>NC_034013.1:18137129-18480326 GCF_000346465.2 Prunus persica
TAAAATCACTAAAAGTGATTTTCTAGAGAAGCATGTGGGAGGTGCTTCTTACCAGAAGTGATTCTGGCCTATCCAGAATCACTCCCAAACGAGCCATATTGCTTGAGATATAACAACAAAATTTACATGTCCATTTTCTTATCTATTTTATTTTCTGGAATGATGGTATACAAGCACTCCAAGAATCTTATGCACGTTTCTTTTATTGTCAACTGTTTGCAGTTCCATAATGCTCTCTATGGGGATGCCAAAGGCTGGGCGAGGAGATTTTTCTCTTTTCTGCGTCTATATATTCCTGGAGTTATGAACCCTCATGCTAAAGTGGTGCAACAGTGGAACAAGTTTTTTGTCATTTCATGCTTAGTAGCAATTTTTGTAGATCCATTGTTTTTCTTCGTGCTGTCTGTTCGAAAGGTATTGTTTGTTTCTGCCCTGTCATTTCATGAATTCTAAATTCAATTTATTCACTGTTTTCTTGGCGGCATTTTGGGATTGTTTTCCATATCCTACTAAGTTCAGTATGCATGTACCATATGACTTCTTTGATGTTAAGGAATTGGCGATATGTTTTTATTCTGAAGGGTTTCTATCAGTTTTTGAAAGTATCTTTCCTTTTATCTTTATCCTGTACAAGATGAAAGAAAGGATTTCCCTGAAAGGAACATAAGCTTAACATGTAATTGTTAGACAACCGCTATACTTTAACAACTTAAGCTGTTAGGTCAACAATGTATGTGAAGCTAACACCCCACCACAGGCCCAGCATCTTCCTACCCATGGAGAGGAAAAAACAGTAACTGAGAAACAAGTGTTTTTGGTCTCTAAATTTTACAAATTTTCTTTATCTATTTGTAATGATGCCTTTCTGAGGAGAAGACAGTAACTGAGAAACAAGTTTCTTTGGTTCATTTCTTTTCAACTTGATTTCCCTGTCTTTGGATGCAGGATAATAAATGCATAGTTCTTGATTGGCCCATGACGACAACACTTGTGGTTTTTAGAAGCATGACTGATTTTATATACTTGATGCACATACTCCTTCAGGTAAAGATTTCCTTTCCTCTCATCCATTTGAAACTCATTTTGGTTCACTATCCTTGGTTTTCTTCTTTAGTTCTGAGTTCTGTGAATAATTTTCATATACGATGCATTTCCTTACCATCCTTTGATGATGTCTTAAAGCTCCTTTTTTATTTTTTTATTCTAAGATGGTGAACAGCTTTTGATGCATCAGTTGTCCAGTAATAACTCTGTGCTCAGTAGATCAGGGATAATCTGGGCACTAGTCATAGGGTAGTCTCACTGGCTGTTTGGAGCCATAACCAAGATCTCCCACCAATGTCCTTAACGAAAGAAGTACACAAATGCCGTGAGAATAAATTCTGTTTCAAAAACTAGATTATTGATTTGTTACGTTCTTCAGATTTCTTAATGTACTTTTCATTATTTCTATAATTGAAATTCGTCCTATATTGAATGTCATAAAAGTACCATGTTTTATTTAATTTGATGGCATGCTATTTGACAAGGAATATAAATACAAGAAACTAAATGTTATGTGATGAGATAACTTGATCAGTTTAGAGTCTTGACAGATAAATTAATTATTTGTTCTCTCTCTCTCTCTCTCTCTCTCTCTCTCTCTCTCTGCAGTTTAGATTGGCTTATGTGGCTCCTGAGTCTAGGGTGGTTGGTGCTGGCGAGTTGGTTGACCATCCAAAGAAAATTGCTCGGAATTACCTTCAAGGATATTTTCTAATTGACTTCTTTGTTGTATTACCGCTTCCTCAGGTAAACATCTCTCTCTCTCTCTCTCTCTCTCTATAAGATCAGTACATTTGTGGTTTTCCTTCGCTTTATTGATAATCTTCATCCATTTTGTACTATTAACTACTTCAAGCAACTTGTTCATGTTATAATTTTACATGATAGGTAGAATATCAACAAGTGTGTCTCTAATTTTAGACACCTTATAAAAATTAGTGTTTAGCACGGAATTTCCAAAAGCCAAATAAGATATTTTGCAAAAGAAGATAGAAAAATGTAGTTAAGAGATGCATTTTGCAATTCTGATATGCTAACGAGTGCTTGAAAGCTATTGCTTTTTGCCATGGAAGAATACTGCTTTTCAGTGGTTATGCTGTATAATCAGATGACTTCATCCGCTTTAGCAATATAACAAATAAAAAAATTAGCAGAACATACACGAAGGCACAATTGACGCTCTCCCTCTACCCTAAATTACTTGTATCTGTCAATTTCTCTATTTATGCTCTCATGACATTGTAACTTGTTCTATCTGATGTTAGCACTTCTTTTTTCCCTTCTGATTAGTTTATCTTTAAATTGTTTGCAGATCATAATTTTGTTAGTTCTACGAAAAAACTTGGGATTATCTGGAGCAAACTATGCAAAAAATTTGTTACGTGCTGCAGTTCTTCTTCAGTGCATTCCCAGGTTGTGTAGGTGTCTACCCCTGCTTGCTGGTCAGTCTCCAAGTGGCTTCATATTTGAGTCCGCATGGGCAAACTTCATAATAAATCTTCTCACATTTGTGTTGTCTGGCCATGTTGTTGGGTCGTGCTGGTACCTCTTCGGGTTACAGGTGGGTGGGGCAATTTTATTCTTAAACATACTCCTCGAAGTTTCTAATGATAGACATTTTTATGCTCTTTGTGTCTAAAAGTTCCCTAAAACTTTACACTTACATCTTGTATGTCCACACATGATTTTTTTCTTAAACTAACATACAATCTCTTCTCACCTTTTGTTGAACAAGGAATGCAGGCATAGTGAAATATCTGCTATATTGTTTCCCCATGCATTATTATGCCCAAGAAAATGGAAAAAATTCCATCATTCTCTATTTGCTTAAAGTTGTAATTATGATTCAATTTTAACATGATAGTTCATTTCTAAAATGAAATCATAACCATATTTAATAGAGAATTATCAGTCCGATCTTGGAATTCGCTATGTTTGTGGTGGTGGTTCAAGTATATGAAAGGATTTAGGATGTGTCTTTTCATGGTATTTTGGTTCTGTCTTGGTTTGATTCGGAAACAAATGAAAATTTATTGGATATGGGAGTGAAAGGATGCTTTTCAACCATTCACTTACTTCCCCTCTTTCTTGTCCCAGAGGGTTAATCAATGTTTTCGAGATGTCTGTCATGACTCTGGAATTCGTGGGTGCATGAGCTTCATAGATTGTGGGCATGGAAATGAGATTGAAGGTTCTAAAGTGGAAGATCCAGTACGTGATAGCTGGAAAAACTATACGAATGCTAATGCTTGTTTAGATAAAGATGGTTTTGATTACGGAATCTACAGCCAAGCTGTCAATCTTACAACAGAAAATAGCATAATCACGAGATATGTATACGCACTGTTTTGGGGATTCCAGGTATTGCTTTTACTTATACCTTCTTTGGCCAGTATCATCTCAAATAACGATATTATTTCTTATTGTATACTCATTTAAGTTAGCGATTGACTATCATTGCCCCCCTAAAAGCTTAACGAGTAGGATGTTCAATACTCGTTTAAGTTGACCGTCCATCAGAAGTTGGTGTTAGACTGCCAATGTACCTGAAGCAAGGCTTTAAATCATGTAATGAATAGCAGATTGCTGTGACCAAAAGGTTAACATGTGCAAGCAATTATCAAACTGAATATTGATGAAGCTTGAAATTTCCGAACTTGTTAAGAGTCAAAATTGAAAAACGAACCCAAATAAAACCCTTCTCTGTATTGCCCTTCTCTGTATTGTCCCACCTAGTTGAAAGCCAAATTCAGTTAGTTTTGAATCTTTTTATTCTGGAATGAAATCTCAAATTGACGGCATCAGTGTCTTCTAGTTCTTCTTTCCCTTTGAGAAGTTATTGTTTAACTAAATGATATTTTCAAGAAAAAAACTTACATTCCATTATTTCCTGGCCTAAGAGTTGTTTTGGTATTGTCTCATTACGAAAATTATTTTAAGTGAATGTAATTGTCTAGTCAATTCTGTAGTGCATATTATAATATGATCATAATCTTTTACTGACAAAAAAAACCTTGTGACATTATGAAGCAAATCAGTACTCTGGCTGGAAATCAAACTCCAAGTTATTTTGTTTGGGAAGTCCTTTTTACAATGGCTATTATTGGCCTAGGTCTCTTGCTTTTTGCTCTTCTCATTGGAAATATGCAGAACTTTCTGCAGGCTCTTGGTCGGAGGTACAACTTTTATCCCAGGATTTATTCTTCTCAGATATTCCTACTTTCAAAGTCACTTGGTTGGAACATATTATATTGTACGTATAGAACATAGGTTAGTGGAATTATGATTATAATTTAATCACCTTTCAACATGGTATAGTCTATATACATAAAAACTGTACATTATTGGTTTTTCATTCTTTTCTTATAAATTCTTCCTGGGTTCAGAATTTTCCAATGGGATGATATGTTAGAGTAATACTCTCTCCTGTTTTTTTTTTCTGAAATTCTAAGTTGAAAGTTTTGTGTACTAATTGAACTATTGAATACCGTGAGTGTTCACTTGTCAACTGCAACCATGATGTATTTCATTCTTGTGAATAAGTCTCAAAGAAATAGAGTAATAGAAATTGCCAGTTAGCTTTCTTTCTGAAATATGATGTGTGCCATGTAAAAGACAGACAGTTTCTTCTTTCCTAGTTAAATTCTGCTTTGCTTTAAGAAAAGGAAATCTCTGTTTCTCTTTACAGAAGGTTAGAAATGTCTCTGAGACGTCGTGACGTTGAGCAGTGGATGAGACATAGACGCTTGCCAGGGGAACTTAGAAGGTATATATGGTGTTATTATCCATTGTGTGAGAAATAAATTAACGCCCTATAAAATAAATTATCCACTCTTAAATCGAATATCCTGTGATGTTAATATTGATTATTAAAGCCTCATGAATGGAGTTCTGTAGGCGAGTACGACAAGCTGAAAGGTACAATTGGGCCGCAACCAGAGGGGTAAATGAAGAAATCCTTTTGGAAAACTTGCCTGAAGACCTTCAGACAGATATAAGACGCCATCTCTTCAAGTTTATTAAGAAAGTGAGCATCTTAGTATCTCAGAACAATAATATATCTAGATTTTTGGGAACTATGTTAATAGATCCAGAAACTTATAATGATTCAAAATGTCGGTTTTGCTGTTTTCTTTTTCAAGTTGCACTCTGAAGTGAAGCATTTTTGGCCTGAATGATGGTTTTTTCTTTCTACTACAATGATTATTCGATATAAGGTTCACAGTTATCAACTTGGCATTAACTCATAATGTCCAATTACTCTCTAGGTACGAATTTTTTCCCTGATGGATGAACCCATCTTGGATTCCATTTGTGGAAGACTAAGACAAAAGATATACATCAAAGGAAGCAAAGTTTTGTACCATGGTGGTCTAATTGAGAAAATGGTTTTTATCGTGCGTGGAAAAATGGAGAGCATTGGAGAAGATGGGATTACAGTTTCCTTATCTGAAGGGGATGTTTGTGGTGAGGAACTTCTCACATGGTGCCTTGAGCATTCTTCAGCGAACAGAGGTATTAGTGTGATTTCTAATGGCCTGTTTATAATCAAGGTCCAGTGACAGTGCCTGTTGACTCAGTCAGGCTACGTGTTTAAAAAAAATAATAAGTCCCAGTTCCCTTCTGGAAAAGATCTTACTAGGTCTCAGTGCATGATGTCAAAAGACAACATCAATTTATCAATGTGGTTTCTGTTGCAGACGGTAAGATCAGGATTCCTGGACAGCGATTGCTTAGCAACAGGATGGTGAGATGCTTAACAAACGTCGAAGCATTTTCACTCCGAGCTGCAGACATTGAAGAAGTCACCAGTCTTTTCTCCAGATTTTTGCGAAAACCACGTGTTCAAGGAGCCATAAGGTATGCGTGATTGAAGATGGTATTTAATAGCACTGCTACGTGACTTTCTTATATTTACAGTTTATTGCAGCAGGTATAGCTTTCTGTTTTTCCTGTTTGGACAAGTAAAATCCTCGCTTGGTTAGATAACCAAGAGTTTGTCAGTTTCAACTTTTTGCATGTGCCACATAATAATGTATTATCTCTAGGCTAGTTTTGCCTTATTTTGGAGTATGAGGATTTGCTATTGCTAGGCTAGTTGTGAAAAGATTGGGTTATATTTGGAGTGCAGATTTATTATTAAAATTGGTGGAAGGTAGGAAACTATGAATTTCGTTTATGCATTAATATTGGAGGAGATAACATAATTGTTGGTTTTATTGTTTATGTTAGATATGAATCACCTTACTGGAGAGGGCTTGCAGCAAGACGCATTCAAGTAGCATGGAGATACAGGAGAAAACGCCTAAGTCGAGCAGACACCTCTCAATCCCAATCCAATCATATTCATAACCATGCATTATAATTATATAAGTCAGTTAAGTCAGTCACCTTAATTTTGTTTCTGTAAAGATGAAGGAAGTCCATGTATGTATAATGTATGTATATGTGTGGTGTGGTGTGGTGTAGGATCAATCAATACAGCTTTCAGCTCATTGAATCAAATCCCATTTAATTGAAGGATATTCAGTTTCTTGAATTGAAACCCCACCAAATACCAAATAGCAAATAGCAAATACCAATCATGCAGATGCAGGCAAAGTCAATATTGTCCCTGATGATACTTTTGTAATCTAAATCTAGTAGGGCACTATCTATCTTACACTGTTCTTTCTTGGATTGGTTTTGAGGTATGTTGTCGTATGTGAATATATTTGCCATTTGGTTGGTTGGGGCCCGAAGCGAAGCATGTTGCAGCTCAGGAGGAGGACGATGATATTTTGGTTTTGCTGCCACGCACGTAGCCACGGTCTATTTCTTCCATTTTGGGCCCTTTCCAGAATGAATGAATTAAAGGCAGGGAGGGAGGGAGGGAAATGAAGCGAAGTTTGTAGGTTCACCTGGTCTGGTCAGGTCAGGTCTGATAAATCAAGTGTCATTGCATTGGATCTAATAAATTAAGTGAACAGTGCCAGTGACTACTAGTGATATATGAATATATTTACTGCATGTGTATAGTGTATAGTGTATCGACTGTAGAGAAGAGAAGAGAAGAGAAGAGAGACTACTTAGCTTAGCTATGGGCTATGGCCATCTGCCAAAATAAATGTAGAAACAATTACGTCGTCGACAGCAGTGGTAAAGGTCGCAACTTACGGCTTTAAATTCAATAAAGCAACAAGTCATATTCATATTGTCTTGTCTGGACCATATAATTAAAAACACACGGTCTCTACGACCTGCCTGCCTAATTCTCAGCCTTGGCAATGGCATCGGCATGCATGCATTCTAGTTAGGTTTACATGGACACGAACGGGTTTAAAGTTCACCAAGTTTCAGATTTTGTAATAAATAGTCTCATCATATTGATACTTTTATTTGCGAAGTTACAGTTGGTCGACTTTGTTTATACAATTTCGAATTTATTTATTTATATATATATATATGTTTTCTTAGTTGCGTAAGTATGGTGTTAACATTTAATAATGAATTAGCTAGATGGTCCATCCATTGTCATGATATTGCACAAGGACGTACGACTTATTGTGCATTAATGCATGGTTGCCTTTACAAGCAAGGAAAATGGGTGATGATGAGATGATGAGATTAGTCTAAGTCAGTGATTAGTGTTGTGGAAACCTCCATTGCACTTTGAATTTGTCTCTCGGTTGGGTGGTTCTAGTCTTCTTCTACACAAGACATGCCAGAGCCACTCAGCCACTCAGCCATTCTTCTTCGTCCAACTCGATCTAATATGCATATTGAATAATCTCCTTAAATAGCTCTTGAAAAAACTGATGCAGCTACACTAACCTTCCCTACCACACTAACCTTCCACAATTTAATAGCAATGACTTGCTGCAACAGATCCTTTATTACTTGTAATAAAATCTTCATTAACCATACTCGCTTTGGTTGGTCCATGTCATTCCAAGTGGCCTGTTTGTTAAAACGACGTGATCATAATCACCACAAATTAACAATCACACTTTCCTTTAAGAAACTAAACGATTAGTTATTTGGATATATATATCTTTGTTTAAAACACTGGACTTAATTAATAACAAAGTTGAGCTTATTACTATTAGGCCTAACTCAATCTTGATTAGTTAGTCCATCGACAGTTTTTCGGGTGTGTGTGTGTGTGTCTCAAACATAAGTAGCTAGCTAGGGTTTCATTGACTTCTGTGGTTTCTATATACAGATGAATATATAGTGATCAACGTACAGCAATGGTATTATTAGTATTGAGGAGCTTTTGTTTTCCAAAAGTAATAATTTAGAATGGTGTATGACCGTTATAAATATAAATAGCTTTGGATTGGAATTAAATAAATACTTTAGTTGTAGTAGCATTTGCTCCAGAAGATTTGGGAACTATTTGGTTGAGAGTGGGAAGACACAGGCAGAACTTAGCTACTGTATTAATTGGTATTGTTCGCGAGAAGGAAGACAAGACAGTCATCATCATCATCAATCTGCTAGCTGCTTAATATATGTATTGTACACGCAGAGACAGAGTCAGTATGTAATAAAGTTGGAGAGATAATTGCAATACACAGATTAATGATTCGAGGGCACAGGCACAAATGATCGATATAATATATGGGTGGAGGAGTGGACACAGTAATTATTATTTTTTGGTTCAAAGGCTCAAAGCTAGCTAACTGCTGGGCTGCACTTCAAATTCAATGCATGCTTTGCTACATTATTACCTACCAATTATCTCAGTATATGTACTCGTACCGCAATCACCCATTCAATCTCTTATTCTTTAATTCCTTTGCTCCTTGTTCTTTTTTAACTTTCTTCATTTTGAGAAGAAGTTGGCCGCTTATTCTTCAATCTCTCGATCACACCGTCTATCCCCAACTCTCTGGCACAGAAAGAGAAAGGGAGAGAGTGAGTTTTGATTGATTTTCAAATTCGCTGCTTTGATCTCTATAATTATTTACAATCCTCTCATTGAAGCCTGTGAAAATCTGGAACACATGACTATTTATGTTAAGAATCAGTAAATAAAATGTATGTAACGGCAATATTTGGCACTGAACCTGATCAATATCATAGGCAAATTAATCCTGATCCAAGTTATTACACAAGATTTCAATATACTCTAATTCAAATATTTATTAAATTTTACAATATCTTTGTATTTTCAAGAAAATTAGTCTTACATAAGCCAACGGTGTTGCCCACATGCTTGCTAAGTTTGGTTTAGAAAATGAGATGACCTATTTTGTTTGGTTTGAGGTGCCTCTTGAATTTATTCAGGACATTATATTAAATAATGTTATGAGTCGGAGTCAGGTTATTTTTCTCCGGTGTAATTTTTCAAGATTTCAATAAAACTTTCCTCCTATTGTCAAGGTTCTCTCAGAAACAGGAATGAATATCCCGTCAATGCCTTTTACTAATCATTAGTTGATCAGAATCAATCCACTTTAAAATTTTAAAAAAAAATTATACATATTTCCACACTGGGAAATACCGGGGTTATATGGTTAAATTTTGGGAGAAATAGCAAGGATTGAACTTTAATTTGTTCTGCTTTATAATTTTGATGAATATGTTTGGATTGGACTTTAGTCAAGGGGTTGCATTGTAAATGCGAAAATGACAAATTATGTTTATGGACTTTTATCAGTTTCATTATTTTATTTATCTCCTCTTCTACTTGTTAGCGGTGTAAGAGGATTTTTTTTAAAATAAATAAATAAATCTTTTCCAGCAAATTATGTTTTGTCTCAAGCAAACTTACCCAACAAAGGTTCTGTCGTCAAAGAGATTAACCTCTGGCGGCAAAAACAATCGCCAGAGTGGGTTTTCTATGTGACGAATGTTTTGCCATGTAAGCTTCAATCTGTCCCGGCGAAGTACCAGTTGTCGAGAAAGTAATTTTCCGGCGCGAATTAGCCAACTAAATTTTCGTTAAGATAGACCTATCCTGACGAAAATGCGATAAAAATATTTAAACGGGAAAAGTATTCTTACAACCAAAAAATAATAATGCGTGTTAGAAAAGCTCAAAATGAATATCCATAAACACCTTTTAATATACCTTTAAGATATAAAGGGTTTAATACCTAGAGAATTGTCATGTGCCTAATGGAATATCATTCAATAAGCTAAAGAGTTAGAATAAATATAAGCTTAATTTGTTTGGGTTGAGCATGCATTCTGTTCGTTATTTAATTATATTTTTTATATGATAGATGTGATCAATTAAGCTAATTAAATTGACCAACTGAATTAAATCTCCATAGGTGTAATTGATCGACTAAATCCCCTTCTTTAATCAGTGAAGCATATTCCATTGTTGTGAGTCGTGACCTTATAATTAAAACAACCAACTAGGCTTTTAGTTTTATAAGATTAGTGTTACTTGATGTCAATTGGTTGCTACTAGCTCTAGCTATCTAGCTTTACCTTATAGCTCAGTACTTAATCCATGATATCATGATATGCTTATTCCTAGTAAGGACACCTAAAATTCCATGGAACTATATTTATTATTTAGCGTGCTACATATAGGCATAGGTACAGATCAGTACCTTTTTCTTTCAAGAAACCTCGGTTAGACAAGAGAAAATGTTATTAACCACTTGTAGCTAATGGACGTATATACGCATCGTCTTGCCGCCTATTTTGCACCAGAATATTATTGAGTTGTAATATTGTTTCATTTTGACATTTTCTAGGTAAAAGTTGAAAACTTATTAAGAAGCTAATTTGCAAATTGAATCAATCAAAAGTTTGCATTTATGTAGCTGATACTTTGAGTAATATTGTAGCTGCGGGATGGTGGAGTTTAACAAAGAAACAAACAATGAAATAGGAACAATCAAGTCAGATGCTACAGGCTTTTATTTAATAATAATGAAGTCAGTAAGGCCTTAGTTGGTGCCATCAAAATTAGAATAGAATGAAGACAAATCTAGGAGTTTATCAAAAGAAAATAGCAAAATCAGAGGCTTATAATTAGACCTGGAGATCAGAATGGTACATCAAAGTCAAAAATAAGTCCTTCCCTTTTAAACTTTTCCAATATTTGTTGATTTTAAATAACGTTACAAAAACAAAGCTTTGACTTGACTAAACTTTGAGCAGGCGAGATGAACTTGGAAGGAAACAAGTCAAAATGATCTAATTGCACAAGCTCTCAACTAGCAAAAACAAACAGCTGCTAGTTGGAATTCATTCACGGGATCCATTATATTTCCTAGTACCAACCTACTACTTAATTGTATGTATGTGTAACAATGAACAAGTTAGCAGTAGCGATAGTATTTTATTAAAGAAAGGATAAGTAACTAGTACAAAAATTAAGGCTATGTTGTCGGAATTAGGCGAATATCTCTACACTAATTGCCTTGGTTGTTAGTCTAACTAGGTAACCTTACCCTTTGAAACTCCAATAATTGTTATTACAGATTTTTGCATGATTTTTTATTCGTCTTTAATGTAAAATCATGAAAAATATCCTTAAGTTTAGCTGAAGAATAATGCGCTGTAATATAAATGAATTAATCTGACATCGTTTTTGTAATTGCAATGAGGGGAGAAATGCAACATAGAGAAATTCTCATATGCCACTTTGAATAGAAGTATTTTTTGAAAAAGGAGGGAGGGAGGGAGGGGTTAGTTTGACTTAAGAACGTTAAAAGTGGCATCACACACGATTGCAGCCCGAAAGTGGAGAGGTATCATGTTTGACTTTTAGACATAGGTGGTAGCTAGTCAGTTTATACGTTTTTTTCTTTCTATTATTATATATCAGAACTCTTATACGTTATCACCAATAATAGAATGAAAGAGAGAGTAATAATTTGTATGGAAAAGGTTAAAGTTATTGACAGCCAGAAACTACAAAGTCAGCCCAGGCAGCGCAGTTCGGCCACAAGAATCCTAAGAAGAAGGAAAAAGGTTAAATTTGTAAATACAGGCACGTAGCCGGGAAATGACCCTAAGCCGTTTGTAGGGGGGAGGGGAGGGGAGGGGAGCTGGTAATAAAAGCTGAATGGGTGGGTGCACACCTGGCTGTGACTGTACCATTCTATATTAGTATATTTAGTATACTGTATAGCAGGAGAGAGAGAGAAAAAAAACTAGGGTTAATTGTATTGTTAATCCTTAAATTTAAATTTGATTTGCATTTAAGTCTTTCAATTTTCAAAATCGTTCATGTGGTTCTTCAACTTCAGTTTTCGTTAGGATAAATGGTACTGCCGTCAATTTTGTTAATTTTTCTGTTAAATGCAATGGCAAAATAGTATTTTTGTATTAAATTGATTAAAATATGATTAAAAAATTAAATTAAACTATCTCTCTCCCCCTCTATCCCGATTTCTACTCCTCCAAAACTTGATTTTTCTTTTTTATATTTGTTGATTTTTTATTTAATTTTCTTTTATTGTTATTTTAAAGATATAATTTTGTTTTCATTTTTTTGGTTTTAATATAAAAATATCATTTTGCCCATGCATTTAACAAAATTGACGGCATGACCATTTGTCCTAACGAAAGTGAAGTTAAAGGACAAAGGGAAAGATTTTGAAAATTAAAGGACTCAAATACAAATCAAGTCAAAATTCAAAGACTAATAAAAAGATTAATCCAAAAAAACTAATAATATTATTATTAAGCCCTCCCTCCCTCCCTCTCTCTCTCTCCCCGCCCTCGAATGGGGTGAGTGAGTGAGAATTTAATTTCTTCTGACGAACTTGGCTCTCTTTCTCTCTCTTATTTTCTTCCTTGGCTTTGGTTTTGGGTTGGTGGTGTTGTTAGATAGAAGCATTGCTTTTAAAACTCATCATCAGTTACATTTTAGTAGAGGCAGTAGACATACAAATTATAAATCACAAATCACACAAACAGTGAAGAAAGTGGCATAGTCATCCTCTCTCTCTCTCTCTCTCTCTCTCTCTCTCTCTCTCTATTTCTTTCTTTCTTTCTTTCTGGGTTCTCTCTCTCTCTCTCTCTCTCTTTGTTATTTGTTATGGTAACAGTTAATTACGCCTCCAAGATTTCATCCAAGTGCCATAACTCACTCTCCAAAATCAAGCCGATATCTTTGACATCTTGGCAGCCGTTTAAGCTACCAAATGAAATATGAAATCAAATCAAATGATATATATGAAATCTTGGTTTGGTGCTGAGTTGATGATGCCTGTCCTGGGCTTCCATAACTAATGCTCTTCCCTCTCAAAACACCCCATTTCCTTCTCATTTCCTTAAACCCCCACAAACCCAGTTTTCCATAACCCCATTATATTATACCCCAAACAACACAAAGTCAACACACCATATAAATATACACTCTTGTTTGCTTGCTGTCTCTCTCTCTCTCTCTCTCTCTCTCTCTCTCTCTCTCTCTCTCTTTTACTCTTGGTTTATATCAATCAAATATTGCTTTGCCATGGGACTACTAACTTGCTAGATGCTCCGCTCATCATCATTAAACCAAACCATTTAGTCTAGCGCTTAGCTTCCTTGGTACCTGCTACTTCTCCAGTAGCCTTAAGGACACAAAAGATTAAGGAGAAAATGGAGTTCGGCAGTGGAGGAGGCGCTGGCTCTGGTGGAGACCACGATGCCTCTGACTCTCAAAGAAGGAAGAAGCGCTACCATCGTCACACTGCTAACCAGATTCAGAAGCTTGAAGGGTAAGTCTAGTACTTGTACTTGTTCGTTTCACTGCTTGCTTAAGACTTTTTGTCTGTGACACTGTCTGGTTTATGGGGTTGCTTGTGCGAGTGATCGGAACGATGTTAATCTGATTGCATGTGTTTGATATGAAGAATGTTCAAGGAGTGCCCTCACCCAGATGAAAAGCAAAGGTTGCAGTTGAGCAGAGAGTTGGGGTTGGCTCCTCGCCAGATCAAATTTTGGTTTCAAAACCGGAGGACCCAGATGAAGGTGCTCACTCACTCTCTTCTGTTCTAACACACACTGGTACTAAAAAACCAGTCCTTTCTTTTTTTTCTTCTTAATTTGTTTGTGCTGATTAATTCTTATACTAATGAAAACACGCAGGCCCAACATGAAAGAGCTGATAACTGTGTGCTTCGAGCAGAGAACGACAAGATCCGATGTGAGAACATTGCAATCAGAGAGGCCCTCAAAAATGTCATTTGCCCAGCTTGCGGTGTCCCTCCCCTCAATGAAGATTCCTATTTTGATGAACATAAATTGCGAATGGAGAATGCCCAATTGAAAGAAGAGGTGTTCTTTCTTTAATTTCCCATTTCAATTTTGTCATAAAGTTTCAAGCTTGATGCAATTTTCTCTTAAACCAGTCTATTTAATTATCTTTCATTAATTTGGTTGCTGTCTCTCTTGTCCTGCTTTCCCCGTTTTGCCCGCTTTGCAGCTAGATAGAGTATCTAGCATTGCTGCCAAATGCATTGGGAGGCCAATTTCCCAGCTCCCTCCTGTTCAGCCTATTCATGTTTCGTCTTTGGAGTTATCAATGGCAAGTTTTGGGGGCCATGGGGTGGGTGGCCCTTCCCTTGATCTTGATCTTCTTCCAGGGACTACTTCATCTGCCATGCCCAGTTTGCCTTACCACCCTACCGGTTTATCGGACATGGACAAGTCCCTCATGACTGACATTGCAGCAAATGCCATGGAAGAGTTGCTTAGGCTTTTGCAGACCAATGAGCCTTTGTGGATTAAGTCCGCTACTGATGGGAGGGATGTTCTTAATCTTGAAAGCTATGAGAGGATTTTTCCGAGGGCTAATAGTCATTTGAAAAATCCCGATCTTAGAATTGAAGCATCAAGAGACTCTGGTGTGGTTATCATGAATGGTTTAGCATTAGTCGAAATGTTTATGGACCCGGTAATTTCTCTCCTCCTCATCCTCCTCTACCCAACTGTATATTTGCAAGTGTCAGGCCGTGTTTATCTTAATTACCTATATCCAAGTGTTTAACAATTTTATGTTTGCAGAACAAGTTTGGGGAGCTATTTCCAACAATTGTCTCAATGGCAAAGACAATCGAAGTAATATCATCTGGAATGCTGGGTAGTCAGAGTGGGTCTTTGCAGTTGGTAAGTGGCTAGTAAGAAAATCTTTTGATTGTCTTTTGCATTGTCTAGTTTTATGGTAGAATTATGTTCGGATAAGTTCTCACTCGAAGGATTTTTTTGTAGATGTATAAAGAGTTGCAGGTGCTTTCACCGTTGGTACAAACTCGGGAGTTCTACTTCCTTCGTTATTGCCAGCAAATTGAGCAAGGCCTGTGGGCAATTGTCGATGTTTCTTACGATTTTCCACGAGATAACCAGTTTACAAATCAATGTCGATCTCATAGGCTTCCTTCCGGGTGCTTGATTCAAGACATGCCTAACGGATATTCCAAGGTTTGTTTTGTTTAACAAGCAAAAAGTATTTGAAACACAATATTTAAGTAATGTTATAACTTCACTTCACTTCACTTAACTTGCTCATATGCATATCAAATGCTAAAAAATAGGTTTCATGGGTGGAACATGTGGAAATAGAAGACAAAGCCCCAACTCATCGGCTTTATAGAGATCTTATTCACAGTGGATTAGCATTTGGAGCTGAACGATGGCTTGCTGCTCTTCAGAGAATGTGTGAAAGATTTGCATGCCTAATGGTTTCAGGAACTTCTACTAGAGATCTTGAAGGAGGTAGCTTAAATGTTTCAACACCATATATAGTAATTCTATGATTATTAACTTTCTATCCTAGCTGCTTGATCTCAACATTCTTATTTTTATTTTTTGAATAATCAGTGATTCCATCGCCTGAAGGCAAGAGAAGCATGATGAAACTTGCCCAAAGGATGGTCAACAACTTCTGTGCAAGCATTAGCACATCCAACGGCCATCGATGGACCACCCTTTCTGGGATGAACGAGGTTGGAGTGCGAGTCACCATCCATAAGAGCACGGATCCTGGTCAGCCCAACGGTGTGGTTCTTAGTGCAGCCACGACCATTTGGCTACCAGTATCTCCACAAAATGTGTTCAATTTTTTCAAGGATGAAAGAACTCGACCTCAGGTACTTTTATGCTTGTTAGACAAACTCATACATACTGCCTATTTCAATTGGTAACTGTTATATCAATCGGATTAATTTGTTTTCCTCCAGTGGGATGTCCTTTCCAATAACAATGCAGTGCAAGAGGTTGCCCATATAGCAAATGGTTCACATCCAGGCAACTGCATATCTGTTCTAAGAGTAAGAAATAATAAGTTATTTATTTGCTATTTCCATTGTTACAATGCAACTCCTTTTTTTGTTTTGTTTATTTTTTTGAAGGACTAGTTAATGTGTAATAATAACTTGCTTGTACTATGAAATCATTTCTTGTATAGGCTTTCAACACTAGCCAGAACAACATGCTGATGCTGCAGGAGAGCTGCATAGACTCATCAGGGTCACTTGTTGTGTACAGCCCTGTTGATCTACCATCCATCAACATTGCAATGAGCGGTGAGGATCCTTCTTACATCCCTCTGCTGCCATCAGGATTCACCATTTCACCGGACGGAAGGCCGGAGCAGGGAGATGGTGCCTCAACAAGTTCTTGTAACGTACATGGAAGTGGTGGATCACTAGTTACAGTGGCATTTCAAATCCTAGTGAGCAGCTTGCCATCCGCTAAGCTGAACTTGGAGTCGGTGAATACTGTGAATACTCTTATTGGCACCACTGTCCAGCAAATTAAGGCAGCCTTGAATTGTAATAGTTCCTGATGATCATGGCACAACTGTTTTCTCTCCTCTCTCCTCTCTACCCTCTACCATCCTTAAATAGGGTGATCAGAAAAGTGTTCATTCAGACAGTAGTGCTTGGGCAGCCTGCTGGTGCTGGTGCTGGTGGTATTCAATGTGGGACAAGTATCTGGGTTAGTTGGGACTTTGAATGCCCTCTCATCAAGAGCTGAAGCTCTTCATTTACTGCTCCTGCTGCTTCTTCTGCTCCTTCTGCTGCTAGTAGAGCTGTTTTTGCTTCCAAGGTTCATTACTTCAGTACAATTTTCACCAACTACAAACTTTTTTCTTTTTTGTTTTTTTCTTCTTTTTTGGTGGGGCAGGTTTTATTTTCCTTGTTTTTGTTATTTTAGCAATGTTAGCTTTGGAAAAGCAGTATTTAAAAGAGGAAGTCAAGAACGCACCATACGTGTCTTTCCTGCTGAGTTTCTCTCCAGTCCGTACTGCCATTCCACTCTCTCCTCCTCCAATCCAGCAAGAAAAATCGTATGGTTCGGGCATTGACTTCCTAAGCAAGGACTTTTAGATTTATTATATATGAAAAACCATATTTCAATTGTCTGTCTGTCTGTCTCTCATATTCTATTTATATTGTTGTAGCAAACTTTATCTCTCTCTCTCCCACAAAAACAAAACAAAACAAAACAAAAGAAATCCGTAATGACAGATCTAAAGGGCCTTTAATTAATTTGTGTTGTTTGTTTATGTGTCTGTGTGAGGGATGATGACCAGGAGTGACAGTCATGAGAGTGTAGGGCCAAGACGTTGACCGTAGTAGGCTTGACTTCAACTCTGTGGGCCTCCTCCATCCCTGAGACGTACTGAAAGCATAAATATATAATATATAAAACTCTTAATATATATGTGTTCGCACGCGCGCTTTGACATATTCCTGGGAAAAAAAGCATTTCCTTGATTGATTGATATGACCCCAAGTCACTAATCAAAGTCTCTCTCCTTCTCCTTTCCTTTTAGTTTGTTTTTCAAATTTTAATTTCTTTGAGGTTGAATCCCATTTATTACTACCATCAATCTACCGGTTGGGTTTTGGATGCCTTGATTAATTGGGAAGCAAGATTAGTGCTGCCCTTGATATCCGGAACAAACTAAAAACCAGAGTTTGCAAAGTCAAAAGGATTAGAATTGTGTTGTTAGGAAACAATTATGTATACATGTTTGATTTGATTTGTTTGAATTAAGGTTTGATTAAGAGGAGTGATAAAGATGTTAAGGAGCTATGGTGGTGGTGGTGGTGTATGTGTAAATGTAAATGTAATGGCACATTGGCACCAGTGAAGTGAGTGATAGTACACTCTCATAAAGATGGGTTTCATTCATTTCATCAAAGTTAGCACAAGCAAGCTTTATAGTAACAAGTTGTCAAGTCTGTTAGAAAACTAGTATAGCCATAAAGGCATGTCTTAAAACACCATCAATGCATCTCTATCATTTCTGATGATCCTTCCCTCCCTTCCCTTCCCTTCCCTTCCATTCCATTCCATCAACATTATTAAAGTTTTTACCATTGGTAACTTGTGACAATTTAAGAAAAGAAACCGAACGTGGATGTGGTCTGCAGCAGACTTCATTTTCATATATATGTCTTGTGTTTTTTAATCCCATCATCTCCTTTCCTTTATCCTGTACCCTGTACTGAACTCTCTAGGATTCATTAATGATGTTTTATCTTATGCAGTAAACTTGTGTTGTAGAACAAGGAAGATTTTTGTTATAAGAAAAGACCCCATCAATCAACTTAATCTTAATGTTAATAATCTTGGTTTGCAAGACTGGTCTGATAAGAGAAGTCGGAAGAAGAATGTTGTTGATTGGAGGGCTGGGCTGGGGCTGTCGTGTTTAATTTCTGATGGGTCTTTATTTCAGTCTTTGATCCTTTTAAAGCAAACTAAACCCAACCCATAGATAATAATAAAGCGGCTTATGGGCATTTTAGCCCAACGCTGAACATGAGAGAAGAATGGCCCAAGTTCCATTGCATATGTTTGATTTTTACAAGAGAAAAAAAACAACTTGTTGGAACATTCATATTCTGATTGTTTGATTGTTTGATTGTTTGATTGTTTGATTGTTTGATTGTTTGTTTGTAGACAAAAAACAATCTGAATATATAAAGATAATGACATTAGGAATAATGTGTGTCTTCTCTTCTCTTATTAATCCTAAAAGATCAAAGAAGATATTAGTATCATCAATTTGCGTTTGCGTTTCAAGTTTGGCATTGGCACAAACAAACTGAGCCTAATCACATGGGCCGAATTATTTACCCAGAAAGTAGGAAGGGAGGGTTAGGCAGGCAGGCACCTACATACCATGTGAATGTCAGCAAAGAAGAAAGAAAGAAATCCAAACCTAAAACTAAAACTAAAACTGAAGCATGCAATGATGCAATTGCAATTGGTCCTGTCCTGTCCTGTCCTGTCCTGGCCCCTGGATCAACTTTCATGGCTTCATCCATCAGGCCTAAAATTAAGAGGCTTGGGATCTGTGGAAATATCAGACAAACAAACAAGAGCAGCCTCACAAACTTCAAACTTGTTGGTATTATTATCAAAATCCATGTGAGCAGCCTTTACACCTTTGTTTTGTGTTCCACTTCCTTTCCATGCCTACTTTGATTGATTGCCAGTGGGGCCTGCACAGGGTAGGCATTGCCAAACAAGCATGCATATGTATGATGATCATATATAATGATACGATCTGAATGAATCTTTATCCTCCTCCTCCTCCTCCTCCTCCTATCCTAGCCATAAAAAAATCAAACAAAGAGAGATATTAGTTAGCCTATTAAAGAAGCTGGTGGTGATCCCACTCCACACCAGAGCCAGCCTCAAAAATTCAATTCCAAGGTAGCATTTGTATTTTATTTATAAGAAATGGGGCCTTCCGAATGAAATATGAGATTTCATTTTCATGTTGTAAACACTTTTGAGAACGTGTTATCTTTGACACGAAACTAAAATAAGAGGGAATATAAAAATCACAAACCTCTTTGAATTTGTCATTTTCATATCCTAACAATGCATTTATTATTCATGATTTTTTTAAATTTAAATGTAAATACATATTTTTTCTTTTCTTCATAAGTAGCATTGCCAGCATTTCATCCATTGTCTTCAAATAACACCTTCCACAAATAATCACGGTCCAAAAGGGCGTTTTAGAGAGACAAATATCCACCACTGGATTTTTATTATTTGTTTATTTTTCTATGAAAGATCCACCTCTCCATTGGGTGATCGTTATTTCCTTTTGTTTTTGGCTGTGTGTGTGGATCACTGAATGGGTCTGCGGGGCACGTGTCAATGACCTTTTGGTGTTCAGCTTCAACCCAACCCAACCCAACCCAACCCAACTAACCAAAGCATAGAAATTTAAGACTCAAATCTTTCCCCCGACCAAGTTAGATTACTAGAAACTTGTGGCTGCAAATATTTCAAGGTTTTTTATAAAAAAAAAAAAAAAAAACTTTTGAGTTTTGGCCTAATAATACTACCAGGTGGGCTCCACTTTTGCTTTCACCCTGCACCTACTCGTTTAGGCGTCTATTCTAAATTCTAATCTTATCATTACTAAAGTCAAGGTTCATCTGGACCGTTCATCTTACTTTAATGTGGTTTTCTCTTTGGAATTTATTTTAATCCCAATGCTAATACTATGTTAGAAGATCCCGGAATTAATTGAATTATTAAAGTATCTTCTACTCTGCAATAATTGTTACTGATATTTTATTTTATTTTATTTTTTCTATGAACATATGAATATAGAAAGAAGTTCGAACTAAAAACTCCTTTTAATAATAAAAAAAAGAATTAAATGCCAACGAGTCTAGCTCAGTAAAAAAGAACATTAACTTGCAAATTAGAGATCTCAAGTTCAAACTTCCATGACATCACAATTATGTGTATGTGAGAAACCCTCTTTCATTGTAATTTAGACTATCACTTAATCTATATTTAAAAAAAAAAAAGAATTAAATACTCTTATCTGAATCTATAACAATATAATTATTATCTTATAATTAAAAAAAACAGTATAATTAATTTTTGTGATGAATAATAACTCCTGTTGTTTTGAAGATTGAAATTGAGTGGGGGTGGAGGCGGTGGGGCCCGAGAGCGTGGCGTTTAAAAACGGAAGCCACGAAATAAAGCGCAGCTGAGGTGTCAAAAAGCGCAAGATAATAGAGAGGTGGGAACCACCTTAGTTCGTCACACTCTCACCTCCCTACGTCTCTATTTTCAGTAAAATCCACATCCACATTTTTTCCAGATATAATCTTTTTTCAATAATATAAAAGATATTATTGATCAAGATTGAAAGCTGAGGGGACACCACTTGCACTTTTTCCACTTTTTCTACTTTTTCCACTTTGCACTTTCCACTTGAGATATAAGATGAGATTTAGAGAGGGACTTGGCCCTTGGCCACCCCTCTTTGTCTCTCCCTGTGTTCTTGTGGCTCAGATATTTTCTTCCTTTTCTTTTTTTCATTTCCACCTATTTTTTCATTTTCTCAACGCATATTAAATTATAAATTAAGCAAATTAAATAATACTATAGTGAAGAAGGCCTTGATTTGCAAGTTAAAGTTCTTAAGTTCGAATCTCTACAACGTTATAGTTGTGTGTGTGTGTGTGAAATCCCTCTTTCCTGTAATTTAAACTAATACATGTACTCAAAAAACAAAAAAAATTCTATCGCTTTTGAGTTTTCTGTGTTTATTTTTCCTCATAATTCAAGGAATTTAGTTGAGTTTTGTTAGCTATTTTTAGTCTCCCTTTACAATATGTGAATTTCGTACTCTTTATTGATATTGATATAATAAAATTCTATTGCTTTTTATCTAAATATATATATTATAGTCCATGAGATTGGAAAATCTAAATTTAAAATGAAAACAGAAATATCTAATTAGTGAAAAAGGAAAGCCTCCTCTCCTCAGTCAGTGTTTGTATTATCTGATCTGGATTGGACTTAATATCTTCCACAAGAATATCATATCAGAGAATGAATAAAAATTAGGAATTTTCGAATTTTCTTAATTTGGGAGAAAAGCCGAAAAGGTGGGAGACAGAGTACCAGAAAGTGCCGAGTGTCCCTGCGTTCTCAGCCACAAGATTCCCAGGCCCTTCTCGATTTTTCATTGCCAAATTTGTCAACAAAATTTTCAAAAATTAAAAATACTCACTCTGACGTGGCATCCCCTGCTTTTACTTTCTTCCTCCATATAACTCTGAATTTCTTTGTGCGCTTCTTCTCTACTATCCTCCTAATCTCTCTCATTTCTCTCTCTATATCTCTCTCTCTCTCTCTCTCTCTCTCTCTCTCTCTCTCTGTATTCATCTTCATCTCCTGCTTCTCTGGATTTGGATTTTGCTTCTTCTTTCTTTTTAATCTTATCTTTCTCTTTCGGTTTCGCCTTTTCGTTTTCTTTTATTTCCCGAGAATCCGACGGCGGAATCTGTTTTTTGTTTCTCGGGAAAAGCCGAGGAGCCTTCTGTTTTCTCAGTTAGAAAAAGAAAACTCTCAAGACAAGTTTGTTTTCAGTCTTTCAGATACCATTGAGGTAAGCTTCTGATTGATCTGGTCTACATAAGCAAAGAACTTTTCTTTTTTTCTAATTTCCCAAAAAATAAACACTTTTCTTCTTTTGTGTTTTTATTATTTATTTATAGGAAAAGTCTGCTTGGTTCTTATTTATTATCCTTATTTTTATTTAAATGCAGCCGAATATCCAATTAATGAAAGCTTGTTTGTGTTTCTTTTATTTGTGGGCAATCAATTTCCAGGTGTAGTGCGTTAACCTTTTGCAGTAAGTAACGTGCTGGACGTGTTCTGTTTCTTTTGAGCAGCCATGGCTGTTGAGGTATGCAAATGCAATTTGGCTTGCTGTGTTTCAATTTTCTGCCTTTTTAATGAATGATTTTGATTGGGGTTTGATTTTAGTTTCCCAATGAGCACTCTCTCTGTTAAGCAATTTTAGATTTAAATATTTCTTAGTACAACTTGTTCCAGTCCAAGATGTGAGAAATTTGACCCTTAACTCAATACCAGATCATGCATAGTTCAATAGATATATACCACTTTGGGTGAACCTCGTATGGGTGGTGCATAATCTTGATTTGAGGTTGGGATTATATGTGTGATTCGGTAATCTCATGTAAAACTGGTGCAGAATTTTTTGTGTGTGTTCCTCCCAACTGAATTGTGTACTAATGTTCGACGCTTGTTCACTTGTTTTGACTATGTTGGATGAAAAAGTATCAACCCGACTTTGTGTTTGGCCATAGGATTACAGTGAAGCCACAGGGTCAAACGCCTCTGTTGCAGCTGCTGATTGCAGTCTAAAAGGCGATGCACAATCTAAACCAGTGATTGAACTCAAGGAGTTATCTTCCTTTGGCAATGACCATACGCCTAAGGTTCCCTTCTTCTCTTAGCTTTCATTTTCGGAGCATTTCTTTTGGCCAAAAATCTATGTACCCTGCTCAAGTTTTGGCTAAATTAATTCTTTTTTTTTCTCCCCCTTTCTTCAGATCAGGAAACCTTACACAATTACAAAACAAAGAGAAAAATGGACAGAGGAAGAGCATCACAAGTTCCTTGAAGCCTTGAAATTGTATGGCCGAGGTTGGCGTCAAATAGAAGGTATGTTCAGGGCTGCATAACTCTGTCTAAGAGAAATTTTCTTTTACACAATCCGATGATGAAGTTATTCTTTATCTTCATTCAGAACATGTAGGCACCAAAACTGCAGTTCAGATTCGAAGTCATGCTCAAAAGTTCTTCTCTAAGGTATTAACTTTAGTGAATGCTCTTGACTTGAGTTCATATTTCCTATTATAGTATGCACACGATCCAAAAATTTCTTGAGTTAAACGTTTAAGGTCCCATGCCATTAAAACGGTCTTGCTTTCAGGTATCTAAGGAGTCGAGCGGACCTAGCGAAGGCTCCATCACACCAATTGAGATACCACCTCCACGGCCTAAGCGGAAGCCTGTGCATCCTTATCCACGTAAATCAGTCGATTCTCTCATCGGATCACCAGAAAGGTCACCGTCCCCGCATTTTTCAGTTTCTGGGAAAGGCCAAGAATCGCCTACTTCAGTATTATCTGCACTTGGTTCAGATGTACTGGGGTCTGCAGCTTTGGACCAGCCTAGCAGATCTGCAACCCCAACTTCATGTACCACTGACATGCGCTCAACCATCTTATCCCATGTTGAAAAAGAGAATGATTACATGACATCCAACTCATCCACTGAAGAAGTGAAAGAGTCCGTGCCATCAGTTCAATTATCTGCTGACTCGACTCCGGAAAAATTTGCGTGCATGGTAAGTGAACTGTAACTGTTATTGTTAATTTAAATATTGATTCCTCTATTCGGTTTTGGGTTCTGAGTTCTGACTCTGGTTGCCCTTGTGTTGATGTGGATGTCCAGAAACATGGATCAGGTTCCAATCACATTGTGAGTACAGAAGGAGATGCTGGCAGTCCAAGAGCTTCCTCAAGTATTAAGCTGTTTGGAAGGACAGTTTTGGTATCAGACTCGGAGAGACAATCTCCACCTGGTAGTGTTACCAAGGATTCAAAGGCTAAACAAGAGAATTGTCAGAGGGAAAATGATAAGCTTGCTCAAACATTAAGATTGGATGAGTTAGACACGCGTTTGTCACTCGGTGGAATTGGGGAACACCAAAAACAGAGCCCTAATTCTCAGAAAGTTAACCCTGATGCTCCTCCGCCATGGTGGTTTATGCATAATGGTTTAATACCATTTTTTCAAGTCAGATCATGTAACCAAAACTCAGTTCAAATACACGCCAATTCATGTGCGGATGAAACAATGAAAGAGATGGAAACGTCTTTATCACACGATGGTTCAGTTAGTGCAGTGGAAATTTTAGCAGAGAAGCATTTAGAGGCTGCTGATGCGTTACGCGAAGAGACTCGATCTCTCCCTTGCAGTTCAAGAAAGGGGTTTGCACCATACAAAAGATGCTTAGCAGATAGAAATATGAACTCATCAGGAGAGATGAGGGACAGACAGCGGGCTCGTGTCTGCTCATAGTTCCCACGGCAGATGCTTTGTTTTCTAGCTTATCGCAATACCCGCATAATTAAAAATCCATGCTTCAGTTTAAATTGTTGGCGTCTGATGTTTGCATTTTTTGCAATTTGAAATAACTGTAACGTCCTTTATGGATTTATTCTTTTTACCCTATTCTTTCAATGAAATGATTAGGCTTCAATTCGATACATATTCGTGTCCTAACTGGAACTGGGATTAGACGAGTGGAAATATTTGATACGAACAATACATTAGATTTCTTTTTTCTTCTTTTTAAACTTGTAATGCGATGCGCAATACCACATTCTTACAACCCCATGAATTTAGTAACTTGAATTGAAAGCACATATTAGTAGACAGCAGTATACAAGAAGGAGAACTGAGAATTCTAACAAAGTGGACGTTAGAGCCGACTTTTCAATACTGTCTTGGGTTTTGTTTGGGAGTTTGACGGAGCTCTGATCTAGGCTTTGCAACTTCAACAAATATTACTCTGCCATCCAGAAACTGAAAAAACAAAACAAAGAAGAAAAATTCAAAATAGTTTCTTCTGCCAGAGCTGCAGTGTCTCAATTCATATTCAAATTCAGTAGGCTTGACATGCCAAGAACCCAAGGGCTTTGTTTGTCTATTTATGAGGCTGTGCTGTCATGCCTTCCATTCCAGATTAAAATTCAGAAGCCAGTTTGGTTTTTGCCAAGTGCTTACACTCTATGAAACTCGTGGAGGACTTATCGGAACCCAACTTAACAACGCAAAATTCAAAGAGACTACCAATAGTCCACAGAACAGAAGGCACTTTATTTATACTAGACTCTGCTGATGGACTCACTCTGTAAATAAATCACGTCCGCTCAATCAATGACCAAAGCACACAATCAAGAGAACCTGAATGCAAAATTAACACCAAACAGTTTGAAACACATGAGTTCTTTGATTGCGATTACTTCCTAGTGGAATTGGAGTGATGGAATGTATCGACGTTGGTTTTGTATTTTTGGTCAGAGACTCTTGGTTGCAAAGCATGAAAACATGGATATAAGAGACACTAGTTCTAACCTCAACAACATTAACAGTAATTAATGTCTTGGTAATGTTCTATAAATGATGATATGTCATTGTGCATGAGCTGGTTATAAGCTATGCTACCAAAGACTGATATTGTTGCTTCATTTGTTTGGAGCCCGATAGTCCGAGAGAGTACCTCAGCCTTGAAAACAGTTGAAGAGTGCTGCTTTTGTGCATGTTTGTAGAAATAATAGAAGAAATAGATCAACAGACTGAATCAGACTAATAAACCCGAGCAATACCAGGACAAAGTTGGGTCATCTAAGACACTAACGGATACAAAGACACACGCATAAAGCAAGCAGTATGAGACTATCAATCAAGGAAGGCAAAGTTCTCGACCAGGTGTGCATTAGGAATTGTTAGTTCTACTGAAAATCCTCAACTAGAAGGATCTTTGGCTTCACATGCATCAATAGTCTTATATACACAAATAGTTGTTTCATACACTGGCCAGGACTCGCTCACATCTCTCCCTCGAGCACTGATGGTAATGGTATATTGTATGAATCTGATATATCATCAGTAAGTGGTGCAGTGTCATTTGTTTCCTAGTTTTTCATCTTGTTTTCAAAAGAAAGAAAGGAAAGAGAAGCCTCTTGGCCAGCACATACCTTTCCGTGCATTCCCTCGATAGCCTTTTGAGATTCCTCTTCAGTTGCATAGCGGAGAAATGCAAAGCCTCTTGGCCTATTTGCTATTCTATCCATCACCAGATTGACTATAAATGAAAAGCAGATTCTTAAGAGAGTGAAAAGAAATAACCAATAGCTGACCCATAAAAACACTGACAGATGCTATAGGCAGCTCAACTAAGAAAAGGAACATGTTAACAACTTTGCTCTCACCTTCTACAAGTTGTCCAAAATTCTGGAAAGCATTTCGCAAACTCTCCTCAGTGGTACGAAATGAAAGCCCTGCATGACAAAGCATATTAATTGTGATGTTTTGTTCCCCTCTGAACTCTGAAGAGTCGTAGACAGAGCAATAAACTTCAATTTTGAGAAAATATTGAGAACCATATGAGAAATTGAACAATGCCCCGTCATTGATACGAAATATGCATTCTATTAACGTAGAGTTTGAACTGTGGGGATCCTTGTTTTCATTTCTTAGACACGACTCCACGAGTGTTGGTTAGCCAAGAGGACCCAAGTGCATAAATTGTCCATCAAGCCTACAGACCTCCTAAAGTATGGTGCTTTACAATGTAAATTGGACAGAGTTTTCAGAGGCTAATCCTAGTCCAAATCAAGTTTTTTCTTCTTCTTCTTCTTCTTTTCTTTTACAGAGCAGCAGGAGTAGAATTGTAATTCAGGTAAACAGAATAAAGATTAGAGAATGTCGCTATTGTATGTATCGTCAACAATAAAAACCCAATAGCATTTGTGCATCATTATACTGCAAAATATGTTAAAGGAAATTAGATTAGGAAAGAGAGAACTGACTGACCACTGACGTAAAGCTTGGTAGAGGTGTTGGGAGAATAGGAAGGAGAAGAAGACGAAAGAGACGCCAAAGGTAAGAAGGTGCGGCGTTTGTGCCTGGGAGAGGAGGAAAGGCAAGGGAGTAACTGCTTCCGCCAACCACAAGAAGTTAATGAGCAACTGGAATTGCCCGTAATACTGATACAGCAGCCCACCTGAGACTCAGATGTTTTCTGTTGCTTGTGCCTGCTACTGGTATCGGCCGAAGCCCATAGATTTGGAGCGCTCCTGAGGACGACGCTCGTTGTCATTTTGGGAAGAATCAACTATCAGTCAGTAGGAACTATGAAGGGGAATTACAGACTTGTACTTGGCGAGCGAGAGACTTATCTTCTTCTACCACGTTGTAGTTTACCGGCTAAATTACTATTTTCCCCCTCATTTTACTCTTGCCTAATTTATTTAATCTTTTACAAACAAAAATAAAATAAAAAGGAAAAAAAAGAAAAAACCTGTAAAAATTAGAGGCAGCAGAGAGGCGGACATGAGCTGTGCAGCAGCTGCGTGCAGGAGCGCGAGAACCATGAAAGCGGCGGTGCTGTATCACTATCCTTGTCCAGACGGTGCGTTTGCTGCTTTGGCCGCCCACCTCTACTTCTCAGCCATGTCTATGGAAGAACTCCTCTTCTTCCCCAACACCGTCTACAGCCCCATCACCCCCCAACACCTCCCTCTCCACCAGATCGACCGCCTCTACCTCCTTGACTTTGTGGGTCCCCCTGGTTTTGTCCAGGAGATCTCTTCCAGGGTCCCCAGCGTCGTCGTTCTGGATCACCACAAGACTGCCCTCGAAACGACGCGCATTGGTGAAAACGTCACCGGCGTCCTAGACATGAACAGGAGCGGGGCCACCATTGCTTTTGATTACTTCAAAAGCAAAATTGACGGTGACAGTGGCAACAAGAACGAGGCGGTGGTTGCTCAGTTTGACAGAGTGAGGAGGCTGTTCGAATATGTGGAGGATGGGGATCTCTGGAGGTGGAGCCTCCCCAATAGTAAAGCTTTCAGTAGTGGGCTCAAAGATTTAAACTTTCAATACGACGTCGGCCTCAACCCGTCTTTGTTCCAACAAGTAATTTGCTTGTTTCTCTCTTAATAATATAGTTGAATTCGTTTTTAAAAATTTATGATCTTTTTTTTTTTGGTTCCCCTGAGCAGCTGCTTTCTTTGGATTTGGAGTCCTTAATTAGTCAAGGAATGGCGAGCTTATCCAAAAAGCAGAAATTAATAGATGAAGCTCTCAATCAGTCTTATGAAATTGCACTTTGGGGTGGAGCCTTTGGACATTGCCTGGTATGTACTTCTTCTGATTCTATGCATGTAAAAGATGGAAAATTGATTGTAAATGCATAATCTTTTTGTAGGCTGTCAACGCAGATTCTATCTCAGAGTTGAGGAGTGAACTCGGACATCAATTAGCTACTAAAAGCCGTAGTCTAAACTTAAGGTTTGTGGCATTCTACTTATTCACTCATGTTATCTTGAAGTATATGCATTTCTCGGATTTGTGTTCTGTTCATTCTGTGTTGTTGAAATTTAACTTGGTCACTTTATGAAATGGATGGTATCTGTGGGATTCTGTTCCTTGTTTGTGAAAATTCTTTCCAAGTTTCTTGGCTTGGTTCTGCTTTCTTTAGCTGTGCTGCTGATTGCCAGTGTATTTTACTTATCACATTCCGATTTTTGTCTTTAAATGTTTCATCCACAAACAGTGTTGAATGCAGAAAACTATAAGTGGACTTAAACAATTGCATGATGAATTTAGCATTTTTTCCTCCTTAGCCATAGATGATTATAGCATTGGAGTGACATCTCATATAGGAGAAACTGGTTAGTTTCCCCGATTATTATGGTTTTTCATACAATTGCGGTCAAATTTCTTTTTTTTTTCTTCTCAATATTTATTCAATGGAGAAATACCCTTAGTTGAAAGGGCAACTAATAATAGATGTTCAGTTGTGGTCCTCGTAAAGGGGAAACTACTCAATTCTGGAATCCAATCCTCCAGAAACTGATCTTTCTTAGATTCTTAGTCCCTTTCTATCCCTTCTCTCTTAAGGGGTCACAGAATACGTCTTATGAGCTCCTCCATTTGGGAAAGCAGTTCCTCAACTATCAACCACAGTAATCTTTTCAAGAGCTGCATTCGCAAGTTTGATATTGTCAATCAAGGAATTTATTTGAGGAGCCAGTTCCTCCGTTTGGAAATGGCTTCACAAATAAAATCTTTTATGAAGATTTTTTACTGGGTAAAAAGTCTGGTGGATTGTATATTCGTTCATATAACCTATGTTAGAATCCTTTTTCACACTGTTCGAGTAAAATTCATGATTCATCATGCCTTTCTGTTTGAGATCGATGTGGAACGGATGGGCACATCCTGCCATCTGCATTTTTCAGAACTTTTTCCATTATATTTTGTTAGTAAGATGGGAAATTGGCTTTTATCTCTGTTTATTGAAGTTGTTCTCTACAATAGCATGTTGATATACTTAGACATTGGTTTCCCAAGTGGAAGATACTCCCCTTTTTCATCACCTCCTGTGATTTTACCCTTATGGATTTTGAATGCGCATTCAGTAACTTGTTTGATGTGTCACTAAGATGTCTGTTTCTTCATCCTTCCGATTTCATATGTCCTTTTTTTCCCTTTCAAATTCTCTTTAGGGGTATCGGGGCTGTTGTATACAGAGTCCCAGAGCTTGAAAATGACCAAATGCTTAAAATAAGCCTTAGGAGTGTGGACACCGAAGACACAACGCCCATCTCACAGGTTGTTCCCTCATCACAGATGATTCCTGCCTGTTACATGACATGGCATATATAGTACATGACATGGCTAAAATCGAATTTGCATTTTCTTGTCAGGAGTTTGGAGGCGGTGGGCATCAAAGCGCTAGTTCCTTCATGTTAGGCTCTGCAGAATTCGAGCAGTGGAAGATTGGCTTCGTTGCTTTGTAACATGAAGCAATTACTGCTGGCTGTCCAAAATGTACAGGACAACATGGTGGTCGAAATGTTTCTCTCTGCATAATTTTGGAACAAGAATATCTTGCAGTACTATTGTTCTTCAAATTTTATTACATCAAAAGAGACGCGGGATGAAACCAGCAGAGGAAATTGTAAAGACCTCGAAGAAATTAAACATTGAGTGGCACACACAACATTACAAACTAGAAACTGTAAACATTAATATGCCATTAGTTCAAGAGGCCAACATCGAAATCCAATTGCTAAAAATGTTGCATACAATTTTATTCCACAAGTAACACCCCACCCAAAGCACCTCCGGAAAGAGGTTGAGTCGACATCAAAATCTCTAGACTAGAGTCATCTGATAATCTGACTCTAGAGAAGCCACCAACCAAACCATCCTAGAATGGCTAAAGACAGCCAAAGATAATTAATCAATCTACAAATTGATGAAGGATATATAATGAAAAACCCTTACAAACTTGGTCTGGTTTTCTTTTATGAAATCGTGTATGTATGTTTTATTTTATTGTAAGAAAATTGCATCCGTGTGCATGCATTTTTTCAAGTTATTTACCACCAATCCAGCCATCAAATCCAAAAACTCGGGGAAATATTTAGTTAATTAGTTTGTGAAGGGGACATGAGAGAGGTGCTCTTCAGCAGGCATAGCAGGGTTAGTAGAACACTGGTGCATCCATGGATCATCTGTGATGAACTGCATCCATGAATCGTCTTTGTCATCTTCCTCCAGGCATGACGATGCTGTCATCGGAATATCCGGCGACATGGTTTCACAATCATTAAAATTTGTAGTACTACCAGTGGTACCTTGTGATGATCTTTCCTGAATTAAGGATGCACTATATTGCCCTTGCTGCTCTTCCATCTCCGAGCAGATACCATTTTTCTTGAACACGCGACATAATGCAAAAGAATCCTGCATGGGCGTTGGGGTTACGTTCGTGGTCATGCTCACTATTAGTTACCCTTAAATTCATCATGCAACTTAAGTGAGGAGGATGTAAAATTCAAAACTAGTTAAATCAAAATTGTGCAACAAAAAAAATACACGAATGAGGATCGTGATGAAGTTAATAATTTTAATTTTAAATTCTTATGGTAAAAGCGTAAAGGGGATGCGGATAATATATACTTGATCTTGTTTTGGGGACTTTGGAATAAAGTAAAAAGTCCCCGACACCTTCTTACAGAATGAAAGTGATGCGGACTGCAGAGGGTGGCTGCTTTTTTGTGGTTTGGAATAACCCAAATAACTTAATTAGGTTTAGAATCGTCAAGTCCAGATATCATAGAATGATTAAGCCTAAATACAATTCCTAAGCTTGAGTTAAAGGGATATCTTCTGAATCATGCGGAGGATTGTACTTTTGTCTCATTACAAAAAGACAAAGCGAAGCTCATCAGCTTTTTGTCACTAACAAGAGATCTCGAAGTGATCCAGTGCAAGCAACGAATATGTCTGTGCGTCAGGGATTTGAAGGGTCGATCTATTTCAAAGGGTAGGGATATTGGAATAGTAGACAAAACACTCAAGTATATGAGATCTATGAATAAGCTTCCAATTCCATTTCCATGCAACTCATGCAAGTTTTACGTTCCTAGATTTTTCATTCCAAAGCCTTCTGGTCGATTGCTGCTAGTATATACTATAGTAGTAGCTAGTGTTGATTATTAGATTGTTAATGAAGCTAGCCTGCTTTTGCATCCCACGCTGTAAAAGAGGTGGAAATTATAATAAAAGCAAGATAAAAGAAATGCTTTTCTTACTGACTCAAGCATGCTTGATGCTTTTCGAGTCAAATAGATCGATCGTCACTTGTGTCAAAGAGTCATTCAGAATATATAAACAAGTGATATATAATATTTACTAATTAGCAAAATGATATATACATTTTGTAGTGATTAAATTAATTGAAGTGAGGAAAATTATTTCATGTACCGCACTGCACTCTCTTTTTTTTTTATTTTTTTGGTAAGATGATGAGTAACATGATCAGTTCCATTCCATGCATGCATGCAACCATATACTATAATATTAAGTAATTAATTAATAATATGCGTGGATTAAAATGTATATAGATATGCATGATGTTACCTACCTGAATGGCGGCACAAGGGGATGAGGAAGAGGAAGAGGAAGAGGTGTCGTCGGAGCATGAGTCCTTGTCATCAAGGCGATATTCGTGCATGACCCAATCGGTGCGAATTCCCTGAGGGGCTCGCCCTCTGTAGTAAACTAGTGTCTTCTTCATTCCTATGGCTCGATTCTGGCATGTCACTCTCCTATCTTTCCCAGTCGACTTCCAGTATCCTGCTCTCGTCGCTCTGTTTGTTCTAAATCCATTTGGGTATTTTCGATCCCGGGGACCAAAGAAGTACCATTCCGGGTCTCTGCTTGGCAAAAATGATTTTTCTGCGTACAACATATACGTATATCAATGTCATTACCATATATATAGCACAAGTATATTTGTATATATATATAGATCGAACTGGAATGATCATGTCGAGGGTAATTAATTAAGATTAAGAAGGTAGTAATTAAATTTAAGATGGATGATCGATCATCACCTGCTAATTCCCAAGGCTCGCATTTGTAGAGATCAACTTCAGGAATGATATCAAGCTCAATCTCTTGGCCATTAATTTTCCTCTTGAGATAATAATTGACAAGCTCTTCGTCTGTTGGATGGAACCTGAAACCAGGAGGTAATCCCACTGGCGCCATTAATTATATGATGATCAGAGCTTCCTGTGTACGCACTCACGCAACGCACGCTTGCTTTTCAGTTTGATTAATTGTGTTCCTTCCTTGGTCGTCGTCCTTGATTCTCCTTGTTGCTAGCTCTTGCTACCTCTGATCGATGATTTATAGCACCATTCATGCATCATGGTCAGTTTATATATAAAGGAAAAGACTCAAAGTCCCTTATTTTCCTCGCTCCTCTTCAGGACCTCACACTTTTCCTTTTCCAGATTCTCAGACAAAACCTTCTTCTTATTGACGCTTCTCTTCCTGCATATTTTTTAATCTTTTTATTTGTTTTTCATTTGTTATATAATATATATATGTATATATGTGTATTCAATTCATGTTTTCAAATAAAGATACTTATCTTGCTAGATTGGGTCTCTAAACCACACATATACTGACTTAATTAAGTTAATCATCAGAAACATTTTCCTATATATATATGAATTAACATATGCATATAACTTTTGAGTTTCTTATTCATTCTTACAGGGACAGGACAGGACAGCACTCATATAATGCAAGTGTTATGCGTAGATACAATACAAGCAGCAACCTCGATTCATTTGCTGGGAAATTTTAAAGGACTCTTTAAACTTTTATCTTTATTAATTTAGAGCATATACATTCCGACCAACAACAACAACAAAAGCTGCATATACAACTCACCACAGTGGCAAATGTGTTTCTCGTTGTTGCAAAATTAATTTGGGGTTAACACGCATGCCGTATATCTACTACTCTACTGGTAAGTTGGGGAAGTATATACATACATATATATACATATATATGGTGACATCACCACGATGACAAAGACCACGATGATGATGACAACGATATATATATATATATATGTGTGTGTTTGTGTGTGGATTAGTATAATAATTTAATTTGTAGTCTTCTTTTTGCTTGTTTCTTGTACTTTCATCTACCAGCTATTACCAAGTCTTAATTATGCTTTAGTCAATGTCACGAGACAATTTAATTACTGGGTTGTTCTATTAGAAAAGTGCCAGACAATTCATAAGTTATTAGAAAAGTGCCCTACGTTTTAAATAAATAAGATAAGGGGAAGAATTCTTTAAAAATTACTGGCTTGCCTTTAATTTTCTTCCGGGAGTTAATAAAGAATCAAATCTGGTTCAGTTCAGATGATAACTTGATCGATTTGGTCAACCTTCATAAAACGCACCCCCAACCAACCCGCCATTGTTTGTGAGGGAGTCGTTAATTTGGTCCCAAAGACAAAGACAAAGCCAAATTAACGAACAAGGAAATGTTATGGTTGGCCACCGCAAGACGACTCACTCGACGCCAATTTGTTGACCAATTTACAACCCAACCACTTGCCTTAGTGATACTAGTAACAACAACACACTGCTTTTCCACAAATACCCTCACTTCTCTCGACTCTTATTATGCAAACCTTGTTCAAGCCTGCATTCGATCTAAATCTCTCCCTCAAGCCAAGAAAATCCATCAACATCTCTTGAAAAACACTACCCGCCTCAAGGACACCTCCTTTTTACTTGAAAAAGTAGCCCATTTGTATATAACCTGCAATCAAGTTGACCTCGCATCCCGCGTGTTCGATGAAATTCCCCAACCAAGTGTTATTCTTTGGAACCTTCTCATAAGAGCATACGCATGGAATGGACCCTTTGAACGAGCCATCCACTTGTACTATGACTTGCTCCAATCGGGTGTTAAGCCCACTAAGTACACTTACCCGTTTGTTCTCAAGGCCTGCTCGGGTTTACAAGCACTGGAAGCTGGTAGAGAGATACATCAGCATGCCAAAGCACTTGGGCTTGCCTCTGATGTCTATGTTTGCACTGCTTTGATTGACCTCTATGCCAAGTGCGGGGGCTTGGCAGAGGCACAGACCGTCTTCCGTGGTATGCTGTATAAAGATGTCGTGGCATGGAATGCTATGATTGCCGGGTTTTCGCTTCACGGTCTTTATGATGACACTATACAAATGCTTGTTCAAATGCAAAAAGCGGGAACAAGTCCAAACGCTTCCACCATTGTTGCAGTTCTTCCAACAGTAGCACAAGCTAATGCATTGAGCCAAGGGAAGGCAATGCACGGTTTCTCCCTGAGAAGGAGCCTTAGTGGGGAAGTGGTGCTTGGAACTGGGCTTTTGGATATGTATTCTAAATGTCAGTGCATAGCTTATGCGAGGAGAATATTTGATGCAATTGATGTCAAGAACGAGGTTTGTTGGAGCGCAATGATAGGTGCGTACGTGATCTGTGACTCTATGAGAGAGGCGATGGCGTTATTTGATGAAATGGTGCTAAGAAAGGAAATAAATCCAACACCGGTAACTCTTGGGAGTATACTCCGAGCTTGCACAAAGCTAACTGATCTGAGTAGAGGGAGACGGGTACATTGTTATGCAATTAAATCTGGGTTTGATTTAAATACAATGGTGGGAAACACAATCCTGTCTATGTATGCAAAGTGTGGGATCATAGACGACGCAGTCAGATTCTTTGATAAAATGAATTCAAAAGATACAGTTTCTTATAGTGCTATCATCTCAGGCTGCGTGCAGAACGGTTATGCAAAGGAAGCTTTACTTATATTTCATCATATGCAATTGTCCGGGTTTGATCCAGATTTGGCAACCATGGTGGGTGTTTTGCCAGCTTGTTCACATTTGGCTGCTCTTCAACATGGGGCCTGTGGTCACGCTTATTCAATTGTTCATGGCTTTGGTACTGACACCTCAATTTGTAATGTCTTAATAGACATGTACTCAAAGTGTGGGAAGATTAATAGAGGTAGACAAGTTTTTGACAGAATGGTTACGCGGGATATTATCTCATGGAACGCAATGATAGTTGGTTATGGGATTCATGGCCTTGGGATGGCAGCTATTTCACAGTTCCATCATATGCTGGCAGCTGGCATTAAGCCAGACGACGTGACTTTCATTGGTCTCTTATCTGCTTGCAGCCATTCGGGGCTTGTCACCGAAGGCAAACACTGGTTTAATGCTATGAGTGAGGATTTCAACATAACCCCGAGGATGGAACATTACATATGCATGGTGGATCTTCTCGGCCGGGCTGGATTTTTGGCGGAGGCGCACGTTTTCATCCAAAAAATGCCATTTGAGGCTGATGTTCGTGTGTGGAGTGCGTTGCTTGCTGCATGTAGGGTCCACAATAATATTGAACTTGGGGAAGAAGTATCCAAGAAAATTCAGGGGAAAGGACTCGAAGGTACTGGAAATTTGGTCCTTTTATCTAACATATACAGCGCTGTTGGGAGATGGGATGATGCAGCCTATGTCAGAATCAAGCAGAAGGGCCAAGGCCTTAAGAAGAGTCCAGGATGCAGTTGGGTTGAGATAAACGGGATTATTCATGGATTTGTTGGTGGAGATCAGTCCCATCCTCAATCAGCTCAGATACATGAAAAACTAGAGGAACTACTAGTAGATATGAAAAGGCTGGGATATTGTGCAGAAAATAGTTTTGTTCTTCAAGATGTTGAGGAAGAGGAGAAAGAAAGAATCCTCCTTTATCATAGTGAGAAGCTAGCCATTGCTTACGCAATTCTTAGTCTGAGGCCAGGCAAACCCATCTTAGTTACCAAGAATTTGCGGGTTTGTGGTGATTGCCATGCTGCCATAAAGGTCATCACTCTTATTACAAAGAGAGAAATAATTGTAAGAGATTTGACTCGGTTTCATCATTTCAAAGATGGAATTTGCAATTGTGCTGACTTCTGGTGAAGAAGAAGATTCATGGGTGCATTCAACCTTCCCCCTTGTCCCTTTGGCTTTATGATTATTGCCTTAGCAGGTTAGTTTCATTTGCGGTTGATTGAGCAATTGCATTACATTGACAAGTTTTACTTGCTGCAGATATTATTGAATAATTGGTTTCCTTTTTATTTTGAACATAGGATAAGAAATTTACTTGCCTTTGAGAGCAGTGCATTGGGATGTGGCAGGCACTTGGATTCATTCCCTTTTAAAAATGGTGGCCAAACATTTTGGAAGATTCAATAAAAGAGGAACTGAATGATAGCTCAGAGCTTTTGGAATGTGAGTCTGGATTTATACTATGGAATGGATGAATTTTCTTTTCTTTTGCTTTTTATTTTATTTATTCTTCTGATGAACTCCTTTGCAAACAGTGCAAACGCCCTCTGAGTCCACTGGATTGATAGAGGATTTTGGTGTAGGTCAGATATTCTATCTTTATCAGTTGTTTACCCAAATCAGAGAAGAAGAAAAGAAGAAAGGACAGAGTATAAGCATATAATATCATGTGTATAGTGTATAGAGACTTGACAGGAAAACATATGAGTTGAGTTGGCATAATAATTTGTTTAATGACCATGAATTTGTAAAAAGAATGAAACTCCAATGAGCTTCCAATTAGGTGAGTGATGTTGGGCTCTCTGTCTGTAGGTGTAGGAAGATTATAAAAGTCTCCTATCTTCTTCTCCATTTGGTGCGCATTGCTGATCTGCACTTCAAATGAGAGAGGCTTCTATTTGCTGGGACATTAGTAGAAAAATCCATCATGCTAATATAATATTAAGTTTTTTACCTTGATATGATTGGTTGCTTGCTTCATGTCTGTGCTGCTACTACTTTGTTTGGTATCATCATCTTACAATATCATTCACAAAACTAATAAACTAAACGTGCAACTTCATGGGGTAAGAGTGGCATTAATCACTTGTTTTAGTCTTAAACACTTTTTCTTGTTTTTCTTTCTCTTACGCTCATTTATTGGGATTTAGTGACTTGTTTCGTGAAGACAACCTTGTCTTTCGAAATATAGATTACTCACCTTCTCTCATAATTCTCATAATAAATTTGTATTTTTATCAATAGCATTGTCTTACATTATTTGCAGTGCGCTATGACTCTCAGTAATTGGTAGGAAAGGATTAGCATTATAATAAAGGAATTATGCCCCACTACCCCACCAAACCCACTAGTTTATTCAAATGACCTCACGAGTCACGAACCAGGCATGCACCTCTCCTCTCATCGATACAAAAGAATCCCTCCATTTATTTATTGTTTTTTTTTTCTTTATTTTATTTGAATTGCATTGGAAAATAATGAGCATGAAAGTAAGTATTAGCTCACAAGGGACTCAGCAATTTACAAACTTACAAGATATTGACAAGGCGACATGTCGATAATTGCTAATCGATTTGGTGTAAATTCAATCCAAATGACAAAGTCACATGTCGGTGATTACTAATCAAATTGGAGGGCTGCCTGCCTGCCTATTACTAATCAAAACCATGCCAAATGCAAATATAGTGGTCACCTACCTCTTTACCTTTATCTTTTATATAGATATATATAAAAGTTCATCTAACCACATTAAATACATGTACTACAGGCGACGTACATTCATGATACATACGACACACACACACACATATATATATATATATATACAATATATTTGCATTTATAGAAAAAGTTAACCATCTAACCTAAACATTATTATTATTTTAGAAACAACTCATGACATGACATGGTTTTTACAAAAATAAAAACAAAAATATGACATTAGCTAGCTTTAATTGGAATATCGATTGCTGGTGTAATTGTTTTCTTAGAGTAAAAGGTGAGTATTCTACTTGCCACGTCATCAATTGAATAGAAAATCAAACGGTGAAGTTGACATAGGGCGTAATTTGGTCAGATTTAAAAAAATATTGAGTTTCATATTGATGAAATTGAAACCTCAATACCCATTTCAATAATGACCTTAAACCTGAAGATACGCTTTTTTCATTCTCTATATACCCGAGTTATACTTGTTGTGTTGCATATCCAAGCTCCTGCAACCCTAACCCACAACCACAAGAATGCATTATTTATAACCCAAAAAAAAGAAGAAGAAAAAAGAGTAGCATCCACCACGCCCCAATGATGGTGGAATTATATGAAAATATAGGTGGAAATAACAGTGCATTCCATTTATTGGTGGATGGTGGTACTACATCTTTTTGTATTATGGTGTATGATCTATGGGACTGATAGAATATTCTATGTATGACGACGTATGACAATTATGTATCTTTTTTTTTTGTTGAGAAATTCTATAATTGCATTCATAATTCAGTCAAAAAAGGCACTAGCTACAAAGGGCTAATATAAACTAGCCACAAAATGACCACTACAATAATGGAGCTGACAATTATATCTCTTAACATTATAAGAAAAGAATTATCATAGATGTTAATATATATAATTCTATTTATGAACAAGTTTGAAGTTGAGGTGAGGTGAATTGACACGCACCAAATGAGCTGTTATCATATTTGAATCACATTATTATATAAGAAATCAAGTGGAGTCAACTTCATCATGTTAACAAATAAATACTGTATTTGTTTTAATTTATATTTGTCTAAGAATATAATTTAAAATTAGTTTATTCACTCACCCCCAATTAATGCCACCCAAACCAAGACATAAACGCTTTGTTGGTTTCCAATTATTTTATTTGTTTATTATTTGCTTGGCGGTGGTGGTGGTGTGCACAAGTGAGCACCAAAGGAGAGGACGAGACTCCAGAGGTGGTTTCTTGCCGCCTTTCACTGGCGGAGGAGGAGATGTCATTTTCAAAGACCTACCAGCGGTCATTGTTAATTGCGGGTTTCACTAAGTTTTAAAATTAAAGATACCGTTACATAATATATATATATATATATTTATTTTATTAAAGTAATACTAATTCTACGTCTACCTCTTCCCTCAAAAAAAATAAATAAAAAAAAAAAATCATATTGTACTACAATAATATATTTTGTATCGTACCACATCATATTCATTGGAAAATTTCATTTCTCACTCCTCACTCTCTCACAGAGAAAGAGAGAATACAAGAGAAGAGAAAGAAGAGAGAGAACCCAGAACCAGAAGAAGCAAAGCAATTGCTCCTCTGACGAACTGCCGTTTCATTTCAATTTTCTAAGGTCAGTTATACAACCTCTCCCTCTCTCTCTCTCTCTCTCTCTCTCTCTCTCTCTCTCTCTCTCTCTCTCTCTCTCTCCCCCTGCATAGGGGTTTCTGTTTTTGCTTTTCTTAATTATTTTATTTTATTTTATTCTTATTTTAAAGGCTTATATAAAGTATTTGCTTTGCTTATTCGACGATATGTATGGGTCTGCTCGATTTGGCCATGAATTTCAGTCTCAAGTGTCTTTGAATGTTGATTTTCTTGCTTATTTAGTCTCAAATAGTTTTTGAGCTTCTTCTTAGAGTGGGTAAGTTCCAAATCAACTATGGTTTGATCTGTGTACTGTGCACACGCTCTGCAGTCAGCCATCAATAATTGGAAACCATCATGGGGAGGAAGAAGCGAACTCAAAATCCTAGTGGAGGTGAAAGCTCCGAGCCTCAGGAAGGTAGTGGGGGCAGTGATCAAGCCTTCCAAAGGACTTCCCCTTCACCTTCACCTTCACCTTCACCCCAACAACACAATGAAGGACCAAGAGGAGGAAGTTACCAAGGTGGAAGAGCCTGGGCCCCACAAGGACCACAAGGGCCACAAGGACCACAAGGACCACAAGGAGGCCAGAGAGGCTATGGTGGTGGTGGTGGCGGCCGTGGCCGTGGGATGCCACAACAGCAGCAATATAGTTATGTTGGGACCTCGGCTCAGGCGCATGAATATCGAGGTAGGGGCAGGGGTGGTCAGGGAGGAGGAGGCCCAACTCAGGCAGGAGGAGGTCGTGGCGGTCATGGCGGCGGCGGTCGTGGCCGTGGGGGAGGAGGACCTTCTTATGTTGGTGGCCCAGCCAGACCATCAGTTCCCGACCTGCACCAAGCGACCCCTGCTCCATATGTTGCCGGGGTCACCCCTCAGCCCACAGGCCCCACAGCCTATGCACCCTATACGCCCTATGAGCCTCAGTCTTCAGAATTGGTACAGCCTTTTCAACAGATTTCTACCCAGCAAGAAGGTGCTCCTGCTCCTGCTCCTGCTCCTATCCATGCAATTCAACCCATTCCAGCCTCAAGTAAGTCTGTGAGGTTCCCTCTTCGCCCTGGCAGAGGCACCACTGGCATAAAATGTATAGTCAAGGCAAACCACTTCTTCGCTGAATTGCCAGACAAAGATTTGCACCAGTATGATGTGAGTTCTTTTACACTCCATCTATGTCTCTATCCCTCTGATATTATTCTAAAACCTATGTTGATCATTGTTGCTTTCAAATGCATATATTACTTATTGACAGGTTACAATTACACCTGACATTGCCTCACGGAGGTTGAATCGGGCTGTGATGAAGCGGCTGGTGGATTTATACAGGGAATCCCATCTTGGAAATCGGCTCCCTGCCTATGACGGGCGCAAGAGTCTGTATACTGCTGGGCCACTTCCTTTCTCATCAAAAGAATTTAAGATCGCACTTATGGATGACGATGATGGATCAGGCGGGCAAAGGTGGGATACTCAGTGCTCACTGATCAGTTTGTATTTGTACATGGGTTTTGTATACAGTCTCCTTACTCATCTTCTTGATGCAGGAGGGAGAGAGAATTTAAAGTGGTGATCAAATTTGCTGCACGTGCTGACCTGCACCATCTAGAACTCTTTCTGCAGGGGAGGCAAGCTGAGGCTCCTCAGGAAGCCCTTCAGGTTCTTGACATTGTTCTGCGTGAATTGCCTACTGCTAGGTATACAATATCTATCTTCTAGTTGTGCCCAATACATGCCAATAATTGCACATTACTTTGACATTGTTCTAGAGCTAACTCTGTGTTGTCTTGATTGATTGTAGTTACTATCCTGTGGGGCGTTCATTTTATTCCCCTGATCTGGGGAGAAGGCAGTCACTCGGTGAGGGTTTGGAAAGTTGGCGTGGATTCTATCAAAGTATTCGTCCAACGCAGATGGGGCTGTCTCTGAATATTGGTACCTGATATTTGAAGTTTTTTAATTGAAATTTTACGCAATCATCATGAGTTTTTTCCTTCTCCAGTTCACCACCTATTATCAATTTGACTGTCCTACAAGTGATGCATACCGTGTACATTTTCTTCCACTGCCATGTTTTATGTTACATTGACAAAATTATCAATGGTCCAGATATGTCCTCTACGGCTTTCATTGAGCCACTGCCGGTCATTGAATTTGTCAATGAGCTGCTCAATCGAGATATTTCATCTAGACCATTGTCTGATGCTGATCGGGTGAAGGTTAGATTTTTCTCACTGTCTTGGTCTTGATACTTCTGTCTGCAGTGCTTGTGATGATTTGTGTCGATAATTTTGGTTTATATTTTTTTATTTCTCCTAGAGCTTCCACGGTGGCATTGTGCTTGTGTTGGATCATGTTTTATGCCACACCTTTTGAATGGTGAACGTCCATTTATTTTCCCGCAGGCGTAGGATCCCGCAGGAGAAGCTCCCTCTTATTTTCCCTTTCTACTTATGTTGTGTCAAAATCAACTTTCATGTTATCCTTCTAAAAAAAAAATAAATAAATAAAGGCTAATATATTCATTGTGACAAAGTGATCTTGTTTGTTTTGTGCAACTTTTTGGATGGGATGTCTACAGAGTCTATGGAGAATTTGAATTTTGCCTTAATTTATAGCAGATATCAGAATCACAGCCTTCTATTTGTGCATGAACAGATAAAGAAGGCTCTACGAGGAATCAAGGTTGAGGTCACTCACCGTGGAAATATGCGCAGAAAATACCGCATATCTGGTTTGACATCGCAGGCAACAAGAGAACTGACGTGAGTATTGACATCTTATGTCTTCATTGGTTACGTGTGTCCATGTAGAAACATGAGGATTAATGTTTGCATAAGATTATATATTTTAAGAAAATATCATAAACCCCCATACTTTGGGGCCGATTCTAGTGCCCCCACCCTAAATGCCTAATTTCATCAATGTTGATCCTAAATTATGGATGTGCTTTTTATAGGCTTGGCCTTGCCTGTCAAAAGTGGAAGGATAGAGAAGAAAAAATAAGAGGAAAGTGAAAGAACAAAAATAATACACTTGAAAGTGAGCGAGAAGAGAGATGATAGAGATGCGTGTGATAGGAGAAAAAATACATATAAATTATAATGGTGTATAAGTTAAAAACTAAAATCAATTTAAGTAGTTTTTAGTTTTACATTTCTCATGCCTCTCTTCACCTTTATGATCTTTTCATCTCTCTCATTTGTCTCTCAAATAAGAAAAAGAAAACTGAAAATTAGAATCTTTATCAAACAGGCCCTTAGTTTTTCACCTGAGGGATGTACTATGAAATCTGTAGCTGATTCTTAAAATTAAACCAATTCATATCAGATGCATCCAAAACTTTTTTTAAAATTTATTCTGATGTTGTTCCTTGATTGTTTAGTTTTCCACTTGATGAAAGAGGTACTATGAAATCAGTTGTTGAGTACTTTCATGAAACCTATGGTTTCATTATTAAGCACACCCAACTGCCTTGTCTACAAGTGGGAAATCAACAAAGATCAAATTATTTGCCCATGGAGGTAAATAACTGTAACTATTTTTGGTCATTATAAACTGGGAAAGCATGCTAATAGGCCGTTATTGTGTTCAGGTCTGTAAAATTGTTGAGGGTCAAAGGTACTCAAGGAGGTTGAATGAGAGGCAGATTACTGCTTTGCTGAAGGTGACCTGTCAGCGTCCTCACGAAAGGGAACTTGATATCATGCAGGTTTGATATTGTGGAAATTTTCTTTATTTTAGTGAAATTAAAGGTTGTCACCTGATGTTTGACACTCCATAGGACTGATATGTAAAATATACTCACTTGGTATGTGTTGGTTGAAATTTTCACTCCTCAGACAGTTCGTCAAAATGCTTACCACGCAGATCCTTATGCTCAAGAGTTTGGAATTAAAATAAGTGAGAATCTCACTTTAGTTGAAGCTCGCATCCTTCCTGCACCAAGGGTAAGAGATATTTAATTTTCTGCTGTCTAATAGTTTTTTCTAACTGGTGCCATCCTTTGTTCCTTCACTATTTGGATGTTAATTAAGTTTTGAATCTTGTGTCACAGCTTAAATATCATGATACAGGTAGAGAAAAAGATTGCCTGCCTCGCGTTGGACAGTGGAACATGATGAATAAGGTATCTTTTGCATAGATTTATGGTTTCCTTATTTAGAATACCTCTTTAATTTAAGAACAGATGAAGCTGGATATCTATATGTATCTGTTTGCATGCGTACCCAATTAATTTGGCCGCGTCCTATGAAATCTGTTATCAACTTTGTGCTACATTAGCATGTTTGTTTCCCTGTGATGGAGATGTTAGGGGTTCCTGTTAATCCTGTAGCACTGGCTTAGAAATTAATTGGTAAAACTAAAATAAGTAGGTGGTGGTGGGTTCAAGAAACATTGTGTTTGCATTGTGAAGGAAAGCAAGTATTTCAATTTTTTCCCAGTTCTTTTTCTTCTTTTGGCGGTTGGGTGGAGATAAAGGGAAAGTGCAAGACAAGCCACAGATATTATGAGTCAGGTGATCATTAGAAATTTAGCAAAGTTATGGCTTGTTTTGAAATTGCTTGTGGAACAATAATGGTCTTGGGTACTGGTCGGCTGCTGGGTTTCAACTATCATTAGTCAAGATTCTGTTTAAGAGTTATCACCTCTGCAATATGAAGTGGATTGCACATCTGGAGTGGCATGTGGTCTGAAATTTTGGTTCTTCTGGACTAAGTTGCTAACTACATCAGTTGCTGATTTGGTTGGCCTTGCACATGCTATCCTGCCCTATCATATGCTGGCAATTAAAACGCATATATTTTTTGTGTTGAGTTCCAGTGGGTTTTCAAATAACAAGTGTTACAACCCATGGTTGTAATTTGTCGGGGGCTGTTGATTCAGCCATGCACTAAATATAGCTTTTCTGATGGGTGACATTTGCCTGTTGAGCAATGTAGCTATTTTAGCCACTAATTGGTCACTTTCATGTTGAGTAGGTTTAATTGATACTGCTCGTGCATGATTTTGCTTTTCTATAACCTAATACATTTCTTGTGTGTTAGTGTGTGCGTGTGTTTTTTTTCATTCCCCAGGAGGGAGGAAGATGATTTTGCCTTTTGTTGAAGTCATTAGTAAACTTCCGTAAGAGTCAAAATAGAGAGATTATGTTATTCTCTTTGGACTTTTTTTATTTACTATATATTGTTACAGAAAATGGTTAATGGGGGCACAGTCAACAATTGGATGTGCATAAATTTCTCATGGAACGTGCAAGATGCTGCTGCCCGTCGGTTCTGTCATGAACTTGCTCAAATGTGTAACATTTCTGGCATGGTATGAGGCCTGTGATGCTCTTATATTTTTCCCTTCTCTTCTAAATCTGAGATGCCTCATGTTAGTGTTTGATTTCCCTCTAGGCATTTAATCCAGAACCAGTTCTTCCACCTATTAGTGCTCGTCCAGATCAGGTAGAGAGGGCCCTAAAAACTCGCTACCACGAAGCGATGAACAAACTCCAGCCACAGGGCCAGGAGCTTGAGCTGCTTATTGCTATTTTGCCTGATAATAATGGCTCTCTTTACGGTTTGCAACTTGAACTAAATTCACCACATTATGCCTATTCAAAAGTTGTCATTATTTAATTTTAGCATTAAAAAACTTGGACTTAAATATGTCATGATTTGTTATCCAGGTGATTTGAAACGAATTTGTGAAACAGATCTTGGCCTTGTTTCCCAGTGCTGTTTAACGAAGCACGTATTTAAGACAAATAAGCAACAGTATTTGGCAAATGTAACATTGAAGATTAATGTGAAGGTTGGGGGAAGGAATACAGTGCTAGTTGATGCTCTGTCAAGGCGAATTCCTTTAGTCAGCGACCGGCCTACCATCATTTTCGGTGCTGATGTCACCCATCCTCACCCTGGAGAGGATTCAAGTCCATCAATTGCGGCTGTGAGTTACTGACCATACATATGTGCTTTAGCTTGCATATGAATTTATTCTCTGTTCCACCTTGAGTAGCTTTTGACTGTTTCAAGATTTTAATTTAAAAATCAGGTTGTGGCTTCTCAAGATTGGCCTGAAGTTACAAAGTATGCTGGTTTGGTTTCTGCTCAAGCCCATCGACAGGAACTCATCCAAGATTTGTTCAAAACATGGCAGGATCCAGCAAGAGGGACAATGTCTGGTGGCATGATCAAGTATGACTCTCTCATTCGTTTAGGTTCTTGTAGTATGTAGCTGTCTTCATTATGATTATTTAATTTAATTTTTTTTAATAAACGTGTTTTGGGTAGTAGGATTGAGTTATATTTATTCTTTTGAATACAGGGAACTGCTCATATCTTTCCGTAGATCAACTGGGCAGAAACCTCAACGCATCATATTTTACAGGCACGTCTTATATTATGCTGCCACTGCATTTCATCCGTTCTTTTTCTTATCTAATGGTCTATTTATTGCTTTACAGGGATGGTGTCAGTGAAGGCCAGTTTTATCAAGTTTTGCTGTATGAACTTGACGCCATTCGTAAAGTAAATCTACTTTGCTAAGTTATCAATTTCTCAAGTTTTCATTTATATATTGTAAATTTCTTTTAAGTTTTGCAGCTGTCTGGAAATTGATAAATGTCAGTCAATCACTTCCTCATCTTAATGTATATATTTCTGTTCTCTGTAAACTCAGGCGTGTGCCTCTTTGGAGCCTGACTATCAGCCTCCCGTGACTTTTGTTGTGGTTCAGAAGCGACATCATACCAGGTTGTTTGCCAACAACCATTCTGACCCCAAAGCTGTTGACAGAAGTGGGAATATATTACCTGGTATTCATTCTGCTTGATTTGAAATTTTTTTCCATGATTTTCAGAACATACGTATGTGATATAAAACAGTATGATATTAATTTACAGGTACCGTTGTCGACTCCAAAATCTGTCATCCAACTGAATTTGACTTCTACTTGTGCAGCCATGCTGGAATCCAGGTAGTGATTGGTTAATTCTATGTTTATATATACTCTAAAAAGTTTTGGGAGTGTTATTAAAATTGGTAGTCATCATGTCAAACAGGGCACTAGCCGTCCAGCTCATTACCATGTGCTATGGGATGAAAACAAGTTTTCAGCTGATGGATTGCAGACCCTTACAAATAACCTTTGCTATACGTAAGTTTTTGATATATCTCTTAATTTCGTGTTCAATGTATTGGTTATGTTCTTTTTTGGGGGGTTAATGATTGTGTTCAACTCATGCAGATATGCAAGGTGCACACGTTCTGTTTCCGTGGGTGAGCTCTCTCTCTTTCTCTCTCTCTCAAATAAACACACAAGTGACAAAACACACATCCTCAGTCTTATGCATTTGTGTTTGATGCTTGTTATTTTGTGACAATTATTAGTCAATGGTAAAATTGATGAGTTATGTAATTTGGCAGTGCCCCCTGCATACTATGCACATCTTGCTGCATTCCGAGCGCGGTTCTATCTGGAACCACAGACGTCAGAAGGGGGGTCAGTGACAAGTGGTGCGAATGCTGGACGTGGGTACACGGCTGGACGGGGCACGCGAGCACCGAATGCGAATGCTGCTGTGAGGCCTTTACCTGCTCTGAAGGAGAATGTGAAAAGGGTTATGTTCTACTGTTAGGGATAGATTGTCTGGCCTGGGCCCTAAACCCTGGTGCAGTAATCATAATAATAATGGGCACTCACTTCACTTGATGGTTGTAATTAAGTTAAGATAATATAGTTGTAGTAAGTAATGATGATGTATGTGTTTGCTTGCTAGTTGCTGCGCATCATCCTGGCTGGTGATGTGTTCAAGTATGTGATACATGAGTTGAGATGCTGAATAATCTGTCCCTCCACAGGGACAGGGGGACCTTTCCTTTGCTTGTCTATGACAATGTATATTTGTTTTGAGTGACTTATCCTGGGCTGGGCCTTGTGAATTGTGAACTGATAATGTTTTTTGTTGAACCGGGTGCTGGTGACTCCTCTGATGGAACTGGAAAAGCTTGAAGCTGTCTGAGATGGTATCTGGACTGTGCCTGCCTGCCTGCCTGCACTGATTAAATTAGATTATTATTATTATTGGGTTTAAGTGTACAAATACTGACGAGTAGTTTTGTTTGGTTTGGACACTGTTTGTTTAGCAATATATATAATTAATAGTTGTGTTCGATTGAGGCTCAATTGGAGCGAGGGGCCCAATGGGCAAATGGGTATATTGGTCATTTTGAGAAAGCATCAGTCCGTTAGTATCGTACAAATGTCAGGGAAAAGAAGAGGGAGGGGGTTCGAAGTGGGCGAAGTGGCGGTTTGTGTCGCAAATCGAGTAGAAATGAAAACAAAGCCGTCTGTGGCGTGGTGTGGCTCTGTTCTTTGGACATTGGGCGGGCGTTGGGTTGTGCAGTGCAGTGCCCTGTCTGTCTGTGTCTGTCTCTGTGGTGTACTATCGAGACGGGTCGCGGGTCGTGGCCAATCTTGTGATTTGGAATTGGAGTTGTTGAGTGGACTGAACGACTCCCCGTTGACCATCTCCTTCTCATAAATTAATTAATAATCTCATTTATATATATATATATATATATCTCTTCCCCCGTTGCTTGCTTATGCCACGTCACTATCTATGTAGACATTTTATCTTCTAATCATTATAGCGATCAGGTTCAGCAGCACCTCTTCTTTCTCTTCACCGTTTTAAAATTTAATTTATATCCTCCGACGACCAACCATCTGTAGCGTAGGAGGATCCATGAATAATAATTATATCATCCAATAAATAATTAAGCCCTAAATAAAATCCACCCAACCAATGAACTTAACTTATGCATGCGCCGCCACCCACGTACCATGTTTATATTTGCAGCATGCATGCGGTTGGGGGGTCGTCGAAGCAAGCAAGCTAGAGATTGAAGTTTCAGTCTTAACATTTTTCTTTTTCCGTGCATAATATTAATATACGTCATTTAGGTCTTCTTAACTTCCATAACAAATCACTTTGATCCTTTTTTACTTTTGACTGTGTGGTTACCAAGGCCAAATAATATTCTAACTTGTGTTGTGATGATCCTTGTCACAAAGTTGGTCAATAATCTAAACTATATGGACATTTTCATCTTTCCATGTCACTATCAATGCTACACATGCCAGTAGTAACCCCCTCACCTCCCAACTCTCCCTCTAATTTTCCCTTATGGATCAGTTACCAATCCAGCGCAAGATTCGTTTTGGGTTGGCAAGTTATGGATATGATTTCATTTTTGTACTAGTTATATAGACTTAGCTCAATTGGTTTACTTCTTTCAACTCCGCTCACATGAGTAGAGGTTCAAAATCCACAAGTATCTCGCCCCCCAAACTCGCACCCAATCGCATTTACTAAAAAAGAATCATATGTGAATTAGGGCGGTCAATTGAAATACGTTTTACTGTGTTTTTTTTTTTTTTTACCATTCATGATTTCATCTCATTACTAAAAGTTACGTAGAGATAAATGTACCATTAAACTTCTACTAAATGCAGAGTTTCATGCCTTTTTTAAATCTATTTATTGGAGAACGTCTCATATACACTTAACAAAATTGTACCCAACTCATTAACACGGTTTATGTATGAAAAATTGTGGATTCATATGCAACTTATTAGATAATATTGATAAAAGGATGGACCCGTTAGTTACCCACTAAAATAACAGATTGTTTCATGTGAACACGTTATGTATAATACCTAATATTTTTTACTTTTAATTATAAATTATATTAAAAAAATTATTTAGTAGTTTAGTGAATTTCATTTTTTTTTATTACGGGTGAAATGGGTGTTAACATTTGTTTGATGGGTCGTGTCAAACTAATATTTGTTTTGTTGTCTTAATGGATGAAATGACTCATTTTAGATGACACATTAATTTTGCAAGTAGTGTTTATGTTTAGACTTTTTCACCCGTTAACTTAATGGACTGTTTTATGTCAACCCGTTAATAAAATGAATCGGGTCATATATACGATGGGTTTGTTTAGTTTGGAATTAAATCCTTTAAGAAAATACTCTATTGAAAAAGAAAAATAAAAGAATCCAGGATTGACTATAACACAAATTTTTAAATATAAAAGCATCGCAATTGAATAATTAAATAGATAGAAGAGAGTATAAAAAAAGAAAAAGATAGAAGAGGAGTATTTGGTTAATAGAAAGGACGCAGTGGTCATTTCGAAAGACCTACCCCTCGGTGGGGTTATATAAAAGCACATTGCGAAACGCGTTGCTGCTTTGGGTTGGGTTTGGGTTTTTTAACACACAGGCACGGCATAACTATATAGAATATTCAAGTGAGTGAGAGAGAGACAGAGAGAGAGAGAGTTAGTATCGAGTGGGCAGGGAGCCCCTTTTCTTTTTCCATTTTCATCCTTCTCTCTCGCCCTCTGAAGTACCAAAAGCAACCACTGCTGTGGTCTTGTACGACGTTCATCGGTATTCCGCTTTTACGGTAAACACCCCAACCGAGTCCTTTTAGGGTTTCTTACTGCCCTTTTTTTCGTTGATGTTTTCATTTTCGTTCTCACTTTTCACTTTCTTTGCAAATTTGTGGTATGGATCTGCACTTCTTTCGCCATAAATTGGTGTTGGCTCCAGTCTCTGGCGCAAAGATCTGTTTTCATTGTTCGTTTTTGTTTTGTATTTTGTTTTTCCGTAAGGCCTTGTCGTCGCTCTCTTTTTATTTGGGTTTGTTTTGTTAGATCGTTAGATCTCGTGCATTTTGGCAATGCTGGGAAGCATAGGTGTCTGTTTGGCCTCATAATAAGTTGATTTTTTAGGGTTTATAGTGAGTATTTCGATTTCTTCTTTCTATTCTTTTTTCTTTCTTTCTGGGTTTGCTATTGAACTTTGAGTTTTGGTGTTAGAGTTCGTGGGTTTGTATCAAAGTAGCCATTTTCTGTTCTGTTTTTATTTTCATATTTTGTTGTATTCATTTCAGAAACATAATTTTACATGAAATTCCTACTACATTATGGATTTTCGAAATGATCACTCCACTTGTTGTGAAGTAAATAGCAAACACCCACCCATTTGTTTGTAGTGGTGTAGAAGAGAACCAAGTGGATATACACACTCTAGTCATTTCGGAATTCCAAGACCCTTTCAAAAACGGCCCGTCAGGAAAAATATATTCCTTACTTTTCAGTCCGATTGAAGATTTTTATTTCAATTTTTTGAAGAAAAACTCAAATAAAAGAGCATATATGGATATAGTTTTTGTTTGTTTGCTATTATTTCTGGCTAATAATTATATTTTGGTTTAGATATGTAACTTCCAGCCTTTTGAAAGCCCTTGTATATACGTCTGTAAATGATTTTATGGAAAACCCTAACCTGCTTTGCGGCTCTACTTTATGCATTAATTTCTTTTAGAGTATTTATTCTTTTGCTCTGTCATTATATTGTTTTGGGTTTGTAGCTTATTCTTTGCTAGTGTTGCTTTTGATGCATTCTTGCTTTCTCTTTGTGTAGAAATCATTATGGTGAGGAAGAGGAGAACTGAACTTCCTAGTGGAGGTGAAAGCTCTGAGTCGCATGAACCCTCTGGGGGTAGTGGTCGTGGTTCTCAGCGGGCTGCTGAAAGGACTCCACCACAACAACAGGGTGGAGGAAGCTACCAAGGTGGAAGGGGATTGGGTCCCCAGGGAGGACGTGGAGGCTATGAGGGAGGACGTGGAGGCAGCTATGGTGGGGGTCGTGGAGGCCGTGGAGTGCCACAACAGCAGCAGTATGGTGGGCCCCAAGAATATCAAGGCAGGGGAAGGGGAGGGCCCACTCAGCAAGGAGGTCGTGGAGGATATGGAGGTGGTCGTGGCAGTGGTGGTCGTGGAGGACCACCTTCTCCGGGTGGCCCAGCCAGACCACAATTCCCCGAGCTGCACCAAGCAACCCCAGTTCCTTATCAAGCTGGGGTCACCCCTCAGCCTGCGTATGAGGCGAGTTCGTCGTCATCGTCCCAGCCACCCGAGCCTTCAGAAGTGGTGGTGCAGTTTGAGGACCTTTCCATCGAGCAAGAGACTGCACCTTCACAGGCTATTCAACCTGCGGCGCCAGCGCCCTCAAGTAAGTCAGTCAGGTTCCCTCTTCGCCCTGGTAAGGGTAGCACCGGCATAAGGTGTACAGTCAAGGCAAACCATTTCTTTGCTGAACTGCCAGACAAAGATCTCCACCAATATGATGTGAGCTATTTCGTCCTATGTGTCTGTCTTCTTATATTGTACTTGTTTGACAGTTGATAATATATTCTTTTTCTTACACATATTAGGTTACTATTACTCCAGAGGTCACATCGAGGGGTGTAAACCGTGCTGTGATGGAGCAGCTAGTGAAACTGTATAGGGAATCCCATCTTGGAAAGCGTCTTCCAGCTTATGATGGACGAAAGAGCCTGTATACTGCTGGACCACTTCCTTTTCTTTCAAAGGAGTTCAAAATCATTCTCATTGATGAAGACGATGGACCAGGTGGACAGAGGTACTGCTGCTCATAATTTTAGTTGCATATTTATTATGCGTGCACTCTTCTTTACCATTTATTTTATCTTGGTTTTCTTCTTGATGCAGGAGAGAGAGGGAGTTCAGAGTGGTCATCAAGTTTGCTGCACGCGCTGACCTGCACCATTTAGGTCTCTTTTTGCAAGGGAGGCAAGCTGATGCACCTCAGGAGGCGCTTCAGGTTCTGGACATTGTTCTACGTGAATTACCTACTTCTAGGTAAGCGATGTTTCTTCTATTTGTGTTCATGACATGATGACACATTCTTGTTTGATTTGTTTGAGAGCTAATTTGTCCTGTTCGGTTTTAGGTACTGTCCTGTGGGCCGTTCATTTTATGCCCCTGATTTGGGCAGAAGACAGTCACTTGGAGAGGGTTTGGAAAGTTGGCGCGGTTTCTATCAGAGTATTCGTCCAACTCAGATGGGGCTGTCACTGAATATTGGTACCTAGTCTTATGCTATCTTTACATGTATTATTATTTATGCACTACTTTCATGAATTTGATTGTTGTAATAGTGATGTGTTTCTCTGCATAGTTATTCCACACTCCTTGCTCTGACGTGTATACTATTTTGCTCACAAATTATCTGTTCTCCAGATATGTCATCTACTGCCTTTATTGAGCCATTACCAGTTATTGAATTTGTAACTCAGCTACTGAATCGGGATGTTACACATAGGCCACTTTCCGATTCTGATCGCGTAAAGGTTAGGTTTTGCTCATTGTCTTCGTCTTGGTAATTTGATTGTTTCTCTTCTGAGTGTTTGCTCCAAAGTATGATAATGATTGTGTTGGTATGTTTAATTGGTTCCATTTTTCGTTGTCTTTTTGTTTGTTAAATTAACTTTCATGTGTGTCAAACTTTTTGGCTGGGGTTTCTCATGTAGTTTTGTAAGAGGTTTATGTTCTTAAAACTATATTGTTTTTAAAATCTTATTCTGTTGAAGGTGCATGTATCATGATGAATGTACAATTTAATTTCCCATTAATTTTATATATTATATGTCATCAACATTACATTTTACTTGTGTAAACAGATAAAAAAGGCTCTTCGTGGAGTCAAGGTTGAAGTAACACACCGAGGAAATATGCGCAGAAAATACCGTATATCTGGTTTAACGTCGCAGGCAACTAGAGAATTGACGTGAGTATTAGTATCTTAGGCTATCATATGCTTGTATATTTCTTAATGTCATGTTGTTTTTGAGGTCACATTGAGATGCATGTATCTTAGGCTATACCACATAGATGAATGCATCCTTTGCGCAGAAAATGCGTATTATATTTCTTAATGACGATAGTGTATCTTAGGCTATCATATGCTTGTATTGTTCTCAATGTCATTGTTTTTAAGATCACATTGAGCTGCATGAAACTTGTTTCCCTGACATAGTGTTTTTGTCTTGTCAGTTTTCCTGTTGATGAAAGAGGAACTATGAAATCTGTTGTCGAGTACTTCTATGAAACCTATGGTTTTGTCATTCAACATACACAATGGCCTTGCCTTCAAGTTGGAAATCAGCAGCGACCGAACTATTTACCCATGGAGGTGAGTCGTTGCTATAATTACTAGCCTGTAATACTCTGGGGATATGCATGCTAATAGATAGTCATTGCTTTCAGGTTTGTAAAATTGTCGAAGGGCAGAGGTACTCTAAGAGATTGAATGAGAGGCAGATTACTGCTTTGCTTAAGGTGACCTGTCAGCGCCCTCACGACAGAGAACAAGATATCATGCGGGTGCGTTATCTTTTGCTTCTTCTATTTTCTTTCCTCCTCCCCCCTTTCCCTGTCTCCTTCTTTCCCTCTATATCTCGACATACAAGAATTAATTTTAAGTAAATTTAGGTTTTAGCCACAAAAAAACTTTCACTTTTGGAAAAAGCCAAAGCTTTTTCAAAAAAGACAGAAAAACCTCTCAACTTTCAAATCAAAGACATGCAAATATAAAGGATTCCTTAGGAAATCCAAAAATAAATAAGGGCAATTTTGTCCATTTTGGCTTCTTTTAAAAATTTTCTCTCCTTTGGCTTTTTCCAAAGTCTCCCTTAATTTTATTGCTATCGAGTTTCTTTTGAGCTTGGCTTATTCTGGTGTTGCATATGTCACTAGTAATACTTTAGGCTTACTCTTTCAAGAAGTTGTGATTTATGAGCCCTATACTTATTGCTTTGGTATTCGATAATTTCCCGGAATTCACCTACAAAATGTTGATTCTGATGCTCTCACCTTGTGATCCTTAACTTTGTATCTTGTGTCAGAATTTAAGTGCTGGTGTTACTTGATATTTTATTGGCATGTTATGCTCTATCTTGAAATTCTGTTGATGGTGATATTTTAAGTTCTCACGTTTATGTCTATGCAAATATCACAGACTGTCCGTCATAATGCTTACCATGAAGATCCTTATGCAAAGGAATTTGGAATCAAAATTAGTGAGAATCTGGCTCAGGTTGAAGCTCGCATTCTTCCTCCACCCTGGGTAAGATCTGTTATTGTTTTTTTGTCCAAAAATGTATTGTGGATGGTACATCTGTATTGACCTTTGTCTTGCAGCTTAAATATCATGATACTGGAAGGGAAAAGGATTGCTTGCCCCAAGTTGGACAATGGAACATGATGAATAAGGTAATATTCTGCATCAATGTTATATTATTGTATGCAGTATACGTTTCACCTGTACAGTGCTGATGGCACCCCTCTAGACCATTGATTACATTGGCTTAATTTTGTGGTCAATGCCTTGTGGTTGTGCCCTATTTTTCGACCAAAGAACAAAGAGGCCTGTTTACTTATCTATGCATCGAGTTTTTTAATTCCTTTAATTCCCATGTCTTGTTGAATTATTACAGACCATTTCTTATTGTTGCAGAAAATGGTTAATGGGGGAAAAGTAAACAATTGGATTTGCATTAATTTCTCAAGGAATGTCCAAGACAGTGTGGCCCGTGGATTCTGTTCTGAACTTGCCCAAATGTGTTACATTTCTGGCATGGTACGATGCGTTTCTGCTGGCTTTAATTATACTTTACAGTTTCTATATTTGTAAATTCCTGATTGCTGAAATGTTGCTTGTATTTAGGCTTTTAATCCAGAACCAGTTCTTCCACCAATCAGTGCTCGACCTGATCAGGTGGAGAAGGTCTTGAAAACTCGGTACCATGATGCGATGACTAAGCTTCGGGTCCAGGGCAAGGAGCTTGACTTGCTTGTTGTTATTTTGCCAGATAATAATGGTTCTCTTTATGGTATGTGTTTGAAATCAATTGACTCCATTCCCTCATTATTTTTCCTCAGAATAATCTGTAGACTTTTATTGGCCTAAAGTTTTTGACTCATGTATGTTATGATATCTGATCCAGGTGACTTGAAACGAATCTGTGAGACGGATCTTGGCCTGGTATCCCAGTGCTGTTTGACGAAACATGTATTTAGAATGAGTAAACAATATTTGGCAAATGTTGCATTGAAGATAAATGTAAAGGTTGGGGGAAGGAACACAGTGCTTGTTGATGCACTGTCAAGACGTATTCCCTTAGTCAGCGACCGGCCTACGATAATTTTTGGTGCTGATGTTACCCATCCTCATCCAGGGGAGGATTCAAGCCCATCTATTGCAGCTGTATGTTATCAAACATATCTACGAGCTTGTAGATATATTTGTTTTGAATTCATTTAGAGTTGGGCCTTAATTGTTCAAATGTATTTCTTTATAACACAGGTTGTGGCTTCTCAAGACTGGCCTGAGATTACTAAGTATGCTGGTTTGGTTTGTGCTCAAGCCCATCGCCAGGAGCTCATCCAAGATCTTTTTAAAACCTGGCAGGATCCTGCGAGGGGGACAGTATCTGGTGGAATGATAAAGTCAATCTCTCTCTTTCTCTCCCTGTGTAAACTTTTGTTATTTTTTTACTATGGATTCTTAGGAATTGAAGAACTGAATTAAATTTTTTTTTATTATTAATGCAGGGAACTGCTTATTTCATTTCGTAGAGCAACAGGGCAGAAGCCACAGCGCATCATATTTTACAGGCATTTTGAAAACTCCTTTTGCCATTGTTTGCATCTTATGTACTTCTCCTATGTCTAATGATGGTATGCATACACCTTTGTTTTTTCAGGGATGGTGTCAGTGAGGGGCAGTTCTACCAAGTTCTACTATATGAACTTGATGCAATTCGTAAGGTAAAGCTAATATTGTTGAGATTAATCTTCGATTATCTATTGTCGTGTATTAATCTGTCTTTCCTCTTGTCAATTTTTTTTTTCTTCAGGCTTGTGCTTCATTGGAGCCAAACTATCAGCCTCCTGTGACTTTTGTTGTGGTTCAGAAACGTCATCATACAAGATTGTTTGCCAACAACCATCATGACCGCAATACAGTTGACAGGAGTGGGAATATCTTACCTGGTAATTAATCGTTTTAAATATGAAATGTTCTAACCATGTAGCTCAGTTTTCATGCTTGTGTTATGGAACTCTCACCCTATTGTTTCTTCAGGTACGGTTGTGGACTCCAAAATCTGTCATCCAACGGAGTTTGACTTCTACCTGTGCAGTCATGCAGGAATTCAGGCAACGTGCCTTCCTTGTGTTTTCTCTTGAGTGTGTGTGTGTGTGTGTTTTTTAAGGAGAATGTTTGTAAATGTGTTGCCAATGTGTTATGACAGGGTACAAGCCGTCCAGCTCATTACCATGTGTTGTGGGATGAAAACAAGTTTACAGCTGATGCACTGCAGTCACTCACAAATAATCTTTGCTATACGTAAGCGTGCTGATTTTTCCCCATGCCATATGCCCTAAACAACCATTTTAATTATTGGCAAGTAGTTTTGTATTTTTTATGCCTTAAATCTAGTACTGAATAGTTGACCTTCTGAACTCCTGCAGATATGCAAGATGCACTCGTTCGGTTTCCATTGGTAAGCTCTCACTGCTGATTCACACAATTGTATACATGTTTGAGCCAATATGCATCCACTGCTTTTATTTATTTTGTTGTTCATGTTTATGTGAATACTGTGCTGATTAGTCTTTAATTGGCAGTTCCTCCCGCGTACTATGCCCATCTTGCTGCGTTTCGAGCTCGGTTCTACATGGAACCAGAGACATCAGACAGTGGATCGATGACAAGTGGTGCTCCTGGACGTGGGGGCATGGGTGCACGTAGCACACGGGCACCAGGTGCAAATGCTGCTGTGAGGCCTTTGCCAGCCCTCAAGGAAAATGTCAAAAGGGTTATGTTCTACTGTTAGAGGGGCCTTCCTTGGTAGAAGTTAAGTTGGTAATGCCCCATAAGAATGTAGTAGATGCACGCATTGTAATGTCGTTTTGGAATTTGCGGAGGAGGGTGTTATAGGCTTGGTGCTCTCTTTAGGTGTCGTGGTCAAGAATCTGAAATTTCCCATTGCAACTGGTTTTTGGGATGCTTAGTTTAGTTATATGTTTCATGAGATGGAATTGGACAACTAGTGGCTTTCAGTTATATTGAAAGGGAGGAAAAACAATTGGTAGACTTGAAATTGAATCTGATGTAGGAAGTAACCTTTGGAAATGAATGCATTGCTCTGCTCTTGTTTTTTCAGATGATTAAACATTTGATTGAAGTGGATTCTTGTTCTTGGTGTCATGATTCGAGCATTTAAAATTAGAGATTAGCATTGCAAAGATGACATTCAAAAGAAAAATTCTAAAGGGAAAAACAATTGACTCTAAAAACACCATCCTGCACTTGTACGTGAAATATAAGAACATCGGTGAACATAGAGGAAAGAAGTAGGATAATAGATACTTTTATTTTCTTCTTAAAAAAGGAATGGCTCAATCAAATGATATTAGGTTGATGTGGTGTTGCTCGCTCGTTCGCTCGTACAAGTAGAATGAAGGAGTGCGCATAGATTAGACAATTTGAGACAACGTGTATGTAACCTTGGAGATTGAAACAACAAACAAGTAAAGAATCAAAATACACACGTTACGGAAAAGCCCAACAACGAATTACTTGAGATTCTTTCCCTCCACTTTAAAGATTAGATACAGGCAGAGACACACAAAAAGGCCAAAATCCGATTTGCTAGCTTCTAACCAATCTTAAAAATTCCTTTCTTTCCTACAAATGACATTAAAGAATAAAGTCTGGGTGTTCTTTCTTTCCCCTCCCGTGGCAACTTCCAGCCAGCCAGCCAGCCAGCCATGCATATAATATATATACATTAAGTTCCCTATAACTTCATAACATCAAACCAACTTGAATATTGGTTGTATATCTATCTTTGTTTTAGTTTACTGAATATTCGTCTCTCTTTTCTTTTTTCGTAATACTGTTACTGCCTTGCCTTAAGCCTTGTTGATTTCATAAATGGCTTCTACCCCGGCCTTGAAGCGATCTGATACGATTGCAGAAACCATGCCAGATGCACTGAGACAGAGCCGCTACCACATGAAGAAATGTTTTGCCAGGTTCTTTATTTTAATTTGATCGAGAATGTATAATATGTATTATACATAAATAATATTACATATGTGTGTGTGTGTTAGCGAAATTTGATGCTGATCTTCTTGTTCAATTTATGTATATGGGAACAAAAAGGTTTGTTGCAATGGGGAAAAGGTTAATGAAGATGCAGCATGTAATGGAGGAGTTGGAAAAATCAATAGAAGACAAGCATGAAAGAAGCAAGGTCTTGGAGGGATTACTTGGTTACATCATCAGCTCCACTCAGGTATACATATTATCATACAATGATGCATATATAGGCTATATATAGCAATCCGGGCATGCAATTTTGAATTTGAATTAATTACAATAAACATGAACTGGCGCAGGAGGCGGCTGTTGTTCCACCGTATGTTGCTTTTGCGGTAAGACCGAATCCTGGTTTCTGGGAATTTGTTAAGGTGAATGCTGATGATCTAGCAGTGGATGGCATCACTGCTTCCGAATACTTGAAGTTCAAAGAAATGATATTCGACGATAACTGGTACGTATAGTATTTGTATTTGTATTTGTATGTGCAATATATTTTGCAAGCTGCAGCTATATTGAGTTAAGCTTACTTGCATGCATTGCTTTGCACTGCACTCCACAGGGCCAATGATGAAAATGCTCTGGAAATAGATTTTGGAGGCATTGACTTCGCCACTCCTCGCATGAAGCTTCCTTCTTCAATCGGGAATGGTCTCAACTTTATCTTAAAGTTAATCTCCTCAAGGCTGGCTACTGCCAACTCATCCGATTATGCCAAACCCTTGCTTGACTACTTGTCACAACTTCATTATCATGGAGAGGTACTTGATCTCATTACATTGTTTCATGTTAATTATTTTTAATATTAATTACTCCATCTTCAATTTGTGGCCTGTATTTTCTTCTCATATTATAATTATCTATGTATACATGCCAGAATCTTATGATCAACGAAACTCTGAATACGGTTGCAAAACTTCAAACAGCCTTGATCCAAGCAGAAGTAGTTGTGTCTACACTCCCAAAAGACACACCATTTCCGAATTTTGAGCACAGGTCTCTCTCGCTCTTACCTTAATTATTTAATAAATTTTAGGATTTAGGACTCACTTGTACGTATATATATATATATATATATTAATAGTTTTGATGATGATCAGGTTAAAGGAGTTGGGTTTTGAGAAAGGATGGGGGGATACAGCAGAAAGAGTTGGAGAGACAATGAAGATGCTCTCAGAAGTGCTCCAAGCACCAGACTCAGCCAAGTTGGAGTGTTTCTTTAGCAGACTTCCTAACACATTCAACATCGTCATCTTCTCTCCTCACGGCTACTTCGGTCAGTCTGACGTTCTTGGATTGCCCGACACTGGCGGCCAGGTGGTTTATATTCTTGATCAAGTCAGAGCCTTAGAGGAAGAGTTGCTCCTCAGAATAAAGCAGCAAGGCCTTGCTGTCAAGCCACAGATTCTTGTGGTGAGCTAGACTACTGTTATAAACAAACAACTGATGATCCTTGTTGTCTTGCAACTTGCAATTCTAATTCATTTTTACTTATACCTACATGATCATATACTTACGTACGCTGTACACAGGTGACACGACTCATACCAGATGCTCGAGGAACAAAATGCAACCAGGAGTTGGAAGCTATCATCAACACTAAGCACTCCCACATCCTTAGGGTCCCATTCAGGACACACAGAGGCATTCTCCGCCAATGGCTTTCTCGTTTTGATATCTACCCTTATCTTGAGACATTTGCACAGGTATCATTTCTTCTTCACAATCTTCTGTCCTATAAATACATACATTAAACATACATACATGTATCATTTATTTTTGGACCAACTTGTACAACTTTATTTAAATTTTTTATTTTTTTTCCTTTTGTTCTCATTGTTAATTAGGATGCAACTGCAAAGATCTTAGAACGCATGGAATGCAAACCAGACCTCATAATTGGGAACTACAGTGATGGAAACTTGGTGGCCTCTTTGACGGCTGGCAAACTTGGAATTACTCAGGTATCTGAGTTCAACCACCTCTCCCGCCTTCAATAATTGTTTCAAAAACAGATTAATTTTACTTTGAATCAGAAATTAACATGTTCTGAACATCTGTCCTGCAGGGAACAATCGCTCATGCTCTAGAAAAGACCAAGTACGAAGATTCAGATGCCAAATGGAAGGAGTTTGATCCAAAGTACCACTTCTCTTGTCAGTTCACAGCTGACATAATCTCTATGAATTCAGCTGATTTTGTCATAACGAGCACCTTTCAAGAAATAGCCGGAGGGTTAGTAGCACTAGTCTTTCTTGCCAAATGCTCTACTTCCATGATACCATTCATAATCATAATCAGTGTGTTTATTTCTTCATGTATGCAGCAAGGACCGGCCTGGACAGTATGAAAGCCATACAGCATTTACAATGCCAGGACTTTATCGAGTAGTTTCAGGCATTGATGTATTTGATCCAAAGTTCAACATTGCGGCCCCTGGGGCTGACCAATCTGTCTACTTTCCCTGCTCCGAGAAACAGAGACGCTTTACCAAATTTCATCCTGCCATTGAAGAACTGCTCTACAATAAGGCGGAAAACGATGAGCACATGTAATTAAACTCTCTCCCTCTCTCTCTCTCTCTCTCTCTCTCTCTCTCTCTCTCACTGTCTACAAGTGAGAAAATTTACTGAAGAGTCTGTCAACACACACACACAGTTGTTGTACTACACCACCACATTACTCTTTTCAATTGGCTAACAACAAACTCTTACAAAATTATAAATTAAAAAAAAATGCTTGGAACAGAGGATATTTGGCAGACAAGAAGAAACCCATCATCTTCTCAATGGCAAGACTGGATACAGTGAAGAACCTCTCAGGACTAGTTGAATGGTTCGGGAAGAACAAGAGGCTGAGGAGTTTGGTCAATCTTGTTATAGTAGGAGGATTCTTTGACCCATCCAAATCCAAAGACAGAGAAGAAATTGCAGAAATTAAGAAGGTACATGCCTTGGTACAAGAATACAGACTGACTGGTCAGTTCAGATGGATAGCAGCTCAGACTGATCGATATCGCAACGGAGAGCTGTACCGCTGCATTGCAGATACAAGGGGAGCATTTGTGCAGCCAGCACTGTACGAAGCTTTTGGTTTAACAGTGATTGAGGCCATGAACTGTGGCTTGCCCACATTTGCAACCAACCAAGGAGGCCCTGCAGAAATTATTGTTGATGGAGTATCAGGCTTCCACATCGATCCAAACAATGGTGATGAATCCAGCAACAAAATTGCCGACTTTTTTGAGAAATGCAAGACGGATGGGGAATATTGGAACAAGATGTCAGCAGCCGGTTTGCAGCGTATATACGAATGGTAATTAGTTACTTAGAATAATGCATAAAGTTTTATGAATGAATGTCATATATTTTTGTTTTTGGTTGCAGCTATACATGGAAGATATATGCAAACAAAGTGTTGAACATGGGATCCACTTATGGATTCTGGAGGCAGTTGAGAAAGGAGCAAAAGCTTGCCAATCAAACATACATTCATATGTTTTACAGTCTCCTCTTTAGGAATTTGGTAAGTCCACTACTCTAACTCTGCTTGGATTTGGACTTTGCAGTATTCTATATTTATGCATACATACATAATACATTATACATATACTTACTATGAGGCAGTAAAAAGTTGTGTGTGCTTCGTACTGCAGGCAAGGAATGTAGGTGTCCCAAGTGATGGTTTCGAACAACCGACGGCCAAGGCAATAACTGCGGCTGGCCAACCAACCCCAGTTGCACCACCAACCTCACCAATCCCTCAGCTGATCACTCCAACACCAAGGTTTCATAATTATTTAGATTAGTAGCTTAATTACACTGCATGCATGCATAATATTGTGTTATGCTACTTTGATTTCCTGTTTAATAATATGACATTGAGAATTTTGGTTAGTTTTGAAGTGAGAATAGATATTTTAATGGCAGGGAGAGGGATGAAGGTTTGGAGGAGAAGCAGAAACAGCAGCAGCTGGGCGAACCTCGAAGCCCCACGGCTCGCTGCATCTTGAATTGCTGTTGCGTGATCATTGGTTTTCTCATCCTTGTTTACTACAAGATCAGGAATATGTACAACTACAACTAATGGAGCTTGTTTTGTTGTGTGTATTGGTGTAAGATCATCATCAACTCACAAACAAAACAAGGAATGAATGGTCATGTAAATTCTCCAATTTCCAATAAATTCAATAAACATATCATTAATTGTCACACTGTATCAATCAATCAATCAATCAATCAATCAATCAACTGGACAAGAATACAGAGGGAAGGGAAAGAAAGACATAATCACAGCTCACCGTATCTGGCAGTCTGGCAGTGGCAGCCATGAATCATTTAATTTTAAGAGTTTTAAGGCAAACTCTACTGGATCCAGCCAGCAGAGCACCAAAAAGACCTAAAGCCGTAATATAAGATTCATATAAATCCAACATCTTATGAAATAAAATAAAAAAAACTAAACTGAATCCTAAACTAGAAACTAAACTGAATCCTCGTTTGTTTGTTTGTTTGTTTGTGTTTTAATTTTTTAACAAGTTAGAAAGTTATGTAGTTATAAATATATTAATGAATTGAATTTGATAAATTTGCACATATTTAGTGCAAACCCTCGGTGGACCACTTTGGTTTTGAATTATTTTTTGGACGTAAAAATGAAGTAAACGACGACCATGCCATTGCCAATACTGCACATGCATTTGCCCACTTGCTCTTTAAATACAAGCCATTCCATTTGTACAAAGTACTTAACATAAAGAAACATAACATTTTAATATGAAAGGTATCCCACAGTTTATCAATCAATCAACTAGGAATTTGGCTAGCCATAATTTTCTCAAGAAAGTAAATGGTTGAGTGTTTTGTTGTATTCCAAACGTCAAATAATACAGTACATATATACAGGTATAGCCTTCTATCACTCTTACTATTTAGGCTTTGAAGCCGTGATCCAATATTAGTGGGATTTGACCTACACTAATTTAGGCAAGTAAAGATTTACAAATATTTACAAAGATATTTCTTAATACTCCCCTTCAAGTTGGAGAGTGAATATCATGAAGTCCCAACTTATTGCCCAATGTCACAAACTGATCCTTCCCCAAGGCCTTTGTAAAAACATTTGCCAATTGGAAGCGTGTAGGTACATAAGAAGGACTAATTATTCCAGCTTGTAGTTTTTCTCGAATTATATGACAATCAATTTCGATGTACTTTGTATGCTTATGGAAAACAAGATTAGCTGCAATATACAAAGCTGCCTGATTATCACAAAACAATGCTGCAGGAGTTGTCTGTGGGACTTTTAAATCCTGTAGTATAAAGCATAACCAAGTCAGCTCCAAACATGTGTTGGCCATAGCTCGATATTCAGCTTTTGCTGATGATCATGAAACATTGGTTTGTTTCTTGGATTTCCATGAGATGAGTGAATTTCCAAGAAAAACATTGTATCTTGTAACTGATCTCCATATAATTTGGGGTTTTTTGTTTAATTTGGGTTTAATCGGGCCCAGTTAATCGGCTAGCTCTAATACCATCTCAAGAAAGTAAATGGTTGAATGTTTTGTTGTGTTCCAAACATCAAATAGTACAATACATACATACATGTATAGCCTTTTATCAATCCTACTATTAAGGCTTTGAATGGGTGATTCAATATTAGTGGGATTTGACCTTCACTAATTTGTACAAGTAAAGATATTACAAATATTTACAAAGATATTTGTTAATAAATTTGGACAAATTATCTTTGTAGATATGGGATGATTTGTTAGAGGAAAAAAAAAGAAGGAAATTTGATTTGGGAATAAAGCTTGAATTTATGAGACGGTATTATTATTAATTTTCGTCTGGCGACTCTTTGACTCTTATAAAAGTTTAATTGATGTATGTGATTAATTAGTTAATGGTCCCTTTGGTATCGTAATAATGTAGGAAATGAATGAGAGCCACCCACGACTCCACGAGATAAGACAATAAGCTTGTGGATGGAATATATTTGGGAATCTTTGAATTATAATAATACACTCGACTGGAGTATATTTGGCAAATACAATACAATGATTGATTCATATTCAGATCAAAATCAAAATCAAATACGCAAATTCCCTAAACCTAGACTTTTGCCTTCCTGCCTCCTTCCTCATCCTCATCCTCCTCATCATCATGGATTCATAGATAGAGGTCGAGTTAGTCGGTGAGTGAGTGAGTGAGTCGTTAGTTCTTGTAGCTGAATTTCATTGACACAAAAGAAAACAGTTTGAAAAGTCCTCTCCCTCCGTCGAAATATCTTTGTAAATTGTCAACATCTTCTCTCCTCTTCTCAATCGTATTAATATAATATAATAGAGGTAGCCTAGGTAAGGGTTAAATAAAAGGGCCCATACTAATGCTATTACTACTAAAAAGTAAATTTACGGCTTCTTTTAAAAAATTTCTCTCTTTTTCAGAATTTTCCAAAGTCTTACAAAAATGCCAAACGCGAAGGCGGGGTCTTTGGTTTATCTATTAGACTTTCAGGCAGCCATGACTGTTGACTTCGCCATAACTCTCAAATCAATTCAGGAAAATTCTTCCTCTAGAAACTTTTACAACTCCAAATTCTTTTTCTTTTTTTAAATGTTGAATAAAGCTTTTTGATTGGTGTGTGTGAAAGATTTTACATTTAGTTAGTGGACAGAACAGAAGAGGACATGACATGTATTAATTCCTAGAGACTTGTTAGAAGGGGCGGGAGGCCCCCTGCTGCCTTGTTTTTGTCTGTCCGCTATGTGCAATGATTAAGTGGTTATGTTTATATTTCAATTCAAGTTAAAATATTATAATTATATATGGGATTTCGATTATCTATATTTATAGATTACGCATTTACTCGCATTTCATTAAATTTAGACTATTATAATAATTTAACCTTTTAAAATATGACACATCATCAAATTTTTTTTTTTCTCTAAACAGATGTTAACTATTTCTGTTAGTTTGGAATTTTTTTTGCTTCCACATTGGCGTCTGGTCCACTTAGAGCGTTTCGTTTTTTCTTTTTCGTGTTAAGGTCATCTTCTTCTTTCTTCCTGCTTGATTGATGACCTCTCCATATATGGGTGGAAAACTGTGGTTGTATTAATCTTCAAACCCAACCAAGTAAAAAATAGATTTTTTCTTTTTTTTCATCATGCATAAACTCACAAATAAAACTTAACGTCTGTTTAGAAAAGGAAAAAAATACTTGATGATGTGTCACGTTTTAAAGGTTCGGATTATTATAATGGTATAAATTTTAAGAAATATTGGTAAATGCACTACCCGAGTTAGTAGTTACCTTACCTAGTACCCTCCCTCTACGGTTGCTCGCTTCGTTTTTCCATTTATATATTTTTTTAAAAAAGGAGGGTCGGGGGTATTTTATATGTAGATTGTTTTTTATTTTATTTTATGAGAGAGGTTTTTAGGTTTAAAAAAATGAAGTAATATTATAGCGCAAGGCAGGCAGCCCGGCAGAGAAGGCGAGCGATTCTAGCCAGGCAACGAGTAGTTGACTTAAACACATAAAGGATGCATAATTAGCAAAAAAAAGGAGGGAGGAAGGCTAGCCAATCCAGAATCCAGATTCCAGTTCATAAATCATAATCCTAGACGAGACATCGACCACAAGTAAGTAAGAATGAATAAGTCACCGGTAGGCGGCGAAGGAGGAGGAGGAGTCTTCCATGACCCTGAAGTTGACGGCAACGGCAAGGCCAATACTATTATCAATAATACAACTAGCAGTATTGATCAGAATATGAAACCAATAATATCCAGCGGCGGGATTGGGAGTGGGAGTGGATTGGTGACGATGAAGAAGATGAATATTGTACGGATGACACTGCTGTTTGTGGGGATGACTGTGGCTTGCTTTATTTTCTACAATTCTGTCTTTCCTTCAAGATTTCTCTCCATATCCTTATATGACTACACCGGAACCACATATTCTCAGGCAAGTCAACTTCTTTTCTGCCATCAATCAAATTCCAATATTCAAACTCCTCTGGATCATGTCTTGATTCCAATTCTTTTTTATTTTTCTTTTGGGGGAGTCATAATCCCAATCCCAACACCGGCATGCTCTGCTCTGCTCTACTTTTACTTTTACTTGTACTTTTACTTGTTGTGTTGTGTGATGAAGATTCATAATATTATTATTATACACAGATGAGCATGACAAATTGACAATCAAATACTAGTCGCACACTGGTGGATTCTTTTTCCGGTCAAAGCTGCTGTAATTTCATTCCAAACTAAGCCAGCCTTTGTAAATTCTAATATCTTCATTGGATCCATCCATGGATTCCATGCCATCCCACCTTTCTCATTCAATCAATGCTTGCTTCATTTGGATTCTTTACTTTTCTGTTTTCTCTTCTTAGTTTACATGATTATATCGTTGTTTGTATCCTCTGTCTTTTTTTGTGTGTGTGTGGATGCTAGCTCTTTCAATTCAACTTCAACCAATGAATTTCACTCAAAAAGACATAATGCTTTTCCACATGTATGCCCGGCTGTCCACTGCGGTGGCCTTTACTCCCCTTGGGCGTGGGGCCTGCCCAGCCTGGGCCCATCTTATCTTATGCAATTCCTTCCACTACCAACACTACAAGGTGGTTGGTTGGTTAAATGATTAAATCCAATCCTTTTCCACTGCGGGTTTGATCTTGACTCGATGATGCAAATTGCAATTGCAGGGCAACGACCATCTATTGGATGCGGTTCTGAAAAATGCATCCATGAAGGACAGAACCATTCTGGTAACTACATTAAACGATGCTTGGGCTGAACCCAATTCCATATTTGATCTGTTTCTGGAGAGCTTTCACATCGGAAGCAACACCAAATGGCTGCTCAACCATCTGGTAGTGATCTGCTTGGACCAGAAAGCATATGCTCGTTGCTTAGCCTTACACCCTCACTGTTACGAGCTCTACACTCAAGGTGCCAACTTCACCAGCGAGGCATCTTTTATGTCTTCCGACTACTTGCAAATGATGTGGAGACGGATCCAATTTATGTCCAAAATTCTCGAGAGAGGCTACAACTTTGTCTTTACGGTGAGAACCTTTTTTTTGTTCTAATATCCTTTGAGGAATGGTAGCTATGTCCCCATTTTGTGTTTTTCTGATTCAAGTTGAATTTTGTCCCTACTTTTGCAATCATCCAATGCACAGGACACTGATATAATGTGGCTCCGGAATCCCTTCCCACGATTCTATCCGGATGCGGATTTTCAAATCGCATGTGATTTCTTCCTGGGTGATTCTTATAGCATAAGGAATTTGCCCAACGGAGGATTCACCTATGTCAAGTCCAGTAAGCGCACAATTTGGTTCTATAAGTTTTGGTACTTCTCCAGAAAGGCCTATCCAAAGATGCATGACCAGGACGTACTAAACAAGATCAAATCCGATCGCTTGATTTCCGATTCTGGATTGAAAATGAGGTTCTTGGACACCCAATACTTCGGTGGCTTCTGTCAGCCCAGTAAGGATTTTAACAAAGTTTGTACGATGCATGCGAATTGCTGTGTTGGTCTCGATAACAAAGTCAATGATCTTAGAATTTTGCTTCAAGTTTGGAGAAAGTTCATGGCATTGCCTCCCAACGCCGCCACCACGGCACGGACTTCATGGACCGTTCCACGAAATTGCAGGTATTCCTAATTAATTTTTGTTTTCATATATTTTTGAGACTTTTACATTTGAGTCAGTCCTCATGTAGTGGGTGGGCCCCACAATCTCATGGGCCCCACGCCATGTGATGAAATTGAAAGCAAAATAATTCATTTTTTAAGCATTTTATTCTAGAACCATGCGGTTTGTCTTTCCTTTCTTTTTATTTACTTTTTGGCATTTTGTTCTGGAATCTAGAACTAGACGGTTTGATCCCTTTTACTGTTTGGCTTTTTATTTGATTTCCAAGTACTTCCTTCCAACGCCTTGGAAAGCACTCGTGACAAGAGAAGGGAATATTGACAAAATTCTTACGACGTGTCGTGTAGGGCTTTGTAACATATAATTTACAGGTAAGTCTTGTGTATATATATAACTGAATTGCCTCGAATACATCTAATTTGTATACAAGAAAGAATCATGTGATGTCTCCGAAAACACTTTTACAATGTTGCATTATTTATAACGTTCCAACTAAAACAATAATTTGATATTCTTTGGTAACCAAATGGATCAACTTACGTTTTGTAATTCATATTGTCATATTTCAGGTAGAAGAAAAGGATTGTCATATGCCATATTGCCACCTTGCTCATCAATCAATTACGTCATTTTACAACTTTTTTGTTTGTATGTTTGTTTTATTTTGTTTCGCGGAAAACAATGAAAACAAACGAATATATAAGGATTTATTCCAGTTGTTTTAAACAATATTAGTTTTTATATATTTAAGGAAGACAATATTAGTATTTTAAATCACAATATGAGCATGCATGAAGACAGATATCCACACCACACGCACATGAACTAAAGGAAATATAATCCTATGTACGAAATGACTCGCGCTTTTTTTAGCTATAGATATAGAAAAATACTAGGCATATCACATTTATATATCAAATTGTGTACCACTTTTTTATAATAAAGATTAGTTCTATTGTATTGGTGAACTCTACCTCTATTAAAAAAGTAGTACACAATAACAATGCGGACATGACTCAAGAGAAAAAATATCATATTAATGTACATATGTATCTAAAATTAATTCAAAAGAAATTAGGTCCAGGTCCATCCATCCATCCGGGCTTTTTTCCCTAAATTAAACTAAAGAATTAGTCCATGCGGTGGTTGGGTTGTATTTATTTGGGCCTTAAATAATCAGCATGTGACATGCACGTGGTAGAACCCTTGACTTGAAGGGATTTGGGATTTAGGGATTTTGGGCATCAAACCAGCCAAGAAACTTGAGAGAGAGAGGAAAAGGAAAATTGGAAACAGGGAGTGAGCGAGGGAGGATAGTGACTCATAAATAACTCAGAAGAAGAAGAGGGCAAATCAAAGATTACAAAGGAAGGGATGTCAGATCCGTTCGAGAGAGTGAAAGCAGGCAGGCTGACCTTCAAAGATGGAAGTGTGGCCACTCGCAGCAAAGCCATCGACAAGAAGAAGAACAAGAAGAAGAAGAAGAAGCAGCAGCAGCTTAATCCTAACGACGATGGCCCTAACCCTACTGGGCCCACCGACCTTGAGGTAGTGCCTGAGGACGCAGGCGCAGAAGCAGCAGCCGGAGGACCTGAGACTTACACCATTGACGCGGCGAAGCGCATGAAGTACGATCAACTCTTCCCCGTCGAGGCCAAGAAGTTCGGTTACGATCCCAAATCTGTCGCACACAAGTCCATCGAGGACGCTCTTGACGACCGTGTCAAGAAGAAAGCCGACCGCTACTGTAAATAGATATCAATTTCACACATATCGGTTTCCTGTTCTTCTTCTGCTTCCCCAATTCCCAGGTCCGCCCCCTTCTTCTTCTTTTTCTCGTTCAATAGTATTTCCTCTTTATATTTATAATTATTTATTATTAGGGTAGGGATGTGCTTTCAGTATTTCTTAATGTTTTATTGAAATTATGATTCATTGTGTGTTATACTTGTTTGAAATTTGTTTCTTTTTGTTGTCATTTATTCTAAGCTGCTACTGGTTTCTTTGAATTTGAATTGAATGATCAATGCTTCTTTTGTTTGGAACTCTGTCCCCTTTGTATACTACCGCTTTTTGTTTATTACCATAACAAATGATCCATATTTCCTTATGAAGATTCTATAGCCCTCCTTCTCACCTATGTAAGTTGGTCACTTCTTCAAATAACCATTTTTCTCTTTAATGTTCCTGAATTGTTACATGTTTCTTATCTTTTTTGTACCGATAGAATAATCATGATATGCATAGCTTATGATATTTGCTCATGTGCTCTGCCGCCTATCTTCAGCTTAGAGGTCTCAACAACTGACCCTTAATTTCTTATGAGGGCTATTATCACTATCAATCATGCACCTCATCCTGCTTTACACCCATTCCCACCACAACTTTTTTCTAATTTGTACAAGTTCGTAGAAATTAGCAGCATCTAGTTAGTATCAGCTGAACCTAGTTAAAAGTTAAAACTTGTTTTGGTAGGGTTGTTGAAAAGATCTTAATGTTACCTGACATGTTCCTACATCAATATCATGTTGCCTCTTGTTCCTTATTGTTTTTGTTGCAAGTTACTAAATTGTCTCATACCCTCCTCTTTGTTGCCTTCAACAAGTATGTGCTCATGCATGAGTACAGTAAGCTGCTCATTTGTCTCCTAACATGGTTTTGATTTAATTGATGGCAGGAACGGCATGGTGGAGTTGCTGAGTTTGCAGGAATTCTTATTTAGAGACTGCCATTGCATAATTGACCAAACGTACTCAGTTCTGTACTTTTAATTCAGAGATTGCTCCATGCTTACTGTACCCTTGAATATGTTCTATTAGTGGGCGTCGCTGCATCGTGTGGTTGCTCTGAATCTTGTTGTTTGTTTTTACCATACCTTGTCATATTAGTTAGGCATGAATGGATTCATTTATAATTTTGTACTCGCACTGCCACTTAGTCTAACAAGCTGTTAAATTTTGGCTCTTGATCTAGTCAAAGCATGAATGCGAAGTCTGCAGCCATTAGTTTAGTTGGTTGATGATCGAAAGCATATGAATTCAGAATCGATCGTTCTCCATAGAGATTTGTTTTCGTTTTTTCTTTTTGTTTATAAAATGAAAATCGCTGTAGAGACTAGAGAGTAGGCATTGTATGCACCTACTCCTCTTAATATTACTATATTCAACTTTTAAAAATACACTTGACAAAGGAGCCAAAGAAAAATATCGCAAATGATGCAAGTCCTGGCATGAAAACAGTTGGACATTAGCATCGAGCTGGCACATCGTGGGTACCTGGACAGAATTTTGTGTGTGTCAGTTATGAGATAATGTCACACTTTACTGTTGGCATTACAGTATTTGAATATGCCAGTTCCCTTCAAGATTTAGAGAACATAATTCCATAAAAAAGAACACAAATGGTATACAACACAAGCAAGCACCAGGAGCTTTGAATTTTTCTTCTGCCTAGATAATTCAGGTCCTGGTCTCGTTTCGTTTGGCATCTGCTTGTCTTTTCCTATAATAGGCTGATGTAGATTGCGGAGATTGAGAGAGAAGGCTGCAAGCTGAATATTGCAATTTGCTAGCCTAGAAAAGAAAATAGAGGGAAATTCAAGGAACAGCTCCACCTTGCATTGCAATTTGCAGCAAGTCAACGGAAGCACAAACAAGATGCATTGGTTTGGATAAGTGATGATGATGAATATGTAGTTTCCGCCTCAAGGGATTTGAGAGTGATCAAGTTGTCAACTTGCTTTGCGAGATTGTATCTCGATATGTGTGCCACTTCTTATATCTCTGGAACCCAGGAAGAACAGGTCTAAGTCGAGGAGCACCTGTGCACTCCAAACAGCAGCATCCTCTTAAATCCTTCACACAGTTCATACAGCATCTGAAACAGAAACGTGCTTATGTAAGTAAGCATTCAGTCTTCAACTAGTAGTAGTAGACAGACAGACTCCAACACCCAAGCCCAAACGGCTTCTCTGGACAGAAATTGGCTTTCCAAATTTTGGGAGAAAGAATAGCTGGCAAAAGGAACTTACAGATAGAGCAGGTTGCAGTCAAGATTTGCACAGTTTCTATGTCTTAACTCACAGACTTGTAAACTGCATATATAGCATTGAGCAAATGTATTGTTCTTGGAAACTTCATGCCTGTTTGGTTTAGTTATGGCTTCAGGCTTGTAGGCAGGCGGTGGGAGAGAGAGACGAGAGTCAAATACAAACAAATTCCCAACCCATTGGACCGGACCTTCGTTCTCCAGATAATGAGAAACACCTCCCTTTAAGGTGTATAAGTTTTGAAAGCCCTGTTGTCTGCCACATGAAATTAAATTAGACCTATAAATGGCCAAAATAAGAAAAATTAAAAAGAGCTACTTCCAACATTGCAACATTATCTTTCCCTCACAAATTTTTTCATTAATCATGCAGTGCAGTTGAATGGGTGACTCTTTAACAAAGCAAATCTGTGGTGAGTGCTTGTATCGGAAAAGTACCAGATGGGAAAGGTAGCAACCATGACTAAACCAATACGCAGGCCTTCAAATTGATCACACTAATACAAAGATTGAATGATATTCACTAGCTGTTGTAGTGCAGGCGATATTCACTGGCAGTAAGAAATGAAAACACACACACACACACAACTTTTTCAATTGTGCATCGGAAACAAGTACAATTTAACCTGGTTGGTCCACGTAAAGGAAAACAGGTGGTAGAAAAAATGTTGTGTTACCTTAAAATTGTAGAATATACATCACAACGGATACCTCCAGTGCAATACATCAATATATCCGTTTTTTCTTTATCAACATTTTCTAACGGATCTGCAGCAATGACCTGAAACAGAGACAGAAAGTAGTATGTTCACATCCATCAACAGAAATTGAAGTTTCTTGTGTCTTTCATAACAAAATAATGCCTAAATGTTCGTATTCCTGTGGACTGATAAATAAATATAAAAAAGTGGAAGCTGCAACATTCATGTTGACGTATTTATGTACAGCAGAGGAAGTAAGAAAATGACAAGATGGCTACAAATTTTATACCTGTAATTCTGCCTGATCTTAGAATCCCCATAACAAGGAAAAGACCTTCATCAAATGATGGGAGAAAGACATACTAAGACTAAGATGGAGGCGCATCGGAACTTTATGTCAAACCATTTACACCTTTTGGCTGTCAATTCAGCCAGCAATAAGTCCTTGATCTTTCTCTATTAGTTATGCTTCTACACAGTTTTTTGGCTAAAACAACACTACTCCAACCATCACAATTTGGCTACAAACAGAATGTCTCCGCATGTAGCATGTTATTGAACTAAAAGTCACATAGCAAAAGTTACAGTTCCAAATACACCAATTGGTAATATAGTGTATAAGGCCAAACCTCTGGTTGGAATAACCCAAAAGAAGTGCTCCTAAAGCAGTCCACATCGGGTCGTCGAGCCCCATTAAAATGACCAATATCCCACTCATAACCTGATAACAAACAGCGACAAAATCTTCAAACTTCCTATGGCTGAAATTATGAATATGATTGCTGTGAATTATATAGAGGCTACGGAAATAACAGGAATTGCACGCACAGTTAAACATACATCAGAAACATGATCAAGGGCAACATGTCAAACAACATAAGAAGTGCTATATAAACTACCAATGTTAAACAAAGTTAGCTATCAAGAACCATTCAAATGTACAGTTAAGCAGAAATGTATACGATTCACAGCATTGTTCCATCCATCATGAATACAAAATTGAAAAGAATTTCCAGATTAAAGAATATGAGGAAAAATCATTTAAATGAAAAGGCTGGGAAGTAAATACCGTTTCTCACATCCAATAAAATTTGGTTCGTTTTAAGATCCTTATTTGATGCTTCAGTAGTTGTATTGACTGCTTCCAATCTTTTCCGCCATTCGGATGGCGTAAGAGGTGTTGCTCGCATTGAAGGGTCCAGCAAAGGAAGATGCGAAATACCTCCTTCTAACTGGACGTGGGGGTGAAAAGAAAATAGATGTAGACATTAGCTCACTCACATAAATTGTAATTAATTCAAAAGTCAAGAAGGAAAAAAAGAAAAAGTTTAAAAGCGAACGGAAAGGATTTAAAAGCACAAGGTGTAGAAGAAAAAGAAGAAGAAGAAGAGAAAGCGATTGGAGCTTGCCTGAACCAGTGAAGGCTTATAGCGCAACTTGAGTTTTGGAAAGGCATGTCCATTCAGTGCTGCAGAAATCTGTACGAGAATGTCGGAAAATCTCTCATCCCCTCTTAACCATTCAACATATGCAAGCGCATCTCTTAACGGTCCACTGTACTGCACATAAGAATTCATACAAACGATACGATTGACTACAAAAGGAAACCAAAGCAATATCATTATAGTTTATTTATACCAAGACCAAAATACATACCTGTGCATTTATCCCTTGTTGATTCACATAAATCCGCCCACGTATGTCACGACCCTCTAAGAAAGAGAGATGCTTGGCCACCTCTGCCTCTGCGTCTTTGATGAACACAAAATGGTAAAAATTGACGACCACCCACTCCTTGTCCTCTCTGCTTTCGTAGGTGCATTGTTGCTGTTGTACTTGTAAAGCAACTCCCACACTACGTCCACCTTTCCATTTTCTTCTTTCTGAAAGCCAAACGCATTCTCTTCGTCTTTGTCTTTGTCTTTGAATTTGGCTTTGCTGGTTATGCTCCTTATGGATTAACAAGGCAAAGCAAGTTGAGGTTGAGGAGCAGACTGGCAATTCAAAAGGATCTTTCTTTCTTCTGCCCCCTAAAACAATTTGAGTCATTGTAGAGCTCCCTGCACCGGAGATAACCGCCGGCGCAGGAAAACACCCTCTCATCTTCTCTCTCTCTCTCTCTCTCTCTCTAATAGCCTCTTATCTGTTAGAGGAGCTACCTTCAGTTTCAGCAAACCGTCAGTCTGAAATTACCGACTGTGACGAGAGTAAGCATTCCACTACTTATACGGTGTCGTTTTTTTCCCGGTTTTCCTTCGTTGCCCAGCCCAAAATTAGAGGCCCGATTCAGATGAGGCAAAGAGCCGTACCTGGACAAGTCAGGCTCAGGCCCAAACAAAAATGGCATAAATAAATAAGTACAGTTTTTATTATTTTTATTTTTTAAATACGGTTCTTTTGGTTGGAAAATACGGTTTAACTTTACGCTGCAAGTAAAAATGACTCAATTCAACAACAACAAAAAGTAAAAATGACTCGATATGCTTTGTGACCGAAGAAAAAGAAAAGAAAGAAAATAGATAGATTGATTCTGCTGTTCTTGTTTGAGCGCAGCGAGCACGCAAGCAATCAAAACCCTAACCCTACGGTATTGCAATTAAATTTGTTCGATTTGATTCGATTCGATTCTATTGGGGAATTAAAGGATGGGGGCGAGTCGGAAACTTCAGGGCGAGATCGACCGCGTTCTCAAGAAGGTCCAAGAAGGCGTGGATGTCTTCGATAGCATATGGAACAAGGTTTGTGCCTCGTTTTTTTGCTTAGACAACGCAAACCAGAGCTGATAAATGACTAATGGGTTCTGTGCAATGTGATTAGGTTTATGATACGGACAATGCGAACCAGAAGGAAAAGTTTGAGGCGGACCTAAAGAAGGAGATTAAGAAGCTCCAGAGGTACAGGGACCAAATCAAGACTTGGATTCAATCCAGTGAAATCAAGGATAAGAAGGTCTTTCTCTTTCTAGTTGTGTGAACTATGTTCAATATGCAATTATGAATTCTTTTCTACCTTGTACTTGATCATTTTGGGCATGACAATTAATTCATTTTGATACATGTTGACGTAGGTCAGTGCCTCTTATGAGCAGGCTCTGGTGGATGCTCGCAAGCTTATCGAGCGTGAAATGGAAAGGTTTAAGATTTGTGAAAAGGAGACCAAAACAAAAGCATTTTCTAAAGAAGGCTTGGGCCAACAACCTAAAACCGTAATTGCCACTCCCTTGCATTTCCTTCTCTTCCCACCTCATTTTTAATCGATTCCTTTTTTTTTTTTTTTGGTTGATCATGTCATTGTGGCAATGCTTATTTCCTCATTGCATTTGTTGATCTTGTTTTCTAGAATTAATTTTAGTTATTCTTCATGCTTCTTGTTTATAATGAGCGGTGCATACTCTGATTTCTTGTAATTTTAGTGTAATACTAATAATCATCATAATAGATATAACGATGATAGGAATAGTAATAATAATAATAATCATCATCATTATTGTACTTGTTATAGCTTATACAGTGTAGCCCTTTTATCCTTATGAGAATTTATTTAGTAGTTGTTATCTAATCGTCATTCTTCTTAATGATAGGATCCGAGGGAGAAGGCCAAGTCTGAGACAAGGGATTGGATAAACAATGTGGTATGTGAAACGTTTTTGCTTAAGGTCTATTTTTACCGATTTATGTACCTTAGAAAGCGCATGAGTAGAGAAAGCAATATGTTTTAAGACGTGTCTGCTGCATTTATAGTTTAATCATCCATGCTTCATGTTTGGCTTGTGTCTGTTATATGTTTAATTATGTCGTAATACTGTTGAATGGTTGTGTTTCTTCCATGTGTTGTCGTGTTTTAAAAGTAGAGTTCTTTAATAGGCCTATGGTTGAAATTGGTGCCTGGTGCCACTAATTGAGCTTATTGTAATGTTGTTCTATTTTGGTTCAATTATTGTTTAACTCCCAATTGTATGTTGTTTCATTATAACTTGTAAATAATGGTCTTGCAATCACATTTTATGCAGTCAAATTTAAAAGTTGAAATTGTAAATTATCATTCAGTTAATACTTTTGTGTTCAATTGTGTTGAGAAGGTTGGGGAGTTGGAATCTCAGATTGACAGCTTTGAAGCTGAGATTGAAGGCCTATCTTTCAGGAAAGGGAAGGGCAGACCACCCAGACTGGTAGGAGAAAAAAAAAAACACACCAATAGAAAATGTTGGGGTTTTCAGCATACTTTGACATTGTTTCTTTGTTCTGGCAGACCCATCTAGAGACATCTATTACTCGGCATAAGGCTCACATAATGAAGTTAGAACTGATCCTGAGGCTATTGGATAATGATGAACTGAGTCCTGAGCAGGTCAATGATGTCAAAGACTTCTTGGAAGACTATGTTGAACGCAATCAGGTTTGTGGTGCTTTACATTTTACCTTTGTTTCTTCAGCATCTCTTAAAAAACCCATATATGGCATTCTCGACCATGCTTATGTATGTACTTCGCATTACCTTTATCAGACTTTTTTTTAAATGATATTTTTAGGAGGATTTTGATGAATTTAGTGAAGTTGATGAGCTTTACAACACCTTACCATTGGACAAAGTGGAGTCCCTTGAAGATCTGGTTACTATTGTCCCTCCTGGTCTTGTCAAGGTAATTTTTCTTTATGCAGTTTTTATTTAAGGTTCTTATGTTCAGTTGGAGTTTGTAGTTTTTTTTATTATAAGTTTTTTCAGAAAGGTCTTTTGTCAGTTGAAATGGATATGTGGAAACAGGAAATTGTTGACCAACTGCCTTTTTTTATGGGCATCATGTATAAGAGTTTGCTCATGTTGTTTTATTAAGTACAGAGCAAAGTTAAATTACTCGAATTTGATAGCAAAACTCTGCAATGCCAGCAGAGATTTCTGTTTGGTGGTTTGTGGAAAGTTAATTTTGGATCTTGTGCTCCACTCAGATAACCATAGTTTCTACACTTCAGTGTTGTCATTCATTTTATACAAGTTTTCCTGACGTGTAAGAAAACTGGAAACTAGATGGCTTCTATATTCCACGCTAATAGAGGTTCTCATTAGTAGTTAAGTTCAGATGCCAAGTTGACTCATCCTCTGTTAACTGAGTTCTTAGTTGCGACTTGTGGTTGACTAATTTAAGCCTATTCCCAGTTGTTTCTTTAACTTTACAAATCAATTGTTTGCTTATGAATTTTGTTGCTTTTGTGATCTGGATTGCATGATTTTTTTCCTGGCATCAGGTGTCATTGATTTCTTAATATACTAAGATCGAAGGATTAATGAGCACGTAAAAACCCAGTTTAATTTTTCTTTTTTTTGGGGGGCAGGGTGCACCGGTGCTTGGCTTGAAGACTTCTTTGGCAGTATCCGCATCTCCAATGCCTGTACGTCCTCAGAATCTTGAGTCAATGTTATTGTAATGAGTAGGGTGTTGAGGAGTTGAAGCTGTATGGGTTCTATTGAAGAAGCTGAAATTCACATATTTAATTTTGTATTTAAAAAAAAAAAATTGCATTCTTAAATTGTGTAATGGTGCAGAATGCTGTTGAGATGTGTTTGTGGTAGACATTTTGCTACCTTTATCACATGGTGTCATCCTTATCTCAGAGGATGGGGTAAATAGTTGGTGGAGCACGGTCATCTGTTGTTGATCAAAGATGGACTTGTGTTTGCCTATAAAAGTTACTGTGCAGTTGATTGACTAGCATGTACTTAAGGTGATCGTTAATGGAATTAGGTTCACTTCTAATATAAAGTGTCATTTTGCTTGCTGATATAACACTAAACATGAAAGATTTATCTAATTGTTAATTTATTTATTTTCATTCGTTTTTAGTAGATTTTATATCAAATTTGGTAATCAATTTAAGTTATCTTTGGTTTGTAGGAAGTTTAAATTGAACCCTAAACCCTAGTCCTTTGCCTTCTGGTTTCCTCAGTAGAATCTTTTAGAACTTGCAGATATGTAGATGACCTCTGCTTTCTTTCTGTAAGATGCTTTATCTCAATTGATGTTACTGTACTAAGGGTTAATTTTTTATTTTTTTTCCAGGCCGCAGCTACTTCCACTACTCAGCAGAGTACTTCTGTACAAGAGCCAGTTGAAGATACAGTTTCCCAGGACAGTAATGTTGATAATATTCCTAGGACTCCACCTCCTAAAAGTAGTGCACTTGCTTCTTCTCCTGCATCAACACCAGTTGGGGGTCTTGCAAGTCCTCTCTCTGTGAGTGTTTCATCTCACAATTTGCCTGGTCCGCCAAGTGTTTCAGCCGTTCCAGGTTCAATTGCTGTTCGTGGTGTCACAGAGAATGCAGGAGCTTCTAATTCTTCATCTCCTGTAAGTCTGTCCGCTTCTGTGAAGGAAGAAGAATTAGCAAGCTTCCCGGGCCGTAGACCATCGCCATCTCTTTCTGATGGTGGGCTTGTGAGGGGCGTTGGTAGAGGTGGCCTCTCTGCACAGAGTCCATCTAGTATCCCTCTTAGTTCTAGCAATGTAGCTCCTAGTAATAGTACCCTTAGTGCAGCTCCTTCGGTTTCTGATGTGACAAAGAGAAATATATTGGGAGCTGATGAGAGAATTGGGAGTAGTAGCGTAGTGCAGCCTCTTGTTTCCCCTATAAGTAACAGATTGATCTTGCCTCAAGCTGCCAAGGCTAGTGATGGAAGTATTCCAGTTGATTCTGGTAATGCTGGTGAGGCTGCTGCTATTCCTGGCAGAGCATTTTCTCCTTCTATGGTCTCCAGCATGCAATGGAGGCCTGGAAGTTCCTTCCAAAACCAGAACGAAGCGGTATGTTACTTTCCACTAATAAGCTTTTCCCCTCTCTCTGCCCCTTTTATGCTCATATGGATGCAATGTCTAATGCTAGATTAATTAGCTCCTTGCATGTCTACCATTTGTAGAATTCAATATATGTTTGTGTATTGCTGCTTTGCCATTATATATCTTCTTTATTTGACTGAATCATAGGATAGAAATTTTGTTGACCAGATCAATGTGGTGCTATTTTAATTGAACTTTCCAATTATCAGGGGTTGTTTCGTGGAAGAACTGAAATAGCACCTGATCAGAGGGAGAAATTTTTGCAGCGGCTCCAACAAGTGCAGCAAGGTCACAGTACCATTCTCGGCATGCCTCCTCTTGCTGGTGGAAATCATAAGCAATTTTCTGGACAGCAGCAAAATCCACTCTTACAACAGGTATTTTTTTATTTTTTTGGTACATTTAACTTTTAGCTTCTGTTTTCTTCTGATTCCGCGAACTTCTTGTGGACAAATTCAATATTTGAAAAAGAGCAATTGCTGTAGTTTATTGATCCTAATTTATATAATATTTTCATGGAAACAGGCTTGTGTTTTTTTTTCTTCCAGAAACATCCCTTTGGTCGCACTTTGTTTGTTGATCCAGTTAGCAACATCTATTTTCTATTACTGAATAAGATACGTTTATTTGGTGCAAAAGACCAACCTGGGGTTAGTTTCAGGCCCATGGTTTGCTCCCATGTGGACTGAGGTTCGAAACCCCAAAAGGTGCCTGTCTAGCTATTTGTTAGTGTTTCCTGCCTCCCAAAGATTGTAGGGCCGGCCCCAGTTTAAAAGCTATGTCCGCTAAGCGGATTGGTGGATTTCTGGGTATCAAAAGCAAAAAACAAAAACAATAGTTGCAAAATAATTATTTTACATGAGATTTGATCATATGTGCAGTTTAATTCTCAGAACTCATCTGTATCTTCTCAAGCTGGCCTCGGAGTAGGGGTACAAGCCCCAGGTCTTGGTACTGTTGCACCTACCACCTTACAGCAGCAGCTAAATTCTATCCATCAACAGTCTAACCAACAGGCATTGATGTCGAGTGGACCAAAAGAAGCTGGTAATCTCCATCTTTATTCAGTTCACGCTATTGTATTTTCATTTTATTTACTGGCGCTATTTCATCATGAGGACACTTTGATTTCTTCCACCAAGAATTGAAGCTCTGAATTGAATGCAGAAAGTGCAAAGTACGTCTTCTGAAATAATAAGAATTCCATAACCAACAAAGAGTGAGAGTTTATTGTCCAAACTCCCACTACTCAAACACTTGGGGTCTGATTTAACAAGTAGTGGACTGTATTGAGCAGCCCTGTGTACGTGGGTGCAATATGATCGAAACTTAATAATCTCCTGTTTTATGCGATGCAGATGTTGGTCATCCAAAAGTTGAGGACCAGCAGCAACAACAAAGTACACCTGATGATTCAACTGCGGACTCTACTCCGGTTTCTGGGCTTGTAAAGAATCTAATTAATGAGGATGATTTGAAAGCCTCATATGCAATTGATTCTCTGGTATGCGGAATAGTTTTCTTGATTACTATATTATGAGTCCTTGCTGACTATATAATTTTTTACTAGTTATGCATTATTCTTGCATAGGTCAGGTAGTTAATTGTTATCAAAATTCATTATATGATTCTGTTAAACAATGGATAGACAGGGTAAGATGAACATGGTGGCTACTCTATAAGTACTGCCTGCCTAAGTAGAATCTATAGAACGAAGTGCCTTAAATATAATAAATTACCAATAATAACGATGATAATTCGATATATTTATACAAGTCTTTGGGCTAATTTAGTTGAGTTACAGATGTTATGTTCTCCATAACTCTCTGCATTTATCTACGTACTATTCCATGCTTTTCATTGTGGTCAATCAATATCAATACTTGTATTCAAATATAATCCTCATAATGTGTTTAAATATAATTGTTTACTTGATATGTCTAATCTTAGGCCCATATTATTTATTTAATACATTTGGGAATATATATTATATCAGAGTCTCTGGTGGTGTCTTTTTTCTTTTATCGGGCCATTGTTTTGCTCCTGATTTGTGTAAATCATTTTTTTTTTCTGTAAGATGATTGCAGTGTGCATCATGGACATGCTGATTTATTTGGAGAAGAATGGATGGTGAATGTGACTTACTTGTAAAATCTTTGTGTTTGTAGGCTGGAGTTTCTGGCTCTTCGACAGAGCCTGCTCAAGTACCACGAGATATCGATCTCTCTCCTGGGCAACCTTTACAGCCCAATCAACCTTCTGGTAGTCTTGGTGTTATTGGCCGAAGAAGTGTTTCTGACCTTGGTGCAATTGGTGATAACCTTTCTGGATCAACTCCTAATTCTGGGGGAACGCACGATCAGTTGTATAATTTGCAGATGCTTGAGGCTGCTTATTACAAACTTCCACAACCCAAAGACTCGGAACGTGCAAGGAGCTACACTCCAGTATGGACCCAATTATCTTTACTATTTTATCTCCTTTTTATTGCCCATAAATCTTAATTTTTTTCTTCAATGCTTATCTTCCTTCCTTCCTTTTGCCATCTACAGAGGCACCCTGCAATAACTCCTCCTAGCTACCCCCAAGCACAAGCGCCTATTGTTAACAATCCTGCCTTCTGGGAACGTTTGGGTCTTGAACCGTACGGCACTGATACCCTGTTCTTTGCATTTTACTATCAGCAGGTACTTCTTATAAGTTCGTTTAAATTCGATGCTGTCCTTTGCTACATTCACTATGAAGTATGAACTTGTTCTCAAGTGTATTACTGTATGCAGAACACTTATCAGCAATATTTGGCAGCCAAAGAGTTGAAGAAGCAATCTTGGAGATACCACAGGAAATATAACACTTGGTTTCAACGACACGAGGAGCCAAAAGTTGCCACTGATGAATATGAACAGGGGACATATGTGTACTTTGACTTCCATATCGCAAATGATGATCTACAACATGGATGGTATGATTTTATTGATCCTTAAGTTTCAAGTTCAAGTTTCTGTGTTTCTTCGTACTTCTTGTTCTTATGTGGAGTCTAAGGTGCAAGTTTTCATTTGGATGCTCTTATGTATATTTCAACTTGTGGAGATACTCTACCTCCCTTTGCCTCAAGATATTTGAGTAAGAGGAGCAAGATTTTATTATTGGAGAGATCATTTATGAGGCATGTGGTTGCTGTTATTTTCTCTGCATCTGGTGTAGGGGAGAGTCTCTTTGATGTAAAATTTGCTTCAATTTTCTCCCTGTTTGGCTCTTTGATGCTTTGATGATTGACAGTCATTATCTTTAATCTATTGACATTTTTGTGGCTTTGGGGCTTGGTTTGCATGAGGGAGTGGTGCTCATCCTCCCAGCATGTATGCGGGCATCTGCATGCACAACACATATGTACACACATCCTCCCAAACAACACACATGTGAATAGTGAAACAATCACTTAATTTGGGAGGCACGCTTATGCTTGACATTTTTGTTTGCTTTGATGATATAATATCTCTTTTCCAATTACATAATGATTTAACGATTGTTATATGTGATGTTTTGATATGGTACAGGTGTCAAAGGATCAAAACCGAGTTTACTTTTGAATATAACTATCTTGAAGATGAACTTATCGTTTAGAAAATGTTCAGAGGATGCTATGCTACCACATTGAGCATGTCATGGTCAACTTCCTGGTTTGTAATTTTTCCTTTCCTTTTTTGTCATGTCATGTGCCTCTCGTCTCGTTCATAGTATATATTTTAGGCTCCTGGTTGGTACCTTATGGTAACATAGAGAGTTGAACTGGGAACACGTGAGGCTTTATTAAATGGTTTGGGGTCTTTGTTGTTTGCAGGTAATAATACGGTCAGAATATTGGTGGTGGGAGCTTGTTGATGGTTACAGGTTTACTAGGCTTAATGTTGTTGATGGTATCTACTATCTAGTGTTTGATTTATTTTTAACTGTAAAAGGGAGACTATTTTTGTCTTTTCCGTCTATAAGGAAATACAAATGTATTGTTATTTCTCCACTTTTGTTTTATTTAGCACATTATGTATATTGACGAAAGCAAAAGGCAAAGTTGAAAGCTCAAAGCTCAATTGCTTGCTAGTATTAGTAGTCTAGTAGGGTGCTATGCTATGGGCCACTAATTTCTTCTAGGTTATTAAACTTTGGTAGTAGCTCTTTTTAATTTAAGGTGGTAAAGCAAATGCTGCTGACTGAGTTACTTGGACTTGTTTTCCGGAGCCTATCTTTTACTTTGATTTTCCACTGGCAAGAGCAACTATTTGTTGAACCCGATTTACTTCACTCGAATTATTGACTGACATCAATCAAACCAGAGTTTGAATGCTTGAAACTGTTCATATCGTATCGTATGTGTGTTAAACTGTTCATAACTCCGTCGATACAAAATTAAAATTACAATATTGATTTTTCTTTCATGCATAACGACTCGAGAACGTAAACACGAGTTAAAAGAGTAATTGTTCTTCTTATTAATATTACAACCAAATTAACGACCTTAATTGACGATCACAATCGCTAATAAAGTCATGGAATGATTGTTTGAACTGGTTCAGCATAGCAGAGTGCACACAGTAAGTCAAAGTCGTAAGTTGGTAAAATAATAAAAAATGGTAAGTTAATAAAAGTCGTAAGTTGGTAAAAGTGGTAGTTATAATAAGCTGCGAATGAGGGACGTGGCAAGGTTCAAGCAAGGGAGCAAACCAAGCGAAGCGAGAAATGGAGGTGGTGGTGTTACCTCTACCTGGTTCCGGATCCAATAACAAGTCCCTCTGCGGCCTCTCCTCCTCCACCGCCGCCGCCACATCATATTTTAGACGACGCCGTATTGTCGCCATCACCAATTCCACCATCAACGGTTCTCACTCTTCTTCATCAGCGGAGGCAGAGGAGGACATCCAGATTAAGGAGATCAGGGTGTGCACCAACCGGACTTGCCGTAGACAAGGTTCCTTTCAAACCCTTGACACTCTCACCGCTCTCGCGCCCTCCAACGTCGCAGTCAAGTCCTCCGGCTGCTTGGGCCGCTGCGGCGCCGGCCCCAACCTCGTCGCGCTGCCTGCCGCCACTTTGGTCGCTCACTGCGGGACCACAGCTCGAGCCGTGGAGGTCCTCGTGGCACTAGTACTACTCAGCCGCCGACGAGGAGGAGGTGTTTCGAATTCGGACGGTGCTAATGCTAATAAGAACATTGAAACAATTGCAAACAAGAGTTTGGAAGCGCTTGCGTTGAGAAACAAGGCTCGGAATGAGCTTCTACACAACAACAATTTCTCCCAGGCTGAATTCTTCCTCTCTCAGGTTACTATTAACACTAATATTAATTGATCATTTCATTTCATGATTAATTAATTAATTAATTATGCATGTTGGTTGTTCCTTCCTTCCTTGCTTGCGTGCTCGAAATTTGATTTAGTGAGCCTTGAATTAATTGGTGGATGGCTTGCTTTCTTGCTTCCTTGCTTCCTTGCTTCCTTGCAGGCTATAGAATTAAAACCAATTGGTGGTATCCATATTATGTATAAAGACAGGTCCCTTGCAAGACTGGCATTGGGCAATTATTCCGGGGCTCTTGAAGATGCTGCACAAGCTTTGGCTTTAAATCCTCTCTATCCTGAGGTGCCCTCAATATTTAATTCATTCATTCATTAATTTCTCATTCCACTAAGTTTATTACTCACTTTCAAAGTCCTATAAAAGTTCATCATAATGTGCATCTTGCAGGCTTACATTTGCCAAGGTGATGCATTCTTGGCTCTGAACCAATTTCAATCTGCTCATAACTCATATATGGCGTCTTTAGAGATAGATCCTTCTCTTCGACGTTCCAAATCTTTCAAGGTATAATTGTATTAGCTATTAGTCAATTTCGATGACCGACCTCAGATTCTATATATCTCTATTTTGACCTTTTGGTTTTTAATCTTGGGAAAGTTGGTTGCTCCTCTAAAATAGTTCTTTGTGGAGTGTTTTGGAAGTTGCATGTAATAGTTTCTTCTTTCCTTATTTTACGATCTCTGCATAGCTCAGCTGCACAGTCAAATAATCCGTGATGTCATCAGCATTGCATTGTTTCACATTTTATTGCTATCATATTTTCTCACCATTTATGCAGGCTCGGATTGCAAACCTTGAGAAACTCACCACTGGAAATATGCCTTAAGATCTGCAATGTGCTTGGAGCTGTTTATAAATCAATTACAGAGCTTTGATGATAAAAGGCAGAGTGTTTATTCATCTTCTATCCAGGTTGGTCTCTGTCTTTCAAAATTTTACCCATACATCATCATTTTTTCTTGCTATAACTGTTTGCAGGTTTCAGACTTTTCACTGTAAACATATATACTAATAGCAATACTAATAATAAATCATTTTAAGAATGTTAAACTAATGATAATTTTTCATAACAATAATAAATCACAAGAAGCAAAAAATAAAAAACTCTGTTCCTTTCACTGCACTGTACTTACCAAGACATCACAGACATGAATTCTATTTCCCAATCTCAGTTCCTGGAATTTGAGAGAAGTGTCCAGCCATTTTTGGCCTTGATGGTGTGGGTTGTACCACTATATTAAAGGAAGGTGGTAAGGAGAAGGAGGAAGATGATTGTACTGATGAATGGGTCTGCTATAGGAGGAGCATTTTTATCTTTTTCCCTTTGAATCAATTGCAACTGCTATGATAGTATGTATATATTCAAAGTTGTAAAATTTGTAAGGTTTTTTTCGGTTCATGAGCCTAGCACTATGTCATAGGATTGGTGGGGGGAGCTCACATTATGCTGATGTTACCTGATTTGGTTGTCGTGTAATCTACCTTGGACTTTTGTTATACTAAGGATCAGTATCCATTGTTTATTTCTACTGATCTTCTAATCTACACGACACGTTTTTAGACTCGAGTGTGTGGTGGAATCGAATATGTTTAAAGAAGGGGTTCCGTGGAGTCCTACTGCTTACTGTACAGTTGCCAAAACACAACTCAAACTCCGCAAATTCATTTCAAGGCTTAGAAGTTTTGTCAGGGATTAAATATTTAATACATTCATGATTTGGGGCCTTTGGTGTTCAATTTGCTACCCCTACAAACTTAATGTAGACATTGCAAGAGATCATCTCATAAGAGTCTTTTGGATTTGGATGATGAACTTAATTAACATATAGACATATATATATATATATATATATTAGGGTACCAAGTGTCGCCATAAGATTGTAGTATCTGAGTTTTGAGCTGCTAGTACTACTAGAATGACCATAGAGTGAAGTCCATAGGTTACAACCATTAAGTTACGTAGAGTTTTGATTACCTCCACATAGAAACAAATCCATGTTCTTGACCCTTTCCCACAAACTGGAAGAAGAACCCTTCTTCTCCTTTCCGACGCCAATCTCCTTCCCACTACCATTACTATTACCTCTCTTTATCAGCCTCCGATTAATCTTCCGTATCTGAAAGCAAACCTCCAAATTCACCTGATTACCATTTATCTTGCTCTTGTTGATGTTGCAACTCTCTTCTTCTTCTTGTACAAGTTGAAAGGATCGTTGGTCTCTCTTCACAAGTTGCTCATAGTAGTCCTTGTTCCTCTTCTCCAAGCCATAAATCTGTCCCTGAAGGTCCTCGATTTTACGGCTAAGCATGCACACCCTCTGGTCTTCCCTCGTCTTGAGCAAACAGCGAGCTAGCTCGCCAGCCTTCCTCCTGATGAAGAGAGACTCGGACGCAAGGGCTTTGTTCTCTTCCACCAAGGCACCCACTTTATACCCCAACTTGGCATTCTCATTGAGCAAGATGAGCCTCTCAGACTCCAACACCTCTAGCAAGCTCTTCTGCAGCTCTATCTTCCTGGATGCATCCTTGTATCGCCTCTCCGTCATGTTGGCCTCATCAAGTAAGATATCATATTCGACATTCTTCACCACAATCTCCGTAACGATGGAATCTAAATCAAACAACATGGTCTCATCATGTTGAGTAGCAACAGAAGCAGCGAGTAGTAATGTTGGAGGCAATTGCTGATAGGAGAGGGAACTCTCTACGTCCGAATCAATGTGGCTTGTGTAAGCATCATCTTCTTCTTCTTCTTGGTCGTCATAGTCATAGTAGTCATTATCTATTACTGAGATTTGGGAAGAGGGTGGACGGTGATGCTGAGTCTTGGCGACAGTTTGAATGTAACGGTCAGATAAGGTGAGGTAGGAATTGTACAAGTCTCGAAGCAGGGAGAGGAGCTGAGGACGTCTTTTGTAGTAAGCTTCAGCTCGTTCAGCGAAGGTGTCCCCAATCTCTTGTTGAGCTGTGGCTCTGCTACATCCCAACATCTTCATCTTCTCTTCCACATCTGACATTAATATTGTATTCTTGTTTGAATATCACAATTAAATTTAAATGACATCCATTATTCATGTACCATATTTTCAAATTGCATTCCAATTCCAACGTGCACATCTATTATTGAGGTAAGCACTATTATAATTCATGACCAATTGAAGTTTGAAGTTTTGAAGTTGTTTGAATTTCACAATGATAGAAGAAAGCAGAAGGGCCGACGCGTATTTAATGTAGGGTCAGAGGGAGTGATGTTCCTATCCTAGTAGTAGTGTGCCTATTTATTTGTAGCAGAAAACACCAAACCAAACGAAAAAAGGAAGGACATGTCACTCTCCATCTTTCCATTCCCTGAAGATTCCCTCTTGTAATTATTCAAGGCTTCAAGTTTAAATCGAATTTGAAAAGAAACAGATCATTGGCAGCAAAGCAAATGAGATTGCATATTGTAATAATAAATTGAAAAAAGGGCATGGAGGAATGCGCATTGAAAGCGACGTTAGGAAAGAAAGGTCGCTGCCTCGAATATCAACAAAATCAATTATATAGTGCGACAAGGCAAAAGCCTATCGTAGCTTAGCTTTCGTCAAATCAGAGTTTCAAATTCAAATTCCACAGCACAGCACAGCGTCATATCACATCGTCAGATTCAGATGCAGGAACAGGAAGAGAGAGAGAGAGAGAGAGAGAGAGAGAGAGGTGGTACCAGCAAGGATGGACAAAAGCCATTTGGGTTTCATGGTGGAGGGGTCGGTGGAGGTGGTGGTGCAACTTTTATTGCTGCTGCTGCTACTGCTTAAGCTCCTCCGTCTTGGAGTTGGAGTTGGAGCTGAGTGAATGGAAGCCGACATTATTATTGGTTTCTCCGGTGTCCTCATATCTCTCCGTACTTATGACCAAACACGTCACCTTACCAGCAGAGACAGAGAGAGTCGGTCAATAAACTTGAAATGAAAAGCACACAACTCAAATGAACAGAAGGAATACATTTATTATTATTATACACAGTATACTTGTTAATATTATTACTACCATTGATCAGGCAAGTATTATTAGGGATAGAGAGAGGAGTGGAGAATAGAAATAGAAGAGTGGTTTGTCAAACGCATTAAATACGAGGCCCTACAATTGTCTTCTTCTATCCAATTCTTCTGACTTGTCTTGTGAGAATACAACAGCTATGTCGCCTGTCTAGTACTACAGAAGAAGAAGAGAAGAGAAGAGAAGACATTTCAAAAAGCGCAGATCTCGAGAAAAGCAAGAAAGCTAATGATAATAATAAAAGAGAAACATCAAATCAAAACTATTCATAGATATTAATGAACATCACCGCGTTGCAACTTGCAACAGCAGTTACTTTCTGCTCATGAAGACTCCACTCAATTCCCCATGCACATTATTATTTTTTCTTTTCTTTTCTTTTCTCTTAAGCTCCATGATTTTTGTTCCTACTTAGTTCTTAATTGTTTGTTAGTTTTGACTGAAAGAAACTAAATTAAAGGTTAAAGCTATGATGATGAGTTTGAAATTGTACGACACGAGAGTGCATGGTATAATAGCCTAATACATGATTAATAATAATATGAAGCAGCTAACTAGCCAAGCAAAATAACATGAAAATGGCTTTAATTAATAACAAGTTCCTGAGGAGGAAGAGGAAGAGGAAAAGGAAGAGATCGTATACATGAATGATAATACTACATATGCTTATATTTTGATGGTAGAAGGAGAATGATCCAAGCAGCAAGCACAACAGACAAGACAAGACAAGACGAGAAGAGTTACCTTTGTACCAATTTAGAAAACCCAGCAGCAGCAGCCTCTTACTCAATAAACAGAAAGAGTAACGTTTGATGATGTTATAAATAAATAATGAGACGGAGGAGGAGGAGGAGGAAGACAAGAGGAGGAGCGAATGGCTGTTGGGTGTTGTGTTTAGACGACAACACTTGTGGTGTGAGTCTATTATATGTACTCTTATAAATGTACTAGTACAATTATTTCCTTCCTTTCTTCACTTTCTCCACTCGGAGACCGACACGTGTTTTCTCTCACCCCCTCTCCTCCTCCCTCATTTCAATTCAAATTCTCTTTGGCTTTCCTGCTTTGCATTTGGGTTTCTCAAATTTTCTATATGCAAATCGAGCAGCAAAAGCTGGTATTAGATTCTGATACTAACAAGATTTGAATAAACTGGAAAATATTTGTAATTAGTTAGTCATAGACACTGCTTGCTCCACAGCATCCTCGAGTCAAGTCATTCATTCACAGCTCTACCAGACATTAATTAGTTACTCATTCTTTTAACTTAAGACTCGTAGTATTATTGTCTTTATAGAATTCTCTAAATTGAAACATTAGTTTACAGAAATAGTTCCACCAGTCACAACTGACAAGGGCGCGCGTGAAGCAAATAGGAACACCAAATCTTCATAATAGTTTCTTTATGTGTCCACACTCCACACCCATGAAAACATATCTAACAATAAAAATGGTGTACAAAGCAGAACCATCTCTTCAAATGCCTATCAGATGTTAGTGGTACTCCAGTCAGTCTTCCCTCCTTTTCAAAATTCAATCGCAATTGCTCTGCCATTCAACAACCAAAACAACCTAGAGATAAGCTCGCTTCTCGGACTCACTTTTCGTATCATCAAATAAGCCTACCCCTTATGACCACCATATCTGCACGCAACTTCTTCCCCTTCTATAAGCCTCTCCACTGCATCCGAAGGAAGGCCAATCATCTCAAATGTCTTCTCCCACACTTCGTGAGAAGTTTCAACATTATGAGCTTCTTCAGAAGGATTCGTTGGACGGCAATCTTGAGAAATGAATGCACAAACCGGCCAGTCATCCGCTTTCAACAATTCACAGTACTCAGGAACCTGAGGATCAGTGGCTGCAAAGAGAGCACTCCTGGAACCTGCATTGAATAAACCATTACAAGGCTCGGTTTTCACATTTCCTCACCTCCCCTCTTTTGTACTTCTCTCTTTTGATTTGGGCTCATTATTGCCACTATTGGAAAACATCAAAGAAAAGCAGCTTTTGTTCTTTTTTATTAAAAAAAAAAAAGACTAATAAGCTCATGACATGATCTCTTGTCACATTTTGCAATGACCTATATGGTGATCAGTGGCTCAGTTTTCTAATGTGTACAGAGAGGTACTACCTTAAAGATTTCTAATGTGCTAGCAGTTAAATTAGGCTACTACAGTAAGTGAGATCAGATCTGCTAAGTAGATCACTTTTGGAGATCCTTCAAGTAGAAGAGTCGAAAAGTAGAGAGGTACTACATTAAATATTTCAAATTTTTGGCCTCTATTCAAGTTACATGTTCCATATGTTATCAATAAAAGTCTCCTATGCCTTACGTGGTTATAAAAGTTGGATAGAATCTTGACTACCTTGGAGCTAGCTAGCAGCACCTCCTGATAGGTTAATTCTTCTTAAGATTAACAAGCTACAGGCTTATATGACTAAAATTATGGCCAAACTCTAATTGTACTGACGTAATGACATTAATTCATCAACGATTACAGTTATCAACCTCACTTCTGGTTGGTTTCATCAACTTATATATAAGAAGGTGGAATGGTAAATCAAATGTAATAGCAAGAAGACACACCTTCTTGAGCACTAAAGATAAAATAGGGTATTAGATGATAAGCAGCTTGAACAATTTTGGGAAGATCCCTTGCCTGCAATTAATTGAAACCCAATGTGATGCACCAATGCACTACAGTTCATATATAAAGAAGAATTTAATATAAAATCTAGAAGGTAAATAAAACCTATAACATGATACACTGTCAATTAGAACTATTATATAAAAAAATAGAAGGTACATCCTTTTTCTTGATAAAAATGAAGAGGAGGGTGAAGGAATGCGTCACGATACTTACAACATTAGTCTGCACAATTCCAGGTGAAACACATGCTACAGTAATGCCAGATTCGGCAGGGAGCCGCTTATGTAGAACACTACTAAACATAATCTGCAATTCAAATACAACTACGTTATAGTTTCCCTGTCACAGCTTCAGAAATTATATAGATAACCACAATAGTTAATTCATGTTTCATTATGTGCAAGTGTGCAGCCTTGGGTGGTAGATATTCCGCTTTCACAAACTAGTAGAGAAAAGATATCAGAGCTGAAACAGCCAAAAAAAAGCCAATGTACAGCACCAATTAATTAAAAATATCTAACTGATGGTAGACACATCTGTTTTTCAAATATATAAATATTATATCTATGTACGGGACATTCTCCCATAAGTATTTAAGTTAAGGATTGATTACATACTTCTAATCTCAGCCGTTGGATTGCATCTAAGAGAGTACCAACACATTTAATGAATGCAATCCAACAACCAATATTAGAAGTATGTAACCAATCCTTTAACATAAAATAGTTGTTGGAGAATCTCCCATCTATGTGTGTATATATATATATATATATATATATATAAATGTATATTGACTAGCTAAACAATTTGCAGATCCAAAGGACCTGAATTCAGTTTGACAAGCCTAGATAGGAACACAAGCTTGTAAGAGCTTTTGCCAGCTAAAATATGGAAACCATCAATCAATAAAGATTTCCTAGAGCACCTGTGCCAGCTTGCTGCTTGAGTAACCCACTAAGCTTGTATATTTTCTTTTCCCAGAAACGACGTTCATGTCTTCTGTGTCAACAAAGCCAACATAATGCATCTACATAAAGGACAGAAGTTTCTCAGATTTAAATAACATGACAATAAAATAAGAGGATCAAAATGTGAAACTAAATTTAAAAGAGCCTATGAATAGATCTAATTCTAGTTAGCATGTACACCGACTAGCTTTTCTTTCCATGTGCGCTTATATATGGGTGTGTGAATGCACATGTATCATATATACCTACAACGGAATGATGATGGTGATGGAACTTACAACGGAATTCAAATTAATAATTCGACTTGGAGAGCCTCTGATAAGGGATGGCAATAGCAAAACTGAGAGCAGTGCTGGAGCAAGATGATTGACTTGCAAGTGTTCTTCGTACCCATCTTTTGAAAGTTTTTGTGGCTCTGAACATACCAAAGCCAAAGGTATATCAGTAAATGAGAAATCAAATTCTGAAGTGGTGTAGCTTTGAAATTAAGTAAACTATGTCAATACAAAGACCAACCTCCAATTGAAAATATCCCAGCATTGTTGATAAGAACATGGAGAGGTCCTAAGCGTGCATTCCACGCTTCAGCAAATCTCACAACAGAATCCAAGGAGAGCAAATCAAGTTCCATTACCTAAAAAAGTCACAATCTTATTCTACGTTAATAAATGTTATAAATTTGATTTAGTGGGTTTGTTTTTCTGGGGTTTTACCACCCCGCAGTTCATCAAAAAAAAAAAATTATTGATTTGGTGGTGTTGCAACACGGAGTTGAGGCAGACCTCAATATTGGGAGGAAGGCCCATTCCAGTCCATTCATTCTGCCACTTCTGGATCAACTCATTAGCTGCCTTCGTGTTCCTCACTGCCATCACAACATGCGCCCCAGCTTCCGCCAACTGCCTGTTCAGTACATAATAACCACCACCAGACCACACATCCTTTTCAGTTTTCATGTTCAGGCACTCGGTCTAATTCAAAATTCAAAACTGAAATTTGGACCAAATTTCTTTTGTATCATTTTCTCAGCAACCAAACAGAAGGACACCCATCCCTTTCTTTGCATAGTGAGTTAAGTTATTACTAAAACAAACAAGGAAACTACAAAAAAATATGAAATGAACTCATCAATCTTTGTAGATTTGAAGAAAGGAGACGCTGACCTGGCAATTTCGCGGCCGATACCGCTGGTGGATCCAGTGACAATGCAAGTGAGATCGTTGACAGGAGGCAAAGGCATGGGGTTTTGCAAGTGGCTGGCCGTGATTCTCTGGAACAGCATCTCGTACACCAGATACAACCAACCCCTTGCCCACTCTATCCATCCCAATCCCTCCTTCTTCTTCTTCTTCTTCACTTCCTCTTTCGGATGAGACGACGTCGTTGCCATCCCAGCCTCCTCCCTCTTCTCTCTCTGAATCTCTGATGCGGTATTGGGTTTAATTTGGGGAACTCAGGACAAAACAGTAGCTTGGGCCTGTGACTTTACTGTCAAGTGACTAGTGAGTGAGGTTGGACAATTTGGCCGGCGACCATATATTGGTGTGTGTAATTTGGGGTGACTTAAAAATCTAAAATAATCTTCATTAATCTGGAATCTGGAGTTGCTTGTAATTTTCAACCAAAATAATAAGTATCTTGTAATTTGGTCATTGCTTGGGTGCAACTCGGAATATAATTGGAGGAGACAATGGAATATAAATTTTTTGGTGTTAAATACTACAAATCAGTTGAGTTACAAATGTAACTTGCATTCAAGTTTGAATTTGAGACTCTAACTTCAAATAGTATACTCAAACTTAATTAGTGCCAATTTATTAAGAGTGTTAGATTTTGGATAAAGAATTTCTTGGATATTTCAAATTTGAGACCTCAACTTCGACCAAGTAGAACATAGACATTGCAATTCAAACCTAATTAGTGAATAACTTTCTAAAATCGTGTTAGATTCAAATCCCCCGGTTTAACACATGTGATGTATTATATCAACTCAATGTACAAAAATACATGAAATTAGTATTAATTATGAATTCGGGTTAAAACAATAATTATTATATATACATGTTGATTGTCTATCAAAATAGCATAAAATACTGTATTAGGACCAACTGTAGGATCAAAATACAATGATTAACCATTTAAACAGAAAAATATTATATCATGATTTGAACGGAGTTTAAATGTTAATTATTTAACAACAAGTACAATTTATAGTGGGTTTATATGTTGTGAACTTTGAAGGCGATGATTGGTAAATGATGTGGGCTTGTTATGCACGCGCGCAACAATGGCACCAATGGCACCGTGAATAATATAATAGAAATAGGAGGGACACGTGGCATTTCCTATAACAGAATTCTCACCAGAAGAGAAACAACGACAGTGTGCCACCTCTCTCTCTCTCTCTATAACTAAAAGTTTGCAAGGAAGGAAGGAGCCAATAAAATGCTAGCTACGCTGTCCAATCGATTGAGCAATTCGTCGCTTCGCTTCTCCAGCATTTATTAATATTCTAGAGCTTTCTTCGACTCATTCACTACACACTCTCGCTCGTCGTCATCTTCGTTCCAGTGACAGGCGCTGTGAGAAAAGTTGGACGATTTTCTTTCATCACTTCAACGAATCAAGAACCGCAAAAGTACGTACGCATTATTTGAGAAAGGAAATTAAGTCTGCTGCCTTTCTTTGACTTCCATTGACGTTTCAATTTCAGTTTCTTTCTTGTTAAGATTTTCTTCATCTAATTTATTATATATATGTAACTAAAGTGTAATGCGCTTATCTTCAAATCAGTGTGTAATTTGGTTGGTTATTTTCTTGATCGAGAAAGTCACAGCAAATTGTTCTTGTTTTCTTTAATTAATGTGATATTATGTATAAATATATAATATTAATAGCACTGCATCTGCATGCATGTTTGGTTTGGTTGCTGATGATTTCGGTGACCAGGATTGTGAAAGAATACTATATAATATCGATCCAGATTGAAAAGATGAAGGGAGGAGTGAGAGCAGGATTGGCAGTGAAGGCGATCGTTGTGGTGATATTCACATCCATGTGGTTCCGTTGCGTCTCTGCTTTTGCTGCTGCGATCAACACCAACCACTCTGTTGGCGGAGCTTCGGGTTGGGATCTCTCCTCCAACCTCCAAGCATGGGCTACTCACGCCACTTTCCATGTCGGCGACTGTCTTGGTACGTATCTAATTTAATTTAATTATCCTTTTGCTCTGTTTTTCTACCTTCATCCATCCATCTCTGTCTTTCTTTATTAGCTTCATCTTTAATTCACTGTATATGTTTGGTTCGTCAGAAAATGACGAGGGAAAGAAAGATTATGATTTTCTTGATTTTAGTAATTTGGTAATTTGAAGATTATATGAGTTTTTCACTTTATTTTCTTTGATTTTCTTGATAACCAAACAAACGCTCCCTAAATTGTACTGTGTAGTAAAATGATATATAGGAAACTGTGTGATGGTAGGCTCCTGTGAGTGAGGAATTGAGGCGGTGAAGAGAAACAAAACAGGGCATAGGGTATAGGCTATATAGGATATAGGCATTCGATAGAGAGAAGGGGAGTAGGTGGATATGGGCATAGGATCTGCTGTTGGTTGAATTTGTTAGAAGAAGGGAACCAACTTTGTGTTTAATTTGGGTGACACAGACACTGCATATTAGAATTAGAGAAAAAGGTTGAAACTTATTAATTGCTTAATCATTTTGAAATGAATCCTTGTATGCATATGATTGATGGTGGTGGATGGGTGAGTGGGCAGTGTTCAGGTACACACCGGTGCACGATGTGCTGGAAGTGAAGAATACAGACTACGATAGGTGTCACACAGTGGACCCAATGGAGACGCACGACGAAGGGGAGACAGTGATCCAGCTGAGGGAAGTAGGAAACAGGTACTTCATATGTGGGCGGCTGGGACATTGTGCTATGGGCCTCAAGCTCCATGTCCAAGTTTTCCCTGCACAGCTTATGACTAATAATGCAACCTCGCCCGCTGCTCCTCCTCCTACTACTTCTGATCATCATCATGATCATCCAAACGACAACAACAACAACAACAGCAGCCATGGGATGATGCTGCCTTCTCCGCCGCCTGCAGATTCTAATTACTCCAATAATAATGATGCGGTAGCAGCCAAGACTTCTTCTACTAGTACTACTGCTGGTACTGCTGCTGCTGCTGCTTTTTTAGTAGTTGTCTTCGTCACTTTGCATGCAGTTGCAGAGCACTCTGCATCATAGGATAAGATAGCAAGCAAATAGCTATACTCTAATCTTCAAATACCAAATATCATCCATCACCTACCTGCCTGCCTGCCTGCCTGCCTGCCTGCCTGCCTGCCTGCCTCCCCTCAGCATGCAGCAAATATTATTACAAGGTTGATGATATGTTTGGCACAGCCAACCCATTTGATATATTTGATCCCTCTTGTCTACTTCTAGTATGAACAATCACCAATTGCCTAGTTATATGAATTCAACTCACACAATATTATTTTCTCAAATTCACCATTTTCATTTCAATTTACAATCTTTTACACACACACCACACTCATATTCACTTATGTTACATAGCCTTAATATTTCTACTTTTTCTCTTTTTTGGGTACAAATAATTTCTACTTATCTTCACTTAATTGTTATCCTTTCCATTCCTTCGGGTTTATGAGCTACAAATATATGAGGCCCAGTCAGGTGAACTTTTAAACCTTCATTTTCTCTGCCGAGCATAACGAATGCCACTACCAAAACGCATATTGATGACAAAAAACAAAAAGAAGACAATTTATTGAAGGCGTCATATCATATAGAAGCAGCTAGTGGCTGGTGGCGCTTTCAACCGACCAGCTCTGAATTTGAGTTGGCACCCATTAGTTACTTCACCAGCAAAATCCATGATGCTCACTCCCTTCCCTTTTTTTGTGGAGGGGAGTGAGTCGATGGACCCAATATTAATAGTTGGGTCAATTTCAATGTCCGTATTCCATACCCATCAAGAGCCCAAAAAGTCTTTATTAGGCTCAAGCACAAGCATGGGAGAAAGTTCCATTGTGTGATTCTTCTTCTTCCAATCCTGATTCCTACTCCTACCTTACCTTGGTCAAGGAAATTAAGGGGACCTCTGTTTCTTCTATGTCCCTTTATAAATTCAAAAGGTACTCACTCTGACTGACTAAAGCAAATGCAAACTCTGCACACATGGGAGCTCTGACTGATAAAACTTACATGAAAAGAAGAAGAGAATTTCACAGCTGAGAGCTCTGACTCTGAGCTCTACTGATAAAACTTATACGAAAATAACTGCATGAAACCAGTGATAGGAGTGTGAATGTGATGTACCTTCAAAGTTGATTCTGAGAATCTCTCATAGTCCTTGTTTGTTCTACTTCTACATCTATTTAGTTTACTACTTGCAAGCAAACTATACTATAGTCTATAGTCTATAGGTTACAGCATACAACAACACACAAAATTTGCATTTACAAGAAGATGAACAAAGTACAAACACACCAAAATTAATAAGCATATATATATATATATATATATCATTAAGAGAAGCTAAGCTAGAGGCCACCGTTCACAATCTCCCTGAAACGGCGTTGATCAGATTCTAGCCTCTGAAGCCTCATGTCATTGTTGAACTTCTTGATGAACGCCTCTGCTCGCTGGTTCAACTCTTCCTGAGTCATGGACTTTTCCCTTCTCAACGACACCCTGTCGCTAAAAGTGTCTGATTTCTTCAGCTCCCGACGAGCCCATGTCACTGCATCATCCTCTCCATGAACATCATCATCATTATCACCATCATCACCATCTAAGTTAGAGTGATGTAATTGTAATTGATGGTCAGCACCCCCTTTGAATTTAGTCCTTGTCAGGGCCAATTGGGTTAAGCGAGGAGGGGTGTCCCAAGTGTCACTCTTTTTTAGGTGCTTACCAATTGCCTTGCCTTGCCCCTCCATGATGGCCTTCCATGTGGTGTCCAGTGTGTTAATATCCTCTCCCACCTCCACCTCCACCTCCAGCCTCGGCATCTCCACAGATTTCGTCAACAAGTCGCCGGAGGGCATTTCCGGTGAAGGGTCAAATCCCTGATCATCATCATCATCATCTTCTGCTGCTGCTTCTTGTTTGCCATCATCAGCTTGTACTATGTGTACGTCATGCCAGCTCATCATTTCATTATTCGGGTGGCCATGAGAGGACGGAGAAAATAATAGAGCAGTTACATCCTCCTTGGAAAGACTTTGGATTGTGTCTTTGGAATGACTTTGGATTTTGGGCTGCTGCTGTTGCTGCTGGGACAGAGACTCGGATTGGATGCTGCTGTTGTTGTTGTCTGGACTATTGATATAATTGCTACCACTGTCAATATTGTCGGCGGTTTTGGCTGCATTGTCACTAATGAAGGAGCTGAAGCCTACAGAAGAAGAAGAAGAAGAAGAGGAGGAGGAGGGCTGCTGGTGTTGCTTTTGGTTTTGGAATGTGGAGGAGGCAGCAATGGTGATGATGATGAAGTTGAGGATGATGTAGATGTAAAGTGGAGATAAGAAGCAGCTTTTGAAAGAGGTCCATAGCTGGGGAACGATGGAAACAGTGAGATTCAGAAGGTAAGGAATGATTGCCGCTTTGAAGAATACCAAAGTGGAGACTGTCCCTACACAAAGCAGTAACAGCTTTGCAGCCCAGATTGCTGTTTCCAATCTTGCTCTTTTCAACACATCCCCCGTCATGTTTCCTGATCCGATTGCTTTCTCTCCCAAATTCAAAACAAACCGGTCTTGAGATAATTTGAGAAATTCAAATTCAATCAAGTCTAATAAACTTGTGGAAGATTAATGCTATGAAGAAGAAAGAAAGAAAGAAAGAAAGAAAGAAACAAGCATGAATGTGTCAAAAACCACATGCTCTGCTCCTGCTCAACAAAAGAGACCCGAAATAGCATCTAAAACCGCCATTTTAAAACAGGGACTTGGAATTTGGATACGCTATACTATACAAAGAAGAGGTGGATGAGAGAGACAACAAAAGGGAGGGTTCCTAAATCAGCATTAAAAAAATATAATTGCTGGTTTGTATACCTCAAGGTTCAAGACTCAAGACTCAAGACTCAAGACTCAAGACTCAAGAGAAGAAGAAATGTCTGCCTGCCACTTGATGAAAAATGTTTCAGCTGAGGTTAAGGAAGGAGAACGTAGCTTAGCTAGGAATTACAGGATCACATAAAAAGTTGGATCACTCCTTTCCTCCTATATATTTATATGCAAAAGTTTTGAACTGAAATTGAAGTGAGAGTGAGCAGCTGTTAGCCTGGTAGCCTGGTAGCCTGGTAGAGAAAGAGAGAGTGAAAGGAAGCATATGAAATTAAGGTTGACCTTCATAAACAGCTAAGAATGGACAGAAAGTAAAGCAAAGATTGGATGCAGTTTGCAGGGGGACTTTGCATCTCTACTCTACTTCCCAATGGTTATGGTACGCTACTAACATATACCAGACACCAGCTGCTGCTGCTGCTGCTGCTGCCTATATATGAAATATGAAATATGAAATATGAAATGTGAAATGAAAGGAAAGACCACTACTAGGTAGTAGCTAGCCAGGGAGGAGGAGGAGGAGGAGGAGGAGAGTCTCAGACAGAGTAGAAGAACCACAAGGCAAGGCAAGGCATGGCTTAAATGCACGAAATGGCATTTGCCTTTATGTATGTGTGTGTGTGTGAGGCAGGGCTTAAACTCCTAACAACTATTCTTCCTTGATCAAATCTCTGCCGTCCAATGTTCAAATCCTCTGCTGAATTATTTGACGTTTAAGATTTCATTATTACTTGTCTGTTTGTATGTTTACTTACTTTTATTATGGTCATGGCCCAACAAGTTCATCTTAGAAAAAAAGTTAAGGATATTTAAACCAAAATCTAATCCCTTTAAACGCGCCGCTTTCATCCGCGGCCATGTCGTATACCATCATGTTGAGTGGCGCCAACTCATTACCGCAGAGCCATGTCGTATATATAAATGTCAAACCTATGCTATGCCTTTCTTTCTTTCTTTTACTTAAACAGATATCTACTTTAATTAATTTGCGTTAAGCCCGCTCAACTCAAATCTCAAAAGCACGAACTTAATTGTTTAGCTGACTCAATTATTACAAATTGAAATAATGAATGAAGGAAATATCATTAATTAGTATTTAGGTTTAGGGTCAGATTGTGTGGGTATGGACCCTTAGGCAGGGGCCATTGGGGTCTCTTGTCTGTGCCCAGGGAACACTCACAGCCATGCACTCAGTACCCACCCCACCCACCGTTAGGCTGCCTGCTCTTGAGCTTTCGGAATTCATTCATTCCTTCCTTCCTTCCTTCCTTCCTTCAAGTTACAACTAACAACAACCCTTTTTCCTTTTCTTTTTATATATCTTTATTATTTTTAAATATTTATATAAATATTTCTCGTCAAACTAATAGTGATAGCTCACTAGCTACTTACCAAAAGCCACTCTGTGCTGTGCTGTGCTGTGCATGCCAAGCCCCAACAAATTTATTTAACCTCTCCTCTCCCTCAATCAGTAAGTATTATATATCTCATTATATTGCCAAGAGTAAGAGATGAGGAATGACATGGAGGAGGAGGGGACGGATGAAGAAAATTCAAGATTATGTGGGACAGACAGACAGACAACAAAGGCCTTGGTGTAAGTTTGGGAACCGTCAATTCAGTTCAGAAGAGCATGCATTGATTTGATTGAAGTACCCACCCATGACCCATGACCCATATATATATATATATATATATATATATATATATTAAAAAGTGTGTTAAAACAAAACAACGTCACTTGCTGCTATGAGAGAGCTAGCTACACTACAATTTACAGAGACATTGAATTCACAACATCAACTTTAAGAGAGAGATGAAAATTCAGTAAGTGGTATATTTTGCTGTCGTTGAAAAAACATATATGTAAATGAAATATCTTCTTCACACAAGGACGGATGGATCACTCACTAGTACTAGCTAGGTGCTTGCTGGCTGGCTCCATCAGCCATCATCAGTGATCATGGCCAACAGTAATCTATCTGCTATCATGCTCTTGGAGTTTTTCCTTTTTCATTTGATACTGCGCAAATATGCATACATCTTTTTTAACTGTAGCCCTAGTTAAAAAAGAGTATTAATTCACTTTCCCAATAGAATTCAAGATGTTGTAATATTAATTCTTTATATTTATGAATCAGACTAACTAACAAGTCTCAAGTTTGAATTCCTCTAATCCTCCTTTTAATTCAAAAATTAGAGAGTATAATGGACCCTCTAGGCAAAAGTATAATGAAAAAAACTTTATCATATGCAAAAAGAGTCAAAAGGAAAGAATTGAAAAACCTTATCTCTATCTTTATTGAGATTATTTTTTCCATATATATATATATATTATATAAAAAATACAGGCAGGCAGGTGTAACAATTATATTTGCAGTAGAGAATAATAGATAGGTGAAATTTGTCCAAAGACTGATTTTATAAGTTACCACTTACCAGGAGAGCAGCATACCATTGTCCTCTCTCTACCATTTTAAAATGGTTTGAGAAGGTTCCACTTTGACTTTGACTGCCACTTCAATTTTCTTTGGATCGGCAGCAAGATTAAACAATTCCATATTATTATGGAATGGAATGTTCCATATGTTATGCAGGTGAGCTGATCATCTTGAGTTCTTGAGTTCTTGAGTTGATCAGGTTGAAGTTCAATTAATGCCTAATCAGAAACTTGTAATAATAATTAGAATTGAACCCAGAACTTGCTCTTTAATATATATATATATACACCTGCACACACTGCACTGCACAGTCTGTCTGTGTGCTGCATTGCAACCTACAAATCGTAAGCCAAGGGATAAGCCAACCAGTGCTAATAGCAATGGAATGCACTATTCTTGGATCTTTTAGCAAGATGGAGACACATTGGTAGTAGCTAGGGGGCTCTATGCCTATATATATAAAAGCCTCCTTCCTATTCCTAATTAGTAATTTCCTATATGTTGAGTTGTGTTGAGGCATCCATCCACTAGAAACCAAACCACATTAGCCAGAGAGAAGCGCTAGTGGTGAGTCTCCACCAAGCGGCGCCCTATCCCTTTAACCCTTTCCATTACCCAATTGCCAAGTGGCCAATGGCCCTGGCTCTCCTTTTAACTTCTCTCTCTCACTGTCACTAGTACTATTATACACAAGGAAAGCTCATTATGATTAGGCTGATGGGCATAAAAACTACTGAATTGTCAAAACATATCTAACCTACAAGATTCGGTTTGGTTTGGTTTAGCTCGATTACACTAGTGATTTTTCGTAATACCGTATTTAATTTGAATTGAGACATGAATGACAATTCTATGGCTGATTAAAGTGGTATAGTACGGATCAAATCGACATGTGCTCATCTCTAATTTTAATATATTAACAATCTACCATGGATTTGGAAGTTTCATGATCTTTCAGTCTTTATTGAATCATTTGAATTGTGAATAATGGCTGGCTGAATGGGTCCCCTCCCCTGAAGTCTAAAATTGGAGTGGTCTTGTACTGAGCATGCGTCTATAAATTGCTTGCTTGGGCTGGAAGGCTAGGCCCCCAATTTGCTGGGCGGCACCTGCTTTGCTCCCAAGCTAAGCTAAGCACTAATATTGCGCTTTTGCGTATTTTTACCAAATATTATTCTTATATAATTATTATATGTGGTTGTGTGGGTGTGTGGGTGGCCCTCTTTTCATGATTCCTTTTCTCCATCACCCTAAATATCATCAGTTTTCTTCTTCTAGTGCCATCACCTTGTCCTCTTTCTTTATCCAATATAATTATTTCCGCAGCACCATATAATATAACACGAGCATTTCAAAGCACAGCGCGCTCTCTCTCTCTCTCTCTCTCTCTCTCTCTCTCTCTCTCTCTCTCACCAAGTGTTGTTGCATTGCACCTTTTAAATAGTTCCATCAAAGAAAAGAAACCTATATATCTTTTATATTTGAGGAGAATTAATGCAAATTAATCACTAAATCATGTATAGAGTTGATTAATTAACGAGTATTTAACCCAATACAATATTATATTTATATATGTGATGGTAAAGATATATTAATTCCTGCTATATATGCTATACCAAAACCACCAATAAGTTTAAATTATGATACAGTAGTAGTTGCTTCAGTCCAACAACGGAGTGATGACTTGGTTGGTGCCGTGCCAAGGACAAGAATCTATGGTTCTATGATTGGGAGAACCCTATCAAGTACCAAGTATCAAGTACCAAGTACCAAGTACCAAATACCAAATACCAAATACCAGGAGAGGAGGTCCTGGTCCTCCTCCACAAGATTAAAAAAAAAGCAAGGACAAAACAAAACTCTTTTCTTTGGATGGGTTGGTCCCTTGTACTTTCTTGTACATATACATGTGTACTTATGAAATAACAAATGTCGTGTTGTAGGTCATACTAATTTTACTTTGCCCCTCTGCTAAGTCAAATTAATAGTTTCTTTCTTGGTGCTCACTCACTTCCACACAGTTGGTTCCAAAGACCAACTATATGTATTATGTACCGTGTACGAGGGAAGGGCCACTGGCCAGGCCCTGAATGAATGAATGAATGAATGAATTAGTGTGTCTTGGAATATTGGAGAGAGAAAAGAAAAGAAAAGAAAAGGAAAGATTATCTCGGTTGTTAGTTGTTAATTAGTTTCAAGTTTGAATGGATTATATGTATCATGTATGTATGTATGGATGATGAGCTAAAGCATCGTCAAGCATCATCATCAAGCATCGTCAATCATCTCCATCACAATGAAACATGAGACAGTATTATAATGACTCACTCAACCCATTACCCATGTGCACATGATTTTGTTGGCTTGGCTTGACCACGATTCATTTCTGTCATTCAAAAAGATAATTAATCTATTCTATGGCACAAGAAGAATAAGAAAATGTAACCTTGCCCTACTTCCCCTTTCTTTAAAATACAATCTTTATTCATTTGCTATGTCCTTGTCCTTCATTATATATATGACTACAGAATCGTCGACTTAGCGCATATACAATTCTTCAATAAAAAAGAACTATATATATATATATATATATTAAAATAGCTGATAATTTCATTGTAGATAGAGTATGCCATGCATTGAGCACAGAGAGCATGCATGCATCAGTCCTATTAGTTCGGTTCTTTTCTTTGTGCAAGTCATATGTATCAGAAGAATGAAGATGTGATCAGGAAGGAAGGAGGGAGGAGGGGAGAGAACAGTTGAGATGTCATTTCACTGTTATTGCTTGGAATAATAATAATGTGGGGAAAGTTATTGCTTTGCCTCCATCTTTGGAGGCAAATGGGTCAAGCCTGCCAAACCCGTTCGAATTAGACATTTGTTTTAATTTAACAACAGTTGAGTTGAGTTGTTTATAATTATAAATAAATAGCATACAATTATTGTTTTTCTGACATTCTCTAGTATAAAAATGAACCCAATCCATAAGCGATGAGGCCAAGACAACAAACACTACTTGTTTTAAATATTGTTTAGATGGTTGATTGGTTGGCCAAGCATCTAATTCAAGTATGCGTGTGCGTGTGTGCGTTCTAATTAAGAATTAATAATTAATTAGATGCTTGGCCAAGACAACACACACACACATACTTGGATCTGCAATGAAATGAAAGGTGATTCATTCAGATTTTTTCCCCCAACCTCATTGGATCTGCAAGACAGACGCCTCCTCATTCAGGATCAGGAACATGTGTCGGCAAATTTGACCCTATGATAATTCATACACAATCTAATAATGAGGGCTACCATATTATATGATCCATAAACTAATGAAAGCTACTTCGTACTTCTTCCTTCTCGAGATGATGAAGTTGCTGCAAGTGTTAGGAGAATTCTGTCATGATAAACAACCAAAACAATGCCCAAATTGGTGCTACATTCGTTTACTGCCCAAAAATTTTAAAAAAATCATTCATACTGTTTGCTCTCTATTGATCAGCAAGAAAGGAAAAACATAACATCTCAACTTCTTAAAAACCAAAAAGAAACATGACAGGGAGAAAAATGTAGGAACAACATCATATCTTAGCCACCCGCTCTCCTGTCTTCTTAGTAAGACCTACGAAATCTTGTAAAATCAAATGCTCACTTTTTTTCTTCCTCCTGAATTCTAATATTAATATTACATTCTTTCTCAGGTACTGTACTGATCTGATACTACAGATTCCCTCTGTAATATGCAAACTATGTTTTTTTTTTCAGAGATGATGCCAGGCTTTCAAAATTACCATATCTCAGCACCACAAAGGAGAAGGCTGTGTGGTGTAACACTGTATATCTTGATTGAGATCCAATCCTGTGTTGCCGTGTAGAAAGAAGGAAATATTAATCATTCATACAGGATAGTACTTTTGAAGGTGACATGAGAACAACTAAATTAAGAGGGGTATCGAACTGCACAATATAAATAAAAGCAAAGGCTGTCCTACACAAGCACGAGGGAAGAAGAAGAGACAGGTTCACAGACCCTGCTCTTGTTCCATTGAAGGATTGCCAAACTGGAAGGTATACTATAGGCATCTACAATTATCTCAAATAGAAAGTTTTGACACACAACATTTGCGACATTAAGGTCTAGAGGAAGATGCAGGACATACTTCTCTTTCTCCCATCAAGGTATTGCAATAAACAATGTTTACGGGGATCTTATGAAACAATTTACATGGAATTAATTCCAGTATATAATGCAAAACAAAACCATTGCTCTCAGATGCTACGAACATTAGATGCAAATTTGACATGTGGTGCAAAAGTGCCAGGTAGTTTGGTTGGTAAGTCTTTTGGTATCGGGGAAAGATTTAAAATTAAATCCCTCCTTCTCAACAGGGTTATCTCCTCTGTGGTGTTAGTCCATAGGCCCAAACGGGCCTCCACTGATTAGAAAAGGTTGACTTATAGTACTTAAAATAGCAAACCTTGGTGAAGAGGTATATATCCTGTCAAAACTGTTCGATAGGAATACACACTGCCCACTCCAGTAATTCCATGGGCTTCACTCAAAAATATCTTCTCCTGCAAAAATTGATTTGGATTTGAGAGTTCAGAATGTAGCAAATCTTGAATGATCACAAGGTCAGAGCTGTGTCCAATGCCATGATAAGCTTATGTTTATCCGGCTTTTTTTTTTTTTTTTTTGGGTTGAAAAAGGAAGAAGAAGAGGAACAAGAAAAAGGAAAGATTGCTTCCGCGTCTTTTTCTACTGACCCAGAGTTCAATTTCAGTAGTTTCTTGAGAAACCCAACTAAAAATATTAAATAAATAATAATATTTCTTTTTAAAAAAAGTAGCACCAGTTCTCTTACAATCAAAAGTTTGCCAGCGTGGAGGAGTGGGATAGTCCTGTTTTGCATCAGGGACATAAAGCAAGCTGAACAGATCTGTTGTACCGTTGCTCTTGTTTGAGGCTGTATCACATTCCATCATAGATGGTGGCCCATTTGGCGGAGGTGAAGTAGTAAACTTATGATTCAAATCTAAAGAAATCTGCAACGAACAAAACAAATATTAACCAGTGAACTCCTTAAACTCGGTCAAATGTACCACAAAAAATGACTTATAGCAAAAGGAGCATTACAAACACATTTGAAAAAGCACGTAGAGAAACAAGAAAGATTAGAAGGCATACATCAAATCGCAGAAGCAGATAGGCCCGGGAAAGTAGTGACCTTTCTCTTTTGTTTTATCTTTTTGACACTCAAAATCAGTCATATTATATGTTAATTGCTACGGATAAAGAAATTTTGTGGAAGACAATTTTAAGAGAGGCCTAAGTATGGTATGTTAGGTATATTAAAAAAGGGTAGAGGAAAATCAATATTGTAAAACTTCTTTGTGCTTCACCATCAGACCTAATTTCTCAATCTCATAAACTCCAAAGAAAGCAACCCGCCCAGAAAGAATCTGGACTTTCTTACTCTCAGCTTTAAACCGCCAAGTTCTAAAGCTCCCTCATTGATCCACGAATGAGCATGACCCAACTCAATTAAGGATCAGAAATAAGCATAAAGAAGTCTAATTATAGTGGAATATTCTACAAACACACCAAGTGGTAGAAGCACCGTAATCAATGACATCTACATAACAGGTTTGTTACAAATGCAAAGTACGAAGAAGGAGCAATAAACATTTTTATGTACAAATGCAAAGTACGAAGAAGGAGCAATAAACATTTTTATGTACCTAATAACTACAAACAAATTAATGGTTTTAAGCAATAAAAAATAAAAAACTTAATAAGATACAAAATTTACCCCACGGGATCTTGCCATTGAAGGAGCACTTTGTCCCAGGTGCTTAGAAAGTACTGCTTCTTCAAGAGAATGTCTCCTTGTTTTCTTCGGAACTTCGCTTGTAGCTCCACCTTCTACCAACTTGTTGGAACTGATGCTCATTTCAACTAGTTTAGGAGCCGGTTGTTTTGCATTCTTTGCAACCCACATTTTTCCTTCATACCTAAAAGTTGCTAAGAAAGTTAAGAACAAAAGGAAATAATAAACAACAAATTCTTCAAGTTGCACATGAAAGCTCATAATTAGCTTCATCAAACAACTTACTTGGCACGAATAAACTTTTTGATCTCGCTTCTTTCAAAATGTGCCGGCAATTCTTTTTCCCAATAACTGTTTGCCTTTTCATTACCCACAGCTACGCAAAGATACACAGAAAGTTGATTAGTATGATAATGAATCAGAACATATTAGTCAGTTAGACAAGAGATAAAAACCATCCTGAGCAAAAGCGAATACGGAAGTGATGTTCTCCAACAGCTACTTCAGTCCAATTATTTAGGGGGAAAAAAAGGAAATAGAGGAAAAATATATATTCACTAAGATGAGAGCAATGCATATGCACCAGTTACCGTAGGAATGCCCATGTTTCTGAACCATATAAACAATGATGACAGAAGCTGCCTGCTTGTATGGTTTACCAAATTTGTGTAGTCCTGTCTTACTAAATTGAGAGTGTTTATGCTTGTATAACATGACCATGCATGTATGTGGGGTAGATAGATAGATAGATCATCTATTATAGATGATAATATATATATATATATATATATAGAGAGAGAGAGAGAGAGAGAGAGAGAGAGAGAGAGAGAGAGAAGACGAGAGAAGCTGAATGGTGTTCTTACATTCCATAAAAGCAACCTGTTCTGGCAGCCATGTATCCAAAGTAGTAGACCGTACCTATTTCAAAAACAAACCAGGCTACGCTATCATTAGAACATAGAGCTGCAATTATATGAGACATAATCTATTCAAACAGATTAATGATCAAATAAAGAAAATTACTGAATTTTGGTAAACCAACAGGTCAGTAGCCAGAACATATAAATAGCTTATAGTACATTCAGGCTATGCCAGTAACCAAACATAATTTTACATTCACATGACTATAATAATGAAGAGTGAAGCCATTCCCAGATAACTTCTCATTAGTACCAATCCAATTGAATTTTAAAAGCCAGAGAAGGAAAGAATAAAAACAAGAAAATTTTACTGACTAAAAAAGGATATGAAATAGAGGAAATAGAAAAATGATAGGTAGGCAAATAAACCTTTGAAATATGCACTCCAAGACTACGATGAATTCCTGAACATTGCATGCAAATAAATATTCCCAGGTTCACACTTGCCCATCGTGGGGCTCTGAAAGAAAAATATTGCAGCACAAAAATTTCATTAATATCCATATCAGATTGCCACCAGGCTTGGGAAAACAAATCTAAAACTGAAATTGAAGAGTTTTAGCAGTTAGTTTAAAAAGCTTTAACACTTAAAAGAACCTTCCCAAACCTAAGGAAACAGATTTTGGGATAAATAATTGAGGGTCCAAGATGAGTAACTCTAACTCAAAGGATTCTGAATTTCAAGATTGTGTGTTATACAAAATTATTCTACTTGTGCACGCATACTTGTTTTCCTAAATGAGACCTCAGTCAAAGAGATGATGACTACCTACAAACTAAATGAACAGGAACATGAACATGGTTGTGTACACAACAAGAAAGAGAGAGAAATTCGAAGATATGAGTCTGAAGCATCATCAAGAAATGGCCATCAAATAATCGGATTTTAACCAAAGACTATGAAATGTAGCAAATTAAAGTACTTTAAGACAGAAGAAAAAAACACATTAAAGAAGGAAATGAATTGCGAAATGTGTACTTGCTCCGACAATCAGCACATTCCCTGTTTTGCGGCAGCTTAAGAAGACCTTCTAAAATCTGGACGCACATGTAACAACACAGCAGACAGAATAATTGCAATTGTAATAGATGAATGTCAAATAATAAAAAAAGTTGAAACAGAAAAAGAAAGGAGACCTTGGAGTGTTTGGCGTTGAGCTCCTTGGAAACGGAGGCTTTGTCATTCATTGTTGATTGCGGGCGTGCCTCCCTTCGTTACTGTGTTGGTTTGGTTGATATGGAACCTGAAACAACAACAACACAATAACACATAGACAACAGAAGCAACGCGGAGAGAGAGAGAGAGAGAGAGAGAGAGAGAGGCAAGCAGACAGACAGACAGACAGACAGACATACAGACAGATTGAGTCTTGAATGAAGGTAGAGGCTCAACAAATTCCAAGGGGAAACGGTTGGCATTCCTTAAAACACGCCACAGTCAGTGTTACTTCAATTTTCCATTTTCCTTCCAACTATACTATATATATACTCATTCTATTCTATAAATCTATTTGAGTTTTGAATTTTGACTGACCATCTCTCACCTCAAAAAGCAAGCATTATGCCCTGCTACACATTCAACAACAGAATCCAGATGACAAATTTATAGTTGTAAAATTATAACGCATATTTCTGAAAGAGATTGGTATTTCAATTTCAAAGTTGGACTCAGTAAAAATGCATACATCATCTGATAAATCGATTCATAAAAGATAGAACGAGAAACCCTCATAAAAAGTGACAAGGAAGGAAATAGCAGGTGGAAATTGGAATGGCTTATTTGGGGCCAATCTCTTGGGGAGTCTTGGCCACAATAGACAGCGCATGGAGACCAGACTGGAGCTCGTCGGCTAAGGCGTCGTACACCATGCGGTGTCGTTTCACCAGGCTCTGCCCCTCGAATTTTGGGGACACGACCTTGAGGTTGAAGTGCGTTTCGCCATCCTTGTTGTTAGCGTTGGCCCTCATGGCGGCGTGGCCTGCGTGCTGATGCGACACGTCTTCTATCTCCAAAACGCTCGCTTCCAACGCCGTCTGCAATTTCGTCCTCATTCTGCTCGCTCGAGACAGCTGCAAAACCTTCGCTCCTCCTCTTGAACCCATTTTTCTTTTTCTTTTTTCCTTTCTTCCTTTCTTCCCTATACTCCCTCACTCCAGCTGCAGCACAAACACAATACTCACACACTGTGCATTCACTTAATAATTCTTTTAGAGATATATAAAATATGGAAGAAAATAAAAACAAAGAATAAAAAATGGAAGGGAAAAAACAAAAGTATGCGGTGAGCGTGGATCGAACACGCGACCTTCAGATCTTCAGTCTGACGCTCTCCCAACTGAGCTATCCCCGCAATTGTTGACACTTATTGAATGATATAATTATTTATCTCTAACATTACAGCATGTACAAGTCAATATATTCATATATACGAATCATACACCCGTAATTTCAAATTCAAAGGGGCATGTTTATTAGTTAATTAAAAGCTGGACGGAGCTAGGTACCGTAATTAAATGACATATATAATATACATAAGTGTAAGTGTTACATGATGATCATGAGTTTGAATCTAGTTTTGGAAACAAATTACTAATAGGAATAGGAATATGGGTGTCCGTGTTTGTAATATTTGACAACATATGCCCCGAAACCAAAAGCGACCACCACCACCGCCACCGCCACCGCCACCCCAAGCTTGAGCGCAACATCTTTTCCCACTAATTTGGATCTTGAAAGTAAAGCAGTACTGGTACCACAAGAAGAAGTCCTTTGGCCTTTACATCCATTGTTATTATTATTATTGTAATCACTTATTTGGTCTTTAATTGTGGTTTTGTCTTGTTGAAGATGATCGGCTGGTACCACTTGTTTTTCCTTTTGAGTACTAGGAGTAGTGTTCTTGGGAGGAGGATTGGAAATGTGGACGTTGGAAACTTTCTGAGGCATCGTAACTGTAAGAACTCCTCCCGCAAGCTTGGCACGAACTTCATTTGGATCGCAATTCTTGTCTGCAAGTTTGATTTCTTTGTGGAAGCGGCTCCATGTGTTCATGAGATTCAGGGGACGTTCTCCATGGATTGTAAGAATCCCCACATTATTGGTTTGGACCTTGAGGTGTTCCTTTCTGAAACCTGATATGACAGACACACACACACATCATCATCCATTATCACTACATTAATTCATTATATATAAACCCAATACAAAATCTAATTTACTAGCTAGTACAAATTACAAATACATACCAGCTGGAAGATGGATCTCAACCGTGTCGGGCTTATTCCATTTGCAGTAGGGTTCAAAGTCTTCATAAATACGTTGGGGTTCAGCTCCGGCGTTGTTTTCCATGGTAATATCTGGACTTTAAAACACAAGAATTGATGTCTAGATAGAGAAATATTAATTCTTGATACTAAGGAAGATCTATTCTAAGGCATGTCTCTATGTCTCTATTTATACTCCCTATCTTTTTTTAGGGAATGAATGAATACAAAGGCACCAAGCTAACCATATAGCTAGCTGATATTAGAGGTTTCTTATGGTTGTCCTTTTAAGGGAGAAAGAGAATCATTCTTTTTTTATTTCCTAAGGTTTCTGGATTGCTTCTTCATTTCAAGAATATTATTCAGGGAAGGGAACTCTTTCTTCAGAGTCCATGTTCATCTCCTCGCTTGCAAGGGTACTGCTACTTACTGTCTTCTTTCATATGCAATACATTTTTACCTTCATCTTTTGGCAACATGCACATGTAGTTGCGTGTCGGAAATGTTATGTAGCTATAAAGAACAATTAAAAGTAAAAATACTCGTCTATCCTAATGGAAAAGGGAATTCCCACTGCTATGGCATCATAGTTGTGTGTGTGTGAGAAATCATCATCCTCTCTAATTTAGACTATAACTTGTACTCTACTTTAAAAAAATGTAAAAATACCCTTGTGTTGGATGTGAAGTGGATTATGAGTTGTACGATTATTGATCAAGCCAATGTGACCGCTTCATTGCAACCGAGTTCAAACGCCCCCTATAAATTTAGACAATAAATATTAATCTTATAATATTTTTATGTAACAAAGTAACAAGTTTTCTTTTGTTGCTAAAATCCGGTGTCAAAGGTTGGACTAGGGCTAGAAGCAGTAGAAATGATAGACCATGTCTGTAAATCATCACGTTAGACAAAAAATTTAAATTAAGTAGGTAGATGCTCCGCCCGCGCCCAGGTAGTCGTGCTCTTTTTGGAGACACATTTACGCTTGCGGCATCAAAATCCACTCACATCTTGCCCACAGAGGAAGAGACTTACTCCCAATTGTTGCGTACATGTGGCCAAACCTCTAACTTACCCCATGGCAAAGCAATTCATGCAAAACTCGTCAAGGGCTCTCTGCCCTTTTCGCCTTTTCTTCAAAATCATTTACTCAACATGTATGCTAAATGCGGCGATCTTAGCAATGGTCTCCAACTGTTTGATGAAATGCCTCACAAGAATGTTGTGTCGTGGTCTGCGGTTATTACTGGCTTTGTCCAACATGGCTGTCCTAAAGAAGCCCTATCTTTGTTTGGTCGTATGCACCAGGATGGCACGACCAAGCCCAATGAGTTTACCTTGGTTAGCGCGCTCCACGCATGTTCCTTGTATGGCAATCTGACTCAAGCTTACCAAGTTTACGCATTCATAGTTCGCCTAGGATTCCAGTGGAATGCTTTCCTGATGAATGCATTCTTGACTGTTTTAGTAAGACAGGGGGAATTAACAGAGGCTTTGGAAGTGTTTGAGAATTGCCCCAATAAAGATATTGTGTCTTGGAATGCTATCATGGCTGGCTACTTGCAGTGTTCTTATTTGGAAATACCAAACTTCTGGTGTCGTATGAATCGCGAGGGAGTGAAACCCGACGGCTACACATTTTCGAGTGTTCTCACTGGGTTGGCTGCTCTCACTGATATTAAAATGGGTGTCCAGGTTCATGCACAGCTTGTCAGGTGTGGTCATGGGGCTGAGATGTGTGTGGGGAACTCTTTGGCTGATATGTACATTAAAAATCACAAGTTAGTGGATGGCTTCAAAGCCTTTGATGAGATGCCTTCAAAAGATGTGTGTTCATGGACCCAAATGGCTGCCGGGTGCCTACAATGTGGGGAACCAAGCAAAACGCTTGAGGTTATTGCTCAAATGAAGAAAGTGGGTATAAAGCCAAACAAGTTCACGCTTGCAACTGCCCTGAATGCCTGTGCCAATTTGGCTTCCTTGGATGACGGGAAGAAATTCCATGGCTTGAGAATTAAACTCGAAACTAGTACTGATGTTGATGTGTGTGTGGATAACGCTCTGCTAGACATGTATGCAAAATGTGGATGCATGGAGGGTGCATGGTGTGTTTTTCAGTCAATGAAGGATCGTTCTGTGGTGTCATGGACCACAATGATCATGGGGTGCGCACAAAATGGGCAAGCTAGAGAAGCTCTTGACATTTTTGATAAGATGAGGCTGGAGGAAGGTGTTGAGCCAAATTACATCACCTTCATATGCCTGCTTTATGCATGTAGCCAAGGAGGGTTTATTCATGAAGGATGGAAGTATTTTGCCTCCATGACTCATAACCATGGAATCGCCCCCGGAGAAGACCATTATGCATGCATGGTGAATCTTCTAGGCCGAGCTGGACTTATAAAGGAAGCTGAGCGATTAATCTTGAACATGCCCTTTAAACCAGGTGTTCTGGTTTGGCAAACTTTGCTTGGTGCTTGTCAGGTTCATGGCGATACAGAAACTGGAAAGCGTGCAGCAGAGCATGCATTAGATATAAACAGAACAGACCCATCAACGTATGTATTACTGTCAAACATGTTTGCTGGTTTGAGCAACTGGGACAGTGCTGGGATGCTGAGGAAACTAATGGAGTCTAGGGATGTAAAGAAATTGCCTGGATCCAGTTGGATTGAAATTGAAAAAGGCCACTGACCAACTCTAGCCCTCAAAAGATTTGCTTGAAATGCAATGGAGTGACGGGGGACCAACTTTTTTCTCAATCTACTGTGAGATCGAGTAATGAACCAACTCTAGCCCTCAAAAGATTTGCTTGAAATGAAATGGAGTGACTACTGTGAGATCGAGTAATGAACTATATTGTCTTTAAAGACTCTTCTTTCTTTGTATTTGATTTCTTTCTTGGCGGTAAGCCACGTAGTCATATGATCTGTGATCGCGATTCTGGCAAAATTTGATTTCATTCCTTATTCAAACTCAAGCACTCGTCTTCACGGATCAGAGCCTCTTTGAGCCTTTCCTTGCAACTTAATCGGTCCCCATATTCATCAGTTTTCAAGCCCAGTAAGGCAAAGAAATAGTAAAAACTATAAAAAGTAGACCCTCCATACGTTCAACACTATATGGAATTCATCCACGGCCATTAAGGATTTCCTCATTATAATTTTGAGTATCCAATTAAAGGAAGATTGCAGTTCCAACATATTTTTTTGTTCTTGAGAGATGTTAACTGAAATCTATTTCAGGATTTTTGTGAAAACTTTGGTAGAGTTTCATAATTATGAGTGGGCATCAAACCAACCAAACTGTTCAAATCGACTCCAATATGACAAGTTTGGTTCGGTTTCAACACCAAATAAGTATAATTTTACACTGAACTGAATTGATCGTGATGAGTTTGGTTTTATTTGATTTAGCCTATATGAAATTCATCTATGCCAAATCAAACCACTTATGCTAATTTTATTAATTTTTTGCACTAGACATTTTCTTATTGGTTATTACCACTAGCCTTTCCACACTTACGAGAGGCTTTTTAAAAAATTTTAAATTTATTTTAGCTATACTATTATGTTTCATTATAGACATTGATATATCAACCTTTAAAGTAATGAGAGATTTAGAAATTATAATGATGGATGCAATGTTCGCTTTATATGTGTTCCAAAAATTATCCAGATTGTCAGGTTGATGATTTTGGCTCCATAAGATTATACGTAAGAAAATTTTGATGTGTTTGTTTCAATTTTCAAGTGTAGAATTGTTGTGTTTCATTTTGCATGACTATTAAATTTGAAAAGTGTGTAAATACAAGTTCTAAAAAATGAAACAATAAAAGTAATTATAGCTTTATATTGTCATTAAGCTAAATCACTATAGAAAAAAAAAAAAAAAGGGTTGAGCTTAGGCTTAAATCCCCTAAACCCTTAATAATTAATTAGTTTTATCATAATTATAGATGAAACTAGCCCAAACATGATCATGCCCTCTTTTTTTAGAACAAATGATAATTCATTAATCAAGCATCAGAACATAAGAGTGGGCATGTAAGAGCACTTCCGGTGGTAGTGCTAGCCTGGGCAAAAGGCCCCTTAGGTTCCCAAAATCCATTCCAACAATGAAATCTAGTCCCGGAAAATGGGGGCTCCACTAAGACTGGACAGGCCCCAAGACAAAAACAATTCGAGTTGTTGCATGAGGATTGTGACCTTAGTGAAAAAATAATTTAAAAAAGTTATCAAAAAATACATAATATTTTTTAATACGTACCTAGCAATTTTTTAATTATTAATTTCATACATATAAATAAAATTAATCCCATGTAAATAGTAATTATCCTTGAGTTACCATGGCAATGAGTGGAAAAGCAACAAAAACATTGCAAAGGTATATACTATTCATGTGGACAGTAACCGTCTTTACTTGCCGTTGCCCTTTAACATGACAAATGGGTAAAAGTACTCTAAAACTAAAAAGAAATAAATTACATGCAATATTCAAAAAGAAAGAAGAAAAAAGAAAAAGGAAAATTGCCGTTGTTTGTGGATAGATAGGGAAAAGTGGGAAAAAAGAATTTGTAACTTAAAAACCATATAGGACGTGAATAAATTTGTGTCATATTAGGACTGTGAGTCCGCTCCTAGTCACCCTCATCCGTCGTATACTCGTATATCGGCGTGCACTCGCGAACAACGCCTAAACACTCACCATTCATCCATTTATTATTTATTTCAACTTTCCACAATCTCTCTCTCTCTCTCTCTAAAATCCCTCCCTCCCTCCTTCAGTTTCAGGTCTTCCTCGTTTCGTCCTCCGTATAAACCGCTCGCTTATCCTCTCTGTCGAAACTCTCTTTCTTTCTCAATCAAAGCGACATGTCGTCCTCGGGCGGCAACTCCGGCAGTGTTGGTGGCCCGATCGCTCCTCCTCAGCTTTACTTTTGCCACCAGTGCGATCGTACGGTTTCCCTCAACCCTCCACCTACCTCCGATCTCGTTTGCCCTATTTGCAGCGGTGGTTTCGTCGAAGAGATGGAAGCCTCTAACCCTAACCCTTTCCCCCCCAATCCCTTCTTCTCCGTCCCCTCCTCCGACGCTCCTCCCTTCGCCTCCAGCGGCTTTCCCCTCCTCTTCTCCGCCCCCGGCCCTGGAAATTTCTCCGACGATCTCTCTGCCCTCTTCGGCGGCGCACCCGCACGCTCCTCGCCGTTTCAGGACCCCGACGCCTTCAACCCCTTTGTGTTCCTTCAAAACTATTTGCAAACCCTAAGAGCAAATGGTGCCAATGTCCAGTTCGTGATCGATAACAACCCCGGCGCCGGGGGGGACCCTGCAGGTTTTCGCGTCCCCCCCAATCTTAATCTCGGCGACTACTTCTTCGGCCCGGGCCTCGAGCAATTAATCCAGCAGCTCGCGGAGAACGACCCAAACCGGTACGGCACGCCGCCCGCTTCGAAATCCGCGGTGGAGGGCTTGCCGGTTGTGAAAATCTCAAAGGAGTTGTTGGATTCCGATTCGTCCCAGTGCGCTGTGTGTAAGGACTTGTTCGAGCTCGGCGAGGAGGCCAAGCAGATGCCCTGTAAGCACATATACCATTCGGATTGCATTCTGCCTTGGCTGGAATTGCACAACTCATGTCCTGTTTGTCGCTACGAGTTGCCCACCGATGATACTGATTACGAGCAGAGGCTTAGCGGGGCCTCCGCCAATGCCAATCGAGCTAATCAATCTGCGGCGGCTGGCGGGGTCAATATTTTTGCCGGAGTTGGTGGTGGTGGAAGTGGGAGTGGGATTGGGATTGGGATTGGTGCGCCATCTCTAGACAATCAGAGTCCAACTCCCCGAACGGTGGAGCGGAGATTTACCATCTCCTTGCCACGCCTTTTCAGGGTATTTGGTGGTTCTGCTGAGACTAGTAATAGTGGGAGTGGAAACAATGATGAGTCGAACTCGGGGAATAGGGGAGGTCATAACTCTGGATCGGAGGAGCCTAGGCATGAAGATCTCGATTAAACACAATTGGTATTGCACTTGTTACCATACACATTCATTTTTGTCTTCCATTGTGTTTCTGTTGTATGTCATTCAAAGAGGATCATCATTTACTCTTTTCATGCTTGCATCAGTAGTTTAACTGATACATACTGGGAATTTTTCTTAAATTGCGCTTCATGTGAAATGCTTGACTAATATTGACAAATATACTTGTATCTGTACTTGAATTTTTATGTTGACTACTTAAGAGTTAGGCCTTTCATGTGGCAAATTTGCAACTCTATTTTACCTTAGTGACATTGTTTTGCTTGAGTTATCTGTAGATGTTCCTTCAAAAAAAGTTAAATGTAGCTGATTAATGGGGGAAGAATGACATATGATGGTCTTTAAAGGTTTGGTGAAAGGAAAAGCTATTATACGGAGTGGGGGCATATTTGTTCCAAAAGCAGGAAGTTATTGCAACAACATGCAACCAACCAATGATATGACATAAAATACATGTACCTAAAAATTGTTTCTGAATTACCATGAGATAAAAGTTGTATGTACTGTGTAGTAAAAAGACAAAGAAGTACAGTAGAGCTCCTTTCATGTTAAACTCCCAACAAACACCCACAATAATATATTAGCCCTCTTTGAACTAGTAAACGTCAATTAAATAATGCATACAGAAGAATTCTAGAAATCATACCATAGTCTATCAGTGGTAACACACAGAAATGCCACTGCACCGACTGTTACACGGAATTATTGATATTCTCGATATGTATCATATCTGCCATCTTGCAATGTGGGTATGAATCATCCGTATCTTATGAGACAGTTGTAGGAGGTGACTTTCATGACATTTGTAGGATATTGTATGATATCCTAGACAGTAAGATACTTATTTTTAGGAGAGAGATCTACAAGGTGCATAGATTACTAGTTCCATGACAGACTAGGTTTTATTATGTCCCAAGGCATTATTGATCATCCTCTGCTACAGGAGGTTTATGTGGTCTAAACTCTTCGAATAATCCTTAATCTTTGTAGGATTGATCGTGCCCCGTATCTAGTGACTGGGATGTTCTTTTGTTGTGTTGCTCAGGTGTCCCCTGCCCAGGGCAGTCGTAAATCACATCCTGATAATGTTTGACTAGGGGATCAGCAGTTATCATAGTCCCTTCAGAATTGAGAATATGTGGCTTATCGTTCCTGATTTCTATGACAAAATCAAGTTGGGTGTCAGGGTTATGTGGTAGAGGTTGTTCCTAGTTTTTGCTTTTATTGGAAGTCCAGTTTGAAGCTAAATCTCAAAAAGTCGAGAGGGATGAGGTTGGACGTATAGTTATGACTTATGATAATTAGATACATTGACTATTGGAATCATTTGATGCATCAGATTCTTGATAGGAGCATACTTGTTGCTGTCAAAATCAGCTGAACTTGTGTGCTGATGAGATTTTGTAAGGTGTTCCATTTTAAAGAGTTGGACCACGGAATGTTTGTTTTTTGTTTCATCCGAATCAAGGATCATTAATGACTGCATTATGTGAGTCCAGCATAGAAAGCATATTTTGGTTCTCTTTCGCTTTTTAACCGTCTTGTTTGTGTGTGCGGTCTTGTGTACTATGAGTATGTCTGAATGACTTAAGGTTTTTTAGCGCAAGCCATACATAACAAAGTTCTTTTGTTCTACTTTATTAAAACTTGAGGAATCAATATGGAGCCCTGGTTGGATCATTTCGACTGAATATTTTACTATATTTGCAGCAATTTATGCATATAATTCGTTTAATTTATCATGTATAAGTGTTTTACATGCAGTAGGTGATTTAGTTACTCTAAGTTGTAAGACATTTTGTGTGTGTTTTTTTTCCTTCTGGCTTGATATGTGTTGAGTGCAGTTTTGCCTGGCTTTTTACCTCTCTCTCTCTCTCTCTCTCTCTCTCATGTTATAGTTTTATGAAGATTTCAATTAAAAGGTAATATTCTGTCTTTTTGGTAGGTGCAATGAGCAGCATGGATCTGCAACCATTGTTGAACAAAGAAAGATCTTATACATTAACAGTTAGTGACAGTTGCTTTTTAAATATTTTGCCCTGATAATCATAGGTAAAATGCTATTGTTAATGTTGTTGTTGCGAATTCTTTTATAGGTTCATCATCATTTTGTGCGAATTTGATGTGCATTATCAGCGTTGTGTTGTGTCCTGTAAAAAATTTCCATTTGGGTACCATGGTAATTTTTGGATGTCGTCTGTAATACATGGTCTTGTTTCTTCTTCTACTACAAGGGGGCTTATTTGAGTTGAGAGGTGTCGTCAAGTGCTGTATCTATTTTCTTTCTTTTCATTCTCCATTTTGCGGACATGACATGCACATGCCGACCCTTTTAAAAAGAGGCATTGCTTGCTGCAAACATCCTTCTTGTGGTGGTGATGATGCATTATGCATAAACATAATAATACGCATAAATAAATAAATACTGCTCTGCTCGCTGGGGCCTTTTCTTTTCCATCTTTTATCTAGGTTTCCTTGTTCCTTGCACCCTCTCCCTCTCCTTCCTTAAAAAAGCATTACCAAAGGAAACAATGAGCCATTCGACAAAAAACAAGAAAAGGGAAACAGAGCCAAAGAGGATTTGACTGACGGTCACCGCATTCTTGTTTTTTTCTCCTCGGCCACTCGAATTAGAGGAGGAGAGGATTGCAATTTGTTGCCATACGTTTCGTTTAGAGCAGCTCCAGCGAGGGAGCCCAGCCCGAGGCGAGGGCAGGAAAAAAAAAAAAAGTCGCTCCAGCGTACAGCCCAGGCCCGGGGGTGGTGTGGGACCCACCAACTCGGGCCAGCCCGAAGGCGAGACCAGCCCGAGGTCCAACTCGCGTGTTGCTGACGTCAGCCTCGCGTCACGCTGACGTCAGCGCGCCAGGTCCAAGGTACGCTGCCACGTGTCGCCTCCCCAGCCTTCCGATCTGCTTCTCCAAATTAATCCAACGGCTGAGGCTTTTTTGGGCAATAAAAATATGAAAAAAAATCGTAAATGTTTTTTAAAAATTCTAAAAAATTCTGATATTTTTTTTCTATAAATACCTATCAATACCCTTCACTTTCAACACCAATCCTCATACATTTCATTATACTTCTACTATTATTCACTCTTTACTCAACATTTTCCTCTATACCTTATTTCCATTTTCAACATTTAAGTAAATGTCTTTGTCCTTTTACTTTAATTTATTTTTATATTACTCCATTTACTTAAGTTTACAATGTAAATAAGGAAGTACCCCCCATTTGGATTCAAATAAAAATACTAGAAAATCAAATTCCCACCAAATCAAAATATGAAAAATCGGTTTTAGTGCAAAATACGATTTAGGCTAAAAATGATGGCTCATTAAGTCAATATATACTTCATATTAAAATCCCATAAAATCAAGTTTTCTTATTTGATGTGTAAGGAATAAAAGCCGCCAAAAATTATCTTGAGAAAATAATTATTCCGAAAAACCATTTTTCATACTTAGCCAATATTGCACCTCCGCTAAAAAAATTATGGGTCCGCCCGTGTCTATAAATACCAACCAATACTCTTCACTTTTAACACCAAATCCTAATTTTTTTTTAAATGAATACCAACCAATACAACTAATAAAATAAAATCTTATCCGATATGAATAGTATTGACACGTAGGAACCCAAAAATCTTATCCGAAAATATTATCCAAATTAATTATTTAAGTAAAAAAAAGTTGTGAAAAAATAAAAAAATGAATAGTAATTGCCCTTAGCCATGGCAATGGGTGGAAACTCAAAATACTATTTGCAAGGGCAACTACTATTCACGTGAATAGTGGCTGCCCTAGCTCCCCCCTTGCCATGGCTAAGGGCAAATGGGTGGAGTTGCTCTTATGTAAAAGATAAAACTTTGGTGGTGGGATATATTATTCCTCGCCAAAATAAAAAAAAGGCAAGAAGGAAAAGTTCGGTAGTTTATTATTGCGCTGCAGGAAGCAGGACGGAAAACTAGAAAAACGAAGAGCTGGGACACCTGGCGGCTAGAGACAATTTTACTAGTATGATATGATATGTACACAGTACATATCAGTCAGACGATTTTACACATAATTTAAAATTATATAGTAGCCAATCAGTGTTCACTCTAATAACGCTCATAGTCGACTTTCTTAGAAGAAATCGCTTCAAATTTCACTGACGATAATAATTATTTAGGGTTTATTTAGTATCATATTCAAAAAAATAATTCAAAAAAATGTTTTAATTTTTAAAATATGAGTTTTTAAATATTGATTTTAAAATTTTAAAACTTGTTTGGTATCAAACTTTAAACTATTTTTAAGATCTAAAAAAAAATTGAATTAAAATTAGAAACCTTAGATTCCCTAATTGAAATTAACAAAAAAAAGAGAAGAGGAGAGAGAGGATTGAAGGATGTGTGCTACTTGAGTTTACCAGGAAAAAAAATGACAGAGAGAGAGAGAGAGAGAGAGAGAGAGAGAGAGAGAGGAGAGTGCAAATAGAGATAAAAAAATTTGTAAAACCTCATTTTTTTTGGTTTTTAATAATAAGGGTGTTTTTGAGGTTTTTTTATTTGTTTGTTTGGATTTTTAAAAATGGATCTACTAAATGGGTTTTTATGACTTTGGACTAAATATCTGTTTTTAAGTTTATAAAATTAAATCTAAATAGGATACCAAACGAGCCCTTAATTATAGACATCCATATTATGTGCTAGTAAATTTTGATTTAGTAAATGGTAATACCATAAATATTAAATTTCAAATAGCATTATTCCATCTACTTCCACTACATGTATGCATAAATGATTTAAAGTCATTTTGTTCCCAAAAATTGAAAACTTGCGTGATATATCATATCATGAAATAAGTGCAATAAATAAAATAAATCTACAAATAAAAGAAAAATAAAGAAAACAAGGACGGAAACGGAATATACATTACAATTTTACATACGAGATGAGGTGGAGGTGGAGGTGGGGGCCGCAAAGAGGCAGAGTCGTTCGTTTGCGTGACTGTATTGAGGGAGAGTCTTCTTTTTAATATATGGAATAAAATATCATAAAAATGAATGAGTGCTGCTGCTGAGCTGAGCTGAGATGTGTCGGTAGTCGGTATCTCTCTCTTGCCCGCTGTCTTCCTCCTCCTCTCTCCTCTCTCCTCTCTCCTCTCTCCTCATCCTTCAAGTCCTCAACTCAACTGTATCATTCCGCGTCAGGGGAAATACATACAAAATTAATATAATACTTTACCATTTCTATCTTTTTATATTCCCAAATTCCCAAATTCACAAATTCACAGCTCTCGTCTCTTCTCTTCTTTTGGGGAGACTTGGCTAGTTTGCTTTCTGCGTTTGAGAAAAAAAAAAAAAAAATCAAATTTTAATAGAAATGCTGATGCTGCTTCTCCCGGACAGGAGAAGCATTTGACTTTTATGTAGACTCCATTTTTTGTAGTTTAATATTTTAGTTTTGTATGTATGGATCTGCTTTTGTGTCTCTTTCTTTTCTAAAACTCTTCTCAAGAAAGAAACCAAAGATTGGATTTGAGGGCAGCAGCAGCGGCTAATTAAGCTATAATATATACATATACATACAACAAAGGGAAGAGATCGGGGAAGAATGTCTCCTTCGAATACAAGGTCGGTGGAGAATGGCAATAATGGAGGAGGAGGAGGAGGAGGAGGCAAGAATTTCATAGAGCACCAAGTCTCCAAGATGGACACACTTGCCGGCGTTGCCATCAAATACGGCGTCGAGGTTTCTAATTTTTCTCTGAAATCCCCCTGCTATATTTATATATGCTCTACTCAAATCCCGTCGTTAAATTAATTTGTCTCAGTTTTCAAATCCTGTCTTTAATTAGTTCGTTCCCTGGCTCTGATTATTTCCCGCTCAGTTCTAGTCTATTGCTTCCTATTATTGCTATCATCAGCTGTAGCTTCATGCCCTCTTCTTCTTGGTCTTGTTCTAAGTTTCTCACTTTTCTGTAATGGTGTCGTGCTATTGCTAAAGAGTAAATGCCGATGATGCTTTGTAAATTTGTAATGAAACAAACAGGTGGCTGACATTAAAAGGATGAATGGGTTTGCTACAGATCTTCAAATGTTTGCTTTGAAGACTTTGAAAATACCTTTGCCAGGAAGACATCCGCCATCTTCCCCTCTTTCTCTACGGTAATCAACATCTTCTCAATTCTTTCCTTTCCATAGTCTTTCATTTTATCCCGCCTCCTCTTCTGTTCTACCCGCTTTCTTCTTAACTCCAATTCCAAACAATCTATAAGCATGAAATACGAACAACAAAAAGATAATATCAAATGTTACTATTACTTACATTTTCACATGCTACCTTTTCCATTGCAACTATAATACATCCACCGAAGCATCACCCTAAACATGCTATAGTTCTGCACCGGTCCTGCCTCTATATATGTAATCCATATCTAATGTACATCTGTTATTGCTGAAAAAAAAAAACTGAGGTTACGGCTTCTGCCTTAAGAATTTGTAATCTGCAATTCTAAATTCCCACTGTTTCTGGTAGCTGGATGTTCAAGTGCATCAATCGATCTTAGTCTGTATTTATAAACATCAGTTAGCTTATAGTTTCTATGTCTTGCTGCAGCGAAAACAACACTGAAAAATCCACCCCATGTCTTGGTCGAGCTATTCTGCTAGAACCATTCCGCTCTGTCGGTTCAAAAGCTCCCAAAGAGAAAGTCACTACAGCAATGAGCACTTTACAAAAATACTATGGTCTAAGATCCCCAAATTTGGGGGATACAGCTGAAGGCATGGAGATGGCAGTCTACAGAAGTCGAAGTTCAGAATGCTTTAATGATGAGGTGCTGTCACCATTGTCTGAAAGTCACCCTAACAAGTCTAGGCATTCTTCAATTGATCTTTTAGCTGAGAATGGTGCAATGGCTGATTACACGCACCTTGCAGAACCTGGAAATGGGGAGGGTGAGAAATCTGATGAGAAATCGGTCCGAAGGCGTCAGAAAGCTGAAGTTGATAATGGTACTGGTACACCAGAAAGGCTGTTAAAAGGGGAAAACAGTGGTGGGAGCAGTGGTTTCTCTTCTTCAACAGGAAATGGTTTAGCCATGAGGCAGAAATCAGCAAGCCGAGCAGTACTGCAATCTGATTCGGAGTCAGGATGGTTGAACTCCATTCCAGTGGGATTAGGCGATTCTATCATAACTGACGAAATGGCTGTTGTTCGTAAATCATCAAGCACATCAAGCTTAAAAGACCAGGAGAGTAATAACACAGCATCAGTTTGGCCAACGTCAAGGTGGAGCTTGAAACAAGACTTGCAAGCTCTCTCAACTGCAACGATGGCTAGACCAATCTTTGATGGCTTACCGAAGCCAATAACTGGCCGCTGGAAAGCTGCCCTTGATTAGAGAAATTCATTTGCACTTTGATATAGATGATTTGTTTCCTTGCATTAGATCCAGTGGGCTGAAATATCTCAGCTACAAAATTCGCCAAAGTTATACATGATATAGCTGCAGTAAAATCAGAGGGGGAGAAGTATAGAAGGAGAATACGGTAAATAAAGATTTCTTTTCAACTATTGGATGATAATGATATGCAGCAATATGCTAAATAGCATTTCAAGTCTGAAGCAGTAGCTGCAGCAGCTTGAGAAAAGCTGTAATGGAGATGGTATGTGACCAAATTATTTATTATTTCGTTATTCTTGTGATGTGTTACTTTGTATCAAAAAATAGCAATCCCACTTGGACTGGGAATTTAAGTTAAGATCGGTCATGTTATCTTAATAAAGGTAGTAATGTCAAGCTGTGCATTACAGTACAATTGTATCATCGCTTGCTTATTGGCAATGGAGATTGAATTTTTTTTGGCACAACACTCTTGACTTACACTAATGCCTTTTCCCTTAACCTTTTAACTTGTGAAAATCACTAGTGCTTTTTTCCATGAAAGGCGTATGGATTAGCAATGGTAACGGGTTGGTTGTTGATTACAATACAGATGTGTTCCTTGCGATTGATGTTGTGTGGGCTGTAGATACTGAATTAATCCATCAATGGTTGGCTATTGCCTTGTATTGTAATTTACAGGTTCCTTCAAGTAAGGTTTCATTTCATGTGAAGCCCAATCCGAGCTTGCTTTGTGGCACAGGCATGTAAGGTTTTAGGTCGTTTCTTTCGGTGAAATAACCAGAACCAGCCAATTGTTCATTATAAGAAATCAACTTTCAAGTTTTAATTGACATTCAGCAATCAGCATTCAGCAGCATCAAATCATTATCAAATCAACTCATCAACATTAACATATCACAACCGACCTCTGCTTTGTTTTGCAGAATGTAGATCAGAATAAAACAAGCAAGCAACCACCCATGGGTTTGTTTATCACAGATCCTAATTCCTCCTCCCAATTCCTAAAGAATTATGAAATCACATATCCAGATTTGTGAAACCAATCACTCTTCACTGGATTGAACAACTAGAAAGAAAGTATGATTCTACGATTCATCAGAACAGACGTTGTTTTGATGGCCCGAAGGTGAGGGGTGATGCTGATGGTGGTGATCCTCATCATCGCTGTCGTCTTCGTCGAAGGGCTTCTGCTTGTGGAAGATGCAACACTTTTTGGAGCTCTTCTTTTGCATGAACTCGTTGTCCACCGTCCCCTCCTTCCATGTCACTTGCTTCTTCTTCTTCCGATTCAGCCGCAAAACCAAAGCTTCCGATTGCGATGATGAAGATGCCGATGCCGATGCCGATGCCGATGCGTCGGGATTCTCAAGGGTGATGGTGGTCGTCACGCTCCCTCTCGTTATCGGTTGTGCTCTGCCGCCGCCGCTCATGCTTCGATGATTTCTTCGCAATCGCAAATCGCAAATCGCAAATCGCAAATCGCCCAATCGCTCAATCGCTCAATCGCTTGGCGTTTGTCCCGTTTACCTCGCTACCAGGTCTTAAACATCCGTCCGTGGACCGGCGCACCTTTGACCCTTTATTTTATTTTTTATAATAAATGTTTTTAGGGACTACTACTAATGATAATTGCTTTTAAATTTATGGATCTATACCTATTGGTACTTTTCTTTTTTACGGAAATAAATTCTTATTCCTGGGGCTCTGCCCCTTTGTTAAATTTTTTTTTTAAATATAAAAAAATTAAAATAAATCTTAAAACCCTCAACACAATGCCGACAAGTACATTTTCTACATGTTGTGGGGAGCTCCAAGGGCTATGGCACTGGTGGATTTACCAATTTTGTAACTTTCATAACTTCTTGTTGGTGAGGCTTTACAACCGTGATCACAGAAATTACCAACGCATTTCACCCAGCACAATATTTCCCAAAGTAAAAAGGATTACAAGTTCATGAACAGTTTATTTGAAAGAAATACAACCTTTTAAAGAAAATTCATCGGAGAACTACTAAATGTAAATGCATGCACTGAAAATAAAAGAAAAGAGAGAAACAAGAGAGTACCCACATGGACTAGCGGAGTGTAGAGTTTAGGGAAGTACAAGCATTCTGGTGTTCTTTGCATTTTACTTTTTTTTTTTCCCTTCCCAAAATGTATTCCTTCTGTTGCAGTAATGATGGTAAGGCACTAAATTTATCATGAGATTCAAAGTTAAAATTAAAATTGCTCAAATGTTACATTGTGAATCTTATCTATGTCTCAACGATACAATGAACAAAACCGTTGTAATTAACCGAGGCAAAAAAGACCGCAAATCCATTTAGGGGTTCCCGATCATATCAGTAAAGAGCCTTGAGTGCCACAAACCAACTCTAAAGGAAATCCATACGCCTTACTTACTATCACTAAAAACTATATTTCAAGACTCCAAGCTCTCAGGCTTTCATATATCATGTTCAATTACTGTCTTTTCTGTAGCAGCAGCAAGAGAGATAGATCTACCACCTATTATTAGGTGGTTTGACTTTGTAAATACGAACAATCCAATTAGATGTCGTGAATGCCTCTTCCAGATGTTCAAGTTTGATATCCTTATTTCCAATTTCAACCCCCCGTGCACGATCATACCTGTCAAAAGCCCGCAACAAAAAACCAAAAAATAAAAATAAAAAATCAGCAATTTGACATGAAAATTCCAGACTTGATACACCTAATGCACTGGAAACAAATAACCTATTCAAGACAGATGAAACTTACCCGGGTGGTTTGCCATACTCTGTCGTCAGCTCTCCAAATCGATAGTAAGACAGCTTGTACCTAATCGCCAACAAAATTGAAAGACAAATCATTTTTGTACAGAACTTGACATCATACAAAGAATGGAACATCAATAGTATAATAATTTCCCAAATAAATAATTCACTGAAGGATCTAAGATTAATTTTAAGTGAGAAAGCACCCAGTAAATCCCACATTAGAACCAGTGGTCCAGCAGAATGAAACTCCGTTTACTTTCCGTTATAGCTCGCTTACATCAATCAGTAGGCATTAGTGTTTGCACCCAAAACATTGTCAACACAATCATCTCTTCGACAAATTTCAAGCAAATGTAATATGTTAATTTAGTTTAAAGAAGAGTATGTTACGTTATTACTAAAAGTTTGAAAGAATTCATTCATAAAAGAACAACCATAATAATCATATGCTCCAGCATAAAATGCTCATTTTACAATAATTTTCTTTTCTTTCTCCCCCACAAATATGCACAAATTGTTCTGGATTACGGAACTCCTTTGGACACCTGTGCCTTTTGTTTTACTATGTTGATAAATGAAGTACGGTGTCGAAGGGAAAAATATGAAATTATTAGCTGTGTTAAGAATTCTTAAATGCACCTACACATGACATAGGTTTACACATCTTAGCTGTGTTATGAAACTTACATGAGGCAGTTCAACATCTTGGGTGCTGCACCTTTGTCAACCCGATATTCACCATTAACGAGGTAGTCGGGCTCCTTAATCACAGGAAACACTCCACCCCCAATTCTCACCATCCACAGAAATCTACAATGGACAAATTGTATTACTATATGATGAAAGCAGAATGACAACACCCAAAATATTACTTTCAATTAAGTTGAACAAAAGGGTTCTGAAAATGAATCAGAAATATTGATAGAGTAAAGAGAAACACACAAGCATAACTGCACTGCGCCACCAACACAATCATCAAATGCTTCTACAAGTATTATCAAATAACAAGAGATATTTCAAAATTTTCATGAAATTCATATGAACTTACTTGTTGATATCATCAGAAGAATAACCAGTAACACCACCAAATACAACTAAGACATAATCCACATCAAGCGATCTCATTATCTCATATGCCTCATCTTCATAAGATGACATTGCACGCCCAACCGTAGCAATGTGTGTATTGTTCCAGGTGTTATTGTCAACTATGACAGTTCTGTTTCCCATTGCAGTGATTTGGTACCCATAATCCCACCATGACATCACTTTAGCATCTGGAGGAGTATTCTGACGAAGCCAAAAGTATGCCTCACGATAGTCATCAAAAATGACCCTGTTCCCATGGGCACCTCTTGCAGCCAAAACAATTGAGGGAGATGAGTATGCCTCTGAAGTGACCCAGGTACAGTGGGTTGCATACTTACTAAGCAAGTAAAATGCACCAAAAAGTAAGACGGTAGCACCATTTCTTTGAAAAGGCTGAGATTGATCAACAGAGCCCTGTTTGTAAGACAAATGTGAGCAATGATACTTGTTATGTACTATAATTTTAAAACAAAAACAAAAACAAAAACTAGTGTTTGATATAAACCCAAAACAAAGAAAAATCAAAACGGACCAGAATTCCAGTACTAACTAACTATGGATCAAAATTTGACAGCAAATATTTATTCAGAAAATAATTTTCTTTTCGAGATTTGAATATCAGCCATTGGATTTGGTTCAAAAAGTTGGTGAGTATGGATTCTCTACTCAGCAATAAGCAAGAAATCAAAATTGTATAATGTATATGTATGTTTGTTTGTTTGTATGCGTGCATGTATGTATATAAAGGAGGAAAGATCTCACCTTCGAAGAGCCTTTTGTGCTGCTGCCTCCTTTGGTGGAACCCGTCTGGGGAACTTTGTTCTTTGCCCTTACCAACTGTGTCAAATTCTTTATAGTAGCAGAGACAGCAATGGCACTAATAAGACAAACTGCAGGTGTGGCAACAAGAATTAACCGAACCATGACACCAGCGAAATACATGCTTGTAAGACCATACATAACTATAAATATAGTGGCATCTGACAACCGCTTGAAGCAGAAGTAGAGACCAGCAGGGAAAAGGAAGAGTAAGATATGGAAATCAAACATAAAAGATGACCAAGCCGTTGGCTGATGCTCAGAGACAGATGCAATAATGGGAATGTGATCCTTGGCATATGTTGGGTCTAGCAAGGAATAAAACCGTCCGGTCCATGGAGAGATATACCCAGATGCAGTGCCGACTCCCAAAGCAACGGCACCAATGCCTACTGCACAGGTGACAGTGATCCTTAGAAAGGCTTGAAACATCTTTGTGTCACTCAGTAGGTGCCTGACCCAATCTAAGAAGTAAAATACCTGCCAACACCATCCCCACGCACCACCAAAGAAAAATGAATAAAGAAGTAAATGAATCGGGTAAGTTAATTTATACTTTAACAATCTGTAAAATGACCAACGTGGTTACAAGGCTATCTTATAATAGAGATTTATTGGACTATATGTCATACCATATACACTGAACGGAAGCGGAAACATGCAAAACACTTTATATAATTGATAAGAGTAAATTGAATGTGCATGGAAAAGCAAACCTGCATCAAGAAGAAGACGCCCATGGCAGCCATATGCTCGCCAGACTGCACGTGCTGAAAGCCGACAAAGCGAATTTGCATAGCGAGCAACATTCCGATAATATAAGTGCAATTGTAGGCGACATACAACCTCATGGAATAGCGGCCGGTGATCAAAAGCACCAAAACGTAAAGCGGAATCAAGTTGATAATAAAGACATAACCTCCCCAAGCAGAGACCATGTAGAAATAGCCGAACGCCGAGGCCAAGGCCCAAGCGAGCGAGCCGGTGTTGACGGCCTTCACAAACAAGTAAAAGGTCAAGAGCAGGGCGAAAATGGCGACACCCTCATTGTCATAGGAGCCGGCAACCGATCTGGAGATGTAACCGGGGCAAATGGCGATCAAAGCGGCGGCAACAAGGCCGGCGCCGGTGTCCCAAATCTCTTTGCCGAAGAAATAGGCGACGAGGGTGGTGTTGGAGGCGAAAAACGGCGCCGTTAAAACGCAGACCTCGCGAATGTGAACGGCGAAGCTGAGGAATCGGAGAGTCCAGTAGATGAGGGCGGCGGTGACCATGAGGCCGGGGTAGAGGGTGCCGCCAATGATCCGGCCGAGGGGGTACCAGCTCTCGGAGTCGAACCAGTTCCAGAAATCGTAGAAGCCCTTCTCGGTCAAGTAGAGGGTAGTGCGATAATTGAAATAGGGATCGAACTCGTGGATCATGGACTCGTAGCGAAGGACGCTGAAGAGGCGCGTAATGAAGGCGAGGATGTAGACTAAGCAGAGGATGGAGACTCGGATCAGGAGCTCCTGCTGCTTGGTTTTGAGTTTTAGGGTTTTGAATGAGAGGTTGTTGAGGAGATCGGGTTTCAGCCCTGACATGGAGGTGGCCGGGGACGGAGATGGGCCGGTCTTCGCAGTGGCTGTGCCGTTGACCGGCTCAGGTTTTCCGACCATGTCTCCTTTGAGAATTGAGGAAGAAGAGGAAAATGAGTTATGGATTTGGGGGGTTTGCTTTCAGAGTTTGGGATTTGGCATTTGGATTGGGTCTATGAGAGTATGATAAGACTGAGACTGAGACACCACTCCAGTGAGCAGACACTAGACAGGGAAATGTAGACACTGATCTGCAAACTGTATAGATAGATTCATAGATTCATAGAATGAATGACTTGGAGGGCTCTCATTGTTTAGGGAGAGAGAGGGAGACTAGACATTTGGACTTTTTTATGGGCCATCTCTTGCCTCAAACTGGTCTTTCTTTGTTTCTCTTTTCCTTTTGTTGGGCCGGCCTCTCACCCCATATGCTGCTTTTCAATTTCATGCCTTGCCATTAGTGTATGAAGTATTTACTACTTCAGGCAAAGTTCTAGGTTCGAGTCTTAGTATTCGTGTTATGTGTGTGAGTTTAATATACTATCGCTTATTTTTATAGGAAATGTCCTAAAAAATAAAATAAAATAAAATAAAATAAAATAAGCTAGAAGAAGGGATTGTTCCTGATTTTTGCTGTGTTTACTAAAATCAAGAGGCTTGAAACTATTTTCAAGTATAAAATTCATAATCAAATACTTTGGAAACCATACACGTTCATTATCTCAGCATTGTAAAAAATTACGGTTGTGCCCAATGTGAAACTAGGAAAATAGAAAAAACCTGCGCCCGCGGGTTTTGGTCCAAAAAAGCCCACCCTCCCTCTCGATCTGTCCTGCAACCGGTCTCTCTCTCTCTCTCATTCTATCTCTCTTAGCTGAGCAACAGTCGGTGATTGCCACTGCCTCCCTGAAGCTGTCAAAGAAGATGTTCTTCCATATAGTGTTGGAAAGAAACATGCAGCTTCATCCTCGTCACTTTGGCCGCAATCTCCGTGAAAATCTCGTGGCCAAGCTCATGAAAGATGTTGAAGGCACTTGCAGGTTCCCCCTCCTCCTCCTCCTCCTCCTCCTCCTCCTCTTCTTCTTCTTCTTCTTCTTCTTATTAAATACAATATAACGCGTGCGATTTTCTTTTGCTTTTTTTTTTGGTTGCCTTGTAGCCCTGCGAAATTTAAATCCGAGGAAAACTTAAACCTTTCGATTCTCTTTCTTCTTTTCACTTTATTTGCTACATGCTTATTTAGGAACCGAAACCCTTATCTGTTCGATTATGTTCTAAACTTGGGTAAACAAAAACAAACCAAAAACTGAATCTTGTTGTCAGTCCCTTTGTAGACGCAGTAATGTTAAATACATTGAAGTTTGACCCGATATTAATTTATAGATAAATCCCAGATCACGTTGAGTTTGTTGAGGGGGGACACTCAGCACTGGTACTTGTTCAGTTTTGTCTTTGTGAAAGCCCAGACCTTGGCCAATATAAGCTCCAATACGGCATGTTTTTGTATTAACATAGCTCCTTCTGTATAATTAATATGAGTTCAACTCCATTTTTAGTCACTTTATAATTGAATTTCACTAAGTTCTCCTGCTCAAGTTTAACTTTCAATTGCTATATCTTTGAAAAACCAAGTATTTGGTAAATGTTCTTCACTGTTTTGGCTACGCGGTGGGATGGATCAAGGAGTTGGTATATTTTCATCTTTTGTGCAGTGGTCAACATGGGTTTGTGGTTGCAATTACGGGCATAGAAAACATTGGGAAGGGACTGATTCGCGATGGGACAGGGTTTGTCACATTCCCTGTGAAGTACCAGTGTGTTGTTTTCAGACCATTCAAAGGAGAGATCTTAGAAGCTGTTGTTACTATGGTGAACAAGGTATGCTTTCCTCTTTTACCTATCAAGGTGATGGCATTAATATTCTTAATTTGTTTTTTCAAGCACTTGTATTCTTTATACTAACTGCAGAAAATATGTAATGGCATCTTAATTCTTATAGATGGGATTTTTTGCTGAGGCTGGTCCTGTTCAAATATTTGTTTCAAACCATGTAAGTATCCGCCCTTCTTTATTCTGAGCAGTGATAAGCTTTTATCCATATCTTGGTAGAAAATTTTGTTTTCTTTAAATTTTGTCTTGTATGAAGTTACAAGCTTTTGCAAGGACTAAGGCGGGTTGCATTGGTGCTATTGTGTGTGTTTCTCTTTGCCTTCTATTTTCCCCCCTTCCTTCAAAATAACCATTTCTACTCAACTTTTTTAATAAAGTGCCACCTCTAAAGAATCATATACTTTTGGCCTTTAGGTTAGTAAATGTTGCATCTTTCTTTATAACATAGTCAATATTTTGTCTTTTGCTAACATAGTCAATATTTTGTCTTTTGCTAACGTAGTCAATGTTGTATCCTAATTGTATATAAGCAGTAGTCTACTAGCCATATATATGAGAAAATTTCTGTATAAGTTGAAGTTCAATGAGAGTTATACTTTTTCAACTTCTTTAACTTATACTATAGGTTACTGGTTTTTGGAGTTTGAAGTGCTCCTCTCTTGTACCTTCTGAGTCATAGAGTATATGTTAACGTCCTCATCTTGTGTTGTAGTTGATACCGGATGATATGGAGTTCCAATCTGGGGATATGCCATATTATACAACATCAGATGGATCAGTATGCTTCAGTTTCACCTGATTCTCTAAAGAGTAGTTGTTTCTTTTCTAGCTTAGTTTATACGGTTCAATTGATCTTTTGTTATTTTGTAGGTTAAGATTCAGAAAGATAGCGAAGTTCGGTTAAAGATAATTGGAACCCGAGTAGATGCTACAGAAATTGTAAGCGCTCACTCTGTTTTCTCTTCACTTAGTGATTGTTTAATTTGTTTTTGTTGTTTTCATTTTCCTTGTGCTGTCCATGTGATTCGGAAAAGGGAGTAAAGTCATCCGAGGAATGGTCCTTTTAATTGTTCCTTGATTAATCAGTGTGCCATGTTTTGAATTTTCAACACTAAATCAAACTGAATGGTGGAGTGCTGGGATGATCATATCCTGCATTTCCATGAATCTCTTACTTGTTTGATCCTGGTTAGCTGCCATAGTCAGTTTTTGACACACTTGGTCTCTTAGAACCGCCTGACAAAAGGCTCTTTTGTACAGCTGGGCTAGCATAGTGCAATTTAGATTCATTTTGTTTGCTTCTGATACTAGTTCTCCCCCTGCTTTGCAGTTCTGCATTGGTACAATAAAGGATGATTTCTTGGGTGTGATAAACGATCCTGCGACTGCTTAGTGAAGTTGGGAGTTCTGCATGCATGATGGGCTTTTGCGTGTTTGCCTTGTGGTTCTATTGAATAGCTCAGTAGCGTGGAATTTTTGTTTATAACTGGGGAAGCTTTTAGACATGCTTGTAATCCTATCCTGCATTTACACGAGTGTAATATAATAATACTGTCCTTATATTTTAATCTTATTTCTCCTCACAACATTCTTATCTCATTTGTGCGTTTCTTTTTTTTGTTGGTCTGATTTGTGTTGTAAAGGATGAACTATGACAGAAGATACAAGAGCAACTCCAGCGGCATGACCAAGCCTCCGGCTGGGGGGAAAAAAATGAGAAAATCTGTTTTCAGCGAGGAGCTCAAGTCCGGGCGCAAGATAGGACCCAGCAACTTGGGCTGGTTCGAGCTCCAGCCCTTGTTTTGGTGCTGACGTCAGCACTACAGTGCCGCTACAGTACTCACGTGCTACAATGCCGCTATAGTGCTACGCGCTACAGTGCCGCTAAAGTCCACGTGTTGCGCTCTGGGCTCTCCGATCAGATTTTTTTCTCCAATCCAACGGCAATCAATTTTTGTGTAATAAAAAAAATGAAAAAAAATCGATTTTTTTTTTTAAATACCAAAAAATTATTGATTTTTTTTTTCGTTCTATAAATACCAAAATTTTATCCGATTGAGATATGAATTTTATAATAAATATTGACACGTACGAACCCAAAAATCTTATCCGAAAATATTATTCAAATTAATTGTTTAGATAAACAAATTTATGAAAAAAACAAAAAAATGAATAGTAATTGCCCTTTGTCATGGCAACGGGTGAAAACACACAATACTATTTGCAAGGACAATCATTATTCATGTGAATAGTAGCTGTCATAGCTCCTCCTTGCCATGACAAAGTACAAATAGGTGGAGTTGCTCTAAGTTCTGAAATGGCAACCAAGGAGTTGTTTGACCTTCAAGTGAAGTGGGGGCAAAAGACATAAAACAAGCCAAATAATTAAAAACTCTGACAAAAAATAAATAAATAAAAAACAACCAGATTGTAAGAAAAATAAATTCACAGCAACAAATACAAGCGGATACCTACCTGAGCGAAATATAAAATACAAGCAGATACCTACCTGAGCGAAATATAAAAAAATAATAATATACAAGCAGATAATTGGGAAAAAAAAAAAAGTAAATTTAGGTTTTACCCATAAAAAAACTTTCACTTTTGGAAAAAGCCAAAGCTTTTTGAAAAAAGACAGAATAACCTCTCAACTTTCAAACCAAAGACATGCAAATGTAAAGGATTTCTTAGGAAATCAAAAAATAAATAAGGGCAATTTTGTCCATTTTTGCTTGTTTTAAAAATTTTCTCTTTCCTTTGGACTTTTCCAAAGTCTCCAAAAAAAAAAAAGGAACTGCACAAATATGAAAAATGCCATCTCTACCCTTTCTGTTTTGTTATGGAGGAATTAGCCTTTCTGCTTGGCACCAAAATTTGGAGAAGCAAAGGAAAAGGAAAATGGTTGCATAAGAAATCCAAAGATTCATTTTGATGTCTCAGTCCAAAAACAATGATTGTATCTCTGCTTTCACCTTTAAGAAAAGCAAATTGTTTCTTGTTCAACGCAAAAACCCTTACCATTTCATTTCCAAAGCTTCTACTTCATCAGTAAGATAGTTACAAAGGGAAAAAAGAGTCATGGCTGTTTTGTCTCACGCCTTTCCAAGCATTCCGTCTTCCTGTTGTAATTGCCGAATAAGTAATCTCAAGGAAGATCACAAAGTCTGCGTTTGGGGTTTCTCCAGAGAAATATGTGACAATGAAATCGGTGTTTCTAGGGTTAACAGGAAGAAGGATAATAATAATCTCACCGGTCGCTGGACTGTGAATGCAGTTGACACCCACATTGTGGAGACCGCTCCACCTCGCACCACCGTTGAAATTCCCATTACTTGTTACCAGGTCACTACTTCATTTTTCTCTTTTTTTAAAATCCTTATTATTTTTAATCTCTCTCACTCTCTCTTGCTACTTGTAATGTGTAATGTCGGTGGGCTTTGTATTTGTTAAATCCTGATTATGTGTTAAATGTGTATTCATTCTGGTTTGGAGCTGAGAAAATCGAAAGGGGATAAAATTGCTTTCCCTCCGCCTCCTTTTGCATTTTGTTCTGGCTCCGGATCCTGCAAGTCACTTGAGTCGCTCTTTAGTCTGCTGGCTAGTAGCATCATCTGCAATAGTGCCATATTTAACGTTGTCCTCAAGAGCTTCAGTTGTTGAACATACTCTGCCATCCTTACACTTGAAGTGGCATAATCAAGTTATCAGAGTGTGTTTAGTGTGTACAATTTGTGTGATGTTTATGTGAATCTTGCGCTAACATATCCGTATTTTCTGAACTTTATTATTAGTCTGACTCTGCATTTAGTAACTTAATGCTAACGTAATGAATTTACAGCTTATTGGCGTTCCAGATCAAGCTGAAAAAGATGAGGTTGTTAAATCAGTGATGGATTTGAAGAGTGCTGAAATTGAAGAAGGTTACACCATGGATGCTGTTGCATCTCGCCAGGTTGAGACTTTAAAGTTCTTTATTATATGTAGTAGATATACTAGGTGGAAAGAGCTTTCTGCTAGGTTGTTTAATTTCATCTTTAAATTATTTCTCTTGTGGACTGCTTTGCAGGGTCTTTTAATGGATGTGAGAGATAAGCTTCTTTTTGAACCAGAATATGCTGGTAATATTAAGGAAAAGATCCCACCTAAATCTTCCCTACGAATCCCTTGGGCTTGGTTGCCAGGTGCTCTTTGCCTCCTTCAAGAGGTACAGATTTGTCTTTGTACAATCTGCTTAGTCTAACATAGATTTTTGTGTCTTAGTGTTTAGCCTTCAGCCTTTCAGGCTCTTTTTTTCTTCTTTAAGAAAAATAAATATTGTTAAACACTAATTTAAGAGGGATTTAATTCTTTTCAGAATTTGATTGCTACAGTTTGTCGCAAAACTCATTTTTTCACCCCTACTTTTCATTGTGGATTCCTCTTGTAGATACACGTTGCCTAATTGCATTTATTAAGTGTGTAACATTGTCTTCTTCGTAATATTATAGAATAGTTTTTTCTTGTTTAATTTAAAAAAAGAAGAAGAAAGGATTTTGTTTTGGAAGGTGGGTATAATGATATTGGATTTCTTCATTCTAGGTTGGAGAAGTTAAGCTTGTGCAAGATATTGGTCGCGTAGCTGTTCAGCATCCAGATGCTAAGCCGTATGTTCATGATCTTCTTCTTTCTATGGCACTAGCAGAGGTAAGGCATATCAGCAAAGAGGTCAGGATATTGTACCGTCCGTTTTGTTTCAGCATTGTTATGCCTCCTTTTCTTATCCTAGGTGCTTTCTTGAAGTGTGCAACTGCAAAGATTGGTTTTGAGAAGAACAAGGTGTCCCAAGGATTTGAAGCTCTTGCTCGTGCACAGAGTCTTCTAAGGAGTAAAAAGTCTCTTGGGAAAATAGCATTGTTATCTCAGGTAATCTCTCATCTTCTATGTGCTTTTGTGTCAATTTTTTTTAGCTGATATTTTTTTTATGGCATTTACTGGTTCAATCCACTAATTGGCATCTGGTCTGTCACTATGAAATGGAACTATTAGAATTCAAATCATCTGACTGTATCTTAGTGTTTGTTTTGCAAAGTTGAGAACATATATCTACATAACAAATCAAAGTATGGTGGACCAAATGTTGAGAAGTTAAGTTGTTCTTAGTCAGATTGACCTGGTGGTTGAAAATTCTAAAATGTGACAAATTTCTGTTAGACAGCATTTAACTTTATTCCATGCCTGTACTTGCCCTAAAGTAAACATATGTTGGTCATGTTTTATAGATAGAAGAATCTTTGGAGGAGCTTGCACCTGCTTGCACATTGGAATTGCTAGGCATGCCTCACTCACCTGAGAATGCTGAAAGAAGAAGAGGAGCAATTGCAGCCTTGCGTGAATTGGTCAGACAGGGGCTTGGTGTGGAAACGTCGTGTCGAGTCCAAGACTGGCCATGCTTCTTGAGCCAAGCATTTAATAGACTAATGGCTTCGGAGATAGTTGATCTTCTTCCATGGGATGACTTAGCTATTACAAGGAAGAATAAGAAATCACTTGAATCACAGAATCAAAGGGTTATTATTGATTTTAATTGTTTGTACATGGTGTTGATAGCTCATATTGCCCTGGGGTTTTCAAGCAAACAAAAGGAATTGGTAAATTCATTCTGCTCCTAGGTCCAAATTATTATTTTTGAATATGAAGCCTGCTGAAATAGTAACTCTCTCTCTCTCTCTCTTACTTGGGGCAGAGGGCGTTGCTGCATGTTCCATTTTGTTAATTTCAGCCCTTATAATATGGTTGTGCAGATTGACAAAGCAAAGACTATATGCGAGTGTCTGACTGCATCAGAGGGTACTGATCTGAAACTTGAGGAAAATTTTTGCTTGTTCCTTCTTGGTCAGGTAAAATTTTCAGTTTCCTCCTAATTTTATTTCTTGTGCTGTTTCATTAGAATAGTTTTGGATATCTTGCAGAAACTATGAATTTGTTTTTCCTTTTTTCTTATTCAATCCTTCTCTTTTTTTTTCCAATGGAATACTTGGTGATATCTCGGTTTCCAGGGTAATGAGGCTATGGTTGTTGAAAAGCTTCAGAAGCTTGAATTAAATTCAAATTCTGCTGCACGAAATCCAATCTCAGGGAAGGAAGTTAAGCATACTTGTGGAGCAAATCAAACTTTGGTAAATCTCTTATTGTGTGCTGGAATTCTCATCTTAGCTGTCATTAGGACCATGCTTATCTTTACTTTGAAACATCGGGTAATGGGAAGGTCCTGAAAACTCAATGTGTTCTATATTGTGCCACTTCACACGCTACTTATTTCACTACAAACTTTATGTTTGTTTTAAAGGTCAATACTTTCTCATGTCGGACTGCCTGCTGAACTTGATCAGGAAATGTGGCTGAAGGAGGCTGTCCTTGCTGTGTTTCCAGACTCACGAGATTGCCCTCCATCGTTGGTGAGATTCACGAGAAGGGACTGTTAAAGGATAATAGCTTTGACTTTAGCAGAGGATTAATGTATGTATGTATGTCCTTGCAGGCCAACTTTTTTGGTGGTGAAAGGAGGACTCCTTTGAGCAAGAAAAGCAAAGTAGCTCCACAGAATTTGCCTATTTTAAGTCACAGACCAATTTCCACTACTCTTGTGTCAGAGCGGAGAGATTTTGATGAGTCTCTTTCCCATATGAACTCTTCTCAACATCTTGGAACAGCTGTTAAGCAGCTGGCTCCAACTGATCTTCAGAGTCCCTTGATATTGGGCAAGACTGGCAGTGGAAACAGTGCTAGTGCATCATCTGTTCAATTGAAAAGGAATCTTGGCATGCACCATGACAAAGTTTGGAATGGTTGGGTTGCTAAAGGAGTTTTGGTGGGAAGGATCACTTTCGTGGCAGTACTGGGGTGCATTGTTTTTGCTTCCTTAAGGTTAACAGGCATGAAGGGAAACAAGATGAGAAATGGTTATAAATGGGGCCCTAGTAAGCCAAATATGCACACAAGTTCCATTTCTTGGACAACAGATTCATCTGTGGATTCTAGTCTAGTACCTGCTTATATCAAGGGAAATGGACTAGCTGGCAGACTTAAGAAGTTTTTGGTGACTTTTATGAAGCAGGTCAGGACCTGCTCAGATGCTGAAAATCCACAAATTTCATATCTGTCTTCTTCGACATCTGTGTTCCGGAGGCTTATGTCTATTGAAGAAGCTGAAGACCTTGTGAAGCAATGGCAAGCAATTAAAGCTGAAGCTCTGGGGCCTAGCCATGAAATTGATAGCCTTTGTGAAATCCTTGATCAGTCAATGCTTGTTCAGGTATAATTTGTGGAGGTTTTTGAATATTTGATATTGTTATTTAAATAGTATTATCTTAACAAAGTTCAGTCTATGAATACTTATGACATGGAATAAGTTGGATATGTCACAAACATTTTATTGTAATAATAAGCTCTGTAATTTACTTTCACATGTTTTCTTTTCGTTGATGCTTCGTTTAAGTTTACTGCTTTACTCTACGTATTTGTTTGGTTACTTTCGCGTGCATGGTTCACAGTGGCAGGCTTTGGCTGATGCTGCAAAAGCGAGGTCTTGTTATTGGAGATTTGTTTTGCTACAATTGTCTGTCCTGCGAGCTGAAATTTTATCAGATGAAGTTGGAGGAGAGATAGCAGAAATCGAGGCTGTCCTGGAGGAAGCAGCTGAACTTGTTAATGAATCTGAACAAAAGAACCCAAGTTATTACAGGTGAGTTGAATTTATGATGTGTATTTAATGGAGAATCTGTATTTGAGTATTAGATTTTGGTTTGCATGTTTTTAATGTTAAATTTGATATTTGACTAATTTTTTCTTGGATTGATTGCAGCACGTATAAAATTTGGTATGTTCTAAGAAGGCAAGCAGATGGTTCATGGAGGTTCTGTGAAGGGAAAGTGCAAACACCATCATAACATTGGCCTAGTTACTGGAATGCATGAACCAGCAGCTGCCACACCGAATAATGCTTGGCTAACTTGGTTCCTCGCATCTTTAATTCTTCTTGTGGAGGTCCCAACTAATTAGAAATGTGGATCTAAATTTAGGAGGCAGAATTCCAAAATTGCAATTGGGTTGTTTAGTTTAGTTGATGTTGATAACTTTTACTTGTAGCTGAAATAGAATGAGCGGAAAATAGTTATTGGTTTCCTTTCGTCTGTGTCGTTGTCTCCTATTACTTGAGGCATTTAAGGCTAATTGAAATTGAGTTGTTTGACATGAACTTCGGACTACTGTACAGATTATCTAAGTTTCAAAATTTACTATGTCATCTGAGTGTGCTTATTTTAGTTTATTATTATTTTTGGGTCTGAGTGCTTATTAGTTTATTTGGGCCTGAACTGAAGCCATTGTTTTTTTATTATTAATTTTTCGATGAAATGATGTAAATTTGAGCTTGTGATGTAACATTTTTGACGTTACTAATTGCACTTCACTACTTAATCATGTGTGACTTTATGATCTTTTAATTCTTTTCCTGTTTTGTCAGATTTAGTAATCAGTCAGTATATATATATTAATATAGGGTAAATTACTCAAATGGTTTTTAAATTTATACTCAATTTATCTTTTGGTCTCTCAATTAAATTATTCATTCAAATGGTCCATCAACTCTATATTATTCGTTTCATTGGTCCTACTGTTACATTATGTCAATATTTCTATTACATATGAGGGCAAATTGGTCATTATTTTTTCAAAAATTAGGTTAAATCTAACATAAAATTAGACGGTTGGACCATTGAAACGAGTAATATAGAAGTAGATGGACTATTTGAACGAATAATTTATTTGAGTGATCAAAATATAAATCATGTATAAATTTAAGAACCATTTGAGTAATTATATATATATATATATATATATATAAACAAGACAAATGCTTGCGAATAATCCCTTTGCTAATTTCAACCTTAATTAAACCGGAAAAAAAGGGACCAATAGGAAATATATTATTATTTTTTTGTCAGAACAATAAGAAATAATTTAGGGCATCATTTTATCAAAGAACGCAGCCCAACTAGAAAACTCTCTCAAGAAGAAGCCCATATTAAAGCAGAGCAGAATCTGAAGCTCCTTCAAAAGACTAGACTAGAGAGAGAAGCAGTTTGTTGATCGAATCCTTGAATTGAAGCACAGCATCAAAAGAGGTGATGGGTCGCCAAGCCGTAGCCAAGCTGATCGGTTCGATCGCATCACGCAAACCATCTCCGTCTCCGTCAACTTCTATTCTTCAGCGTCGACATTACTCCCCGGCTCCGTCACCGCCTCCGGCGGTGTTTGTCGACAAAAACACTCGCGTCATATGCCAAGGCATCACCGGCAAGAATGGCACTTTCCACACTGAACAAGCCATCGAATATGGCACCAAAATGGTATCACTAACAAACATGCCTCTTTCTCTCTTCTTCTCGTCTATTTTATTTGCTTTATTGAGTTTTTGGGGTTCTTCTTCTTTCTTCTATTTTTGTTTTTCCTAACCCAAGCTCCGAAATCAATTACGGAATTAAGAAAATTATGCTTTTATTCTAGTGCCGCCTGAGATTATTTTGCTGTATTACAGTTTTGGGATTTTCACTGATACTGGTACTGCATTATTTGTGCTTAGATTCATTTTCTCATTTGCTTAAACATCTATGTCTCTTTACTATCAAAAGGGGAGTTTGAATTGGTGAAAATTATTGGAAAATGAGTTATTGTTGACATGTGAAACTGAGAATATGGGTTTCTTATGCTAATGCATTAAAATTAAATGGACTCCTAGATTAGAATGGTCACGACTTTTCACAATTAATTGACTAAGTTTGAAGGTTTGAATTTCCCATACTAAGTTTTCCTCTGAAATGCTACATAACGTTATAAATTATAATCACCTTCTTTGTTCCAAACTGTTATGTAATTTTCCCTTCTTTCTTTCATTTCTTTATACTATTGTGCTGAAACAGGTGGGTGGTGTAACACCAAAGAAGGGTGGGACCGAGCATTTGGGACTCCCTGTTTTCAACTCAGTTGCAGAAGCAAAAGCTGAAACAAAGGCTAATGCCTCAGTCATTTATGTTCCCCCACCATTTGCTGCTGCTGCAATTATGGAGGCAATGGAAGCAGAGCTGGATCTTGTTGTGTGCATCACTGAGGGGATCCCGCAACATGATATGGTAGTATATTTTTATCATTTTAAATACGAAAGATAAGTTTACATGTTCATACATGACAATTTGGATCTTGGGTATAACATTTTGTTTTGTCGATATAATTCAATTTGTATCACAATCCTATTAGCTGATATGTCAGTTATCATATCTTTTGGGACTTCCAAATGCTTGGTTATTGAGTTTTGTCCTTCCTGGACTGTCATATGATTTGGAATGTGAACTTTATTGAACTTGGTCATAGCTCTGATTATTAATTTCAGTTGACTGCAAGCCCAGTTGTTAAGCTTGAGTTTAGTGTTCTGTAATTCACGTGAAACTGTCCTTGAACCTAATAATTATGAATTTCAGGTACGTGTGAAGGCTGCTCTTAACAGGCAATCTAAAACTCGGCTCATTGGACCAAACTGCCCTGGAATTATCAAGCCTGGTGAATGCAAAATTGGAATTATGCCTGGTTACATTCATAAACCTGGTCGTGTAGGAATTGTTTCTCGATCTGGTACCTTGACCTATGAAGCGGTGAGTACTAATTGTGATCCAGTTAGGATGTACGAAGGGAGAAAGAAATCTTTTACCTTTCCAACAGAAAATTTTGATACTAATTTGGTTTTTCAGAAGATTGGGTACTATTATTATGGTCATATCTTCATCCTCTTCTTGTTCGATGTTTGGATTTTGTGGGTACCACCTTCAATTTACATATTATGAAGTTTTCTTATACTTCTAACTAATTTTGTCCCTTTACCTTGCAGGTTTTCCAAACAACTGCTGTTGGCCTTGGACAGTCCACCTGTGTTGGTATTGGAGGTGATCCTTTTAACGGTACAAACTTTGTTGATTGCATTGACAGATTCCTAGAAGATCCTCAGACAGAAGGTTAGTAGTTTGTATTTTTTGGTGGCATGATCCTCAGACGGAGCTTGCTTCTATGAATTTGCTCTGGAGATATATCTGTGCACTCTATTTGTTTATGGTTGCATGTATAGGTCCATGGTTTGCCATTTACTCAACAGATCTGTTCGTGCTTTAATGCGTGACTGTGCTTCATGTAAGCTATTACTGGTGCTCATTTACGAAGAATGTTGTGTATCACATAAAATATCAGGATACTCTGGGCCTTAAGAGCAAGTGTATAGAATTCTCTCTCTCTCTCTCTCTCTCTCTCTGCCATTTGCTTGAAATATTTATATCCATCAACTATAATGTTGGTGGTTGCCCATTTGTAAAGTAATGAACCTAGGCTTGATCTTTTGTGATTCAGATTTGTGTGGTGTGCCTCTGCGTGAGTTCTTGAATACTTACCATTCAAGTTCAACCTTTAGGACTTTTGTCTTTTCTAATTGTGGATGCTCGCCTGACTGTTTTTTATTGCTTAAAAATTCCATTGAGCACATTTTATTGATATAGTATTGTATGTTAGCTAAACTTCATTGATTGGAAAAGAATTATTTGGATATAAGAAAAACATATGAAGTAACTCTTGTGTGATGAATTTTTTTTTATGTGCCCCTTTTAACTTGATGTAAGGTTTCTTACCCTCTAATTTGTGCGGATGTTTTGGGTAAGATGTACAGAAGAAAAAAAAGTGTTGAAGTAGGGGACATGTGATTTGAACGTAATTCTAGGATGTATGTGTTTCAGGTATCATTCTTATTGGAGAGATAGGTGGGACTGCAGAAGAGGATGCTGCTGCATTGATAAAGGTAACAATCCCACTATCTTTCAGCCCCTCCCTCTGAGCAGAGTAGAAAGTTTGATAAACCCTTTTAGCATTTCTATTTATAACATAGTACTCGTAAAACGAGTTAAGAATTGAGTTTTGCTAGGGGGATAACCAGATAGAATTATCTTTTTGTTGACCCTTACCTTTTGAAGAATCAATTGATCCACATATTTAATTTTAGATGAACATTTTAAGATAAATGCTTGATTTATTTTCAGTTAGTTGTAAAAGAAATGGTCTCTTCCCTTTCCATTTAAGGAAAGAGTCCCAAAACAACACACACCAACCACCCCCCCCCAAAAAAAAAACACATGCGCACTCGACTCTCAGCATCCTAAATTCTCACAGTTAGCTTCACTGCTACCATCTTTATCTGTTGTCTATATATGGGTGGCAACTGATTATCTGACCAATCAAACAGGAAAGTGGAACTGAGAAGCCAATTGTTGCTTTTATTGCTGGACTAACTGCTCCTCCTGGCCGTCGTATGGGTCATGCTGGAGGTATATGATTCATTACTCTCTCTCTCTCTCTCTCTCTCTCTCTCTCTCTCTCTCTCTCTCTCTCTCTCTCTCTCTCATTGTCTATGGTTGAGTGTGGTTTCATATCATTCTCATAACATGATAATCACACATGTCATTGGTGGCATCTGCTTGTGCAGCTATTGTGTCAGGGGGGAAGGGTACAGCACAAGACAAAATCAAGACCCTTAGGGAAGCTGGGGTGACAGTGGTGGAGTCTCCAGCAAAAATAGGGGTTGCAATGCTTGACGTCTTCAAACAGAGGGGCCTTGTGAATTAGCTTGGACAATAGTAGTTCATTTGCAGTCGCCTATAATGTTTTATGGCAAGATGCCCAAAACAACATGATTATCTCCAATTCTTCACTGATTATAACTGTGGTAGAGCATTTGAGTGCTCAGAGTTTTCCCTGCCATTTGCCACATTGGGTGGTTTTTGGGGATCCATTAATTTGTTTATGAGATCGTTTTTCATACATCATGAAGTGATTTTGAAGGGTGTCCAGAATACAAATATAAGCTCTTGCAATAGAGAAGCTAAGGGCATGGTTGACAGATTATGCACTTTTTTTACTTATAAGTTTAAAGCAGAATACGGAGCCAACAGCAATTTTGTAACAATCTGATAAGAGACCTAAAAAAAGGGGAGTGCGGCGATGGATGCGCTGCCTGCACTTAAAAAAACCATACCGCACACTATGGCTTCTTTTTCTGTTGATTTATCAAATGATTCCTTCCCTCCCTCCCGTTAAAATTTATATTATCTATATTATCAAATGATTGCTACCGTTAAACGTTAAATTATCAAACAAAATAAAAAGATAATAAGAATAAAGTTGGGGTTTTTCTGAAGTCAACAAAAACCCTGCAAATCAATATCAAATAATAGTCGGGAGGAACAGACACAGAGAAAAAGAGAAAAGTCCAGTGGAATCAAAATGGCGCGAACCTCGTCATCGAAGAAGAAGCGCAAAGACGAAGAGGATCCAAACCCAGAGGTGACGCAGCGCAAGAGGCTCAAAGCCCTCGCCTTCTGCAACAACCTACTCTCAGAGGTCCCTGCTAAGACCCACGAGCCTCTCACCCCCTCAAACACTGTTGTTAAGCACCATGGCAAAGACATTCTCAAGAAATCTCAGCGAAAGAACAGGTTCCTCTTCTCCTTCCCTGGCCTCCTTGCCCCCATTGGAGGCGGTAAGATCGGTGAGCTCAAGGATTTGGGCACCAAGAACCCCGTGTTATACCTCGATTTCCCTCAGGTCTACTACTTTCATCCTTCATCGTTTTCTAATTTTATTTTGCTTGTTTGGTTTCTGAGAAAAATTTTAATTTTGGGGTTTTCAGGGTCGGATGAAATTGTTTGGGACTATTGTGTTCCCCAAGAACAGGTATCTGACTATGCAGTTCCCTAGGGGTGGGAAGAGTGTCATGTGCGAGGACTACTTCGATAATATGGTCAGCTACTTTCTACAGTCTGTTTTCCGCATTGATTGTTAAGTTTCTATTTCAAATATATTTGTGGTCGTAGAAAGATGCATATCTTATACCATTTTGTTCATAGGCTTGGTTGATGATCAGTGCAGAACTGTAAATTATGATATAAATTTGAAGACAAGTTGACCTTTTATCATATCATTTGAATTCTTTTATATTTTCTAATGATTTTCTTTTGAGGGTTATTAGAAGTCAATAATTGCATGTCTGAATAAGTTAGAATTGCCACTTGTTTTTAACTGGTAACGGATTCAGTTAAGACTCATAGAACTAAGTATTAGGTGGTTCAGAATGAGGCAAAAGAACTGCAAAGCTGATATTTTGTGGAAACTTGTACTCTGAAAGTTGCATCTCATAACGCAAAAGAACTACATAAATTTTATTCTTGTATCTTTTGGGTTGATTGAAATAGCATGTCTTCATTGTATTCATACTAATTACCCTATGCTTGCAACTCCTCTCTTTGTGTGCTTTTATACTTTGTGTACATAATGTTTCAGAGCTATTGTTTCATACAACTTCCACCAAGAATCTTCTTCATGTTCTTCTTACAGAGTGTGGTAACGTCATTTTGCAGCCCCTTTCCAAAAAATCCACATCTTTTGTTTTGTTTGTCTATGGCCATGTGCTTGTTATATGAATCTGAGTTTCTCAAAGCATTTTTTACACATATATATCTCAGCATTAGCTTTTCATGTCCCAGATCATATTTTCCAATGCTTGGTGGATTGGGACACAAGCTGAGAACCCCGAAGAAGCCCAACTTGATTTCCCTAAGGAACTTACTGAGGTTAGTTTCTGTTCATATAAGTCCGTCGTGTTGATATGTACATTTCATTTTTTGATGATCCACTCTCAGGAATTTGTTGGTTTCAGGGACAACACGCAGAATATGACTTTAAAGGTGGTGCAGGTTCAACATCTGCAAACAAGCAAAGTGATTGTAAAAATGAAACTACATCTGTAGAACATTCCCCAAATGTTAAGGTTGAAGATAATGTATCAGATTATGGAAACAAGGATTTGATGAAAGCAACACCTGTTCGACATTCAGCAAGAACTGCTGGAAAACGATTCAAGTACTGGCCTAAACATTTTATTACACTCACTAGATACTGTCATAAGATATCAGAAGCTGGGGGAATTAAGTACACACATACTAAATATGCAAAGTAGATACATATATACGTACACATATTTGTACAGGAACATACAAACACACACACCCACACAATGTACCTTATAGGTGCTGAGGCCATCTCTAAATGATAAAATTGGAAACAAAATATTATTTTTCATTTGTGCTGCATTACCATATTTGCCTTTTCAGACCTATCTGATATACCTATGAGTAAGTAGTTCTTATCATCCAAAAGAAAAAGGGAAAAAAATAGATGAAACATATTGCAAATAGTTACAAAGGGCACTGATCCCCATTGTCCATTCTGATGTCACTTATTGAAGGCCTGAATGCACTCATTGCTTTTCAGCAGATGAGTTGTTATGTGGAAATGTCGTGTAGCCTCTACGGATATTAAATATGTAAACTATTAGTTGATTATCTACATGATATGTTGATTATCATAGATAATTAACCATTTTGATATATTTTCTTTTTACTGGAGAATAATAAAAGAAACGAGAGTGCTTGTTGATCGTCCAGAAGGCACACATTTTCCTGTGATGTGTCCACACATGCTTCAGTGAACTCTTGTTTTGTCACCAATTAATTGTAGATGTTGTATCATGCTTACCTTTCCATTTATCTCTAACATTTTTGTTGGTACAGTTTTGGAAATGCTTCTTCTGGAGATGATTCTTTTGAAAGCGATACTTACTTAAGTGAAGGAGAAGATGGAAAAATTGGGGGACTTGATTCATCATCCGGGAAGCATGCTAGTGGGAATATCCTTATATTTGTCTTAATTTGGTGAATTCCGACATTAAAATTTTACTTTTGTATGTACCCACCAGCTATTTTGTAAATTGAATTTGGGTTTACCATACATTCATTACATCAACCTTCCATCTCAGTTAGCTATACCTTGATTGATTCCCTTAACTGGTAGATACAGACTGAAAATCTCAGCTTTGGAGACGTTGACATTGATAATGAGGATTCTGTGAAAGGAGCTCAAATTCCCAAACAAAATCAGGAGTCCTCTGTGTCAGAAGCTAAATCAAAGAAACAATCGCATTCTACCTTTGCAGTGACTACATCTGTGGAGGACTCTCATAGAAATCATAGTTCGCTTATTCAGGCTACTATATCTACATTGTTTAAGAAAGTGGAGAAAAAGGTAAAGTTTTATGGCTTTTATTGTTAGTTTTATTACTTGTGGGAGCTTTTTGTTATGTAGCTATGGTATGTTTCAGGACTATTAAGAAGCCTGCAACTGAAAACCAAAATGAAACACCCGGTCAGGGTGGGATCTCTGAGTTTCTTGGGCATATGAAAATAAAATAGCGAACCATGCATTGCCATTTTGCCCTTCAACTCCTGCTTAATGCTTACCATGCTCCGAAATTTCTGAATTTTATACAGAAAGTGGACTCCATTATGCAAAGTCAAGTACAGCTTCCTTCTTCAAAGGTTCATGAAACACCAAAAAATCCAAAGAAACCTGCATCCCCAAAAGGTTGCTATTTTCCTAACTAGTTTTCTTATTATGAATACATTAGTATCTGAATACTCAGAACAGTGAAAACTGTTGATGTTTTCCAGTTTCTGGCCAGAAGTCACGCCAAACTGATTCAAAGAAGAAGGTTAATCAGGTTATTGTCAGTTCTTAATGGTCCTTTCCACTTCTCCCTGCCCTTTCAAACAACAATTATGGCTAATTTTTCCTTTTCTTAGCAATGGCTGCTTTGCATCGGAATGTTACCCCAGCTGAGGTAGTTTTTTGTCCTTGCAGGATGGACGACCTAAGGAAAAGGCAAAAACTATCGAGGAAAAGGATTCAGGTCTCTCTCTCTCAACAAAATCCATATTCAAATGTTATGGGATTGATTACCTTTTTATTATCATACTTCTTCCGGATAGTTATTTTTTCCCTCTTGTGTTATTTGTTTATTCTGAAAGTTCTTCATAACAGTTCCTCTTAAGTATGCATCTACATGTGGGCAAGTTAGCTTATAATTGACCTCTGTGTTTGTGTAGGAGGCAAAAGCTTGGCAAAGAAGAAACAAGATGAGGTATGTTTGTGTCTGGCATCATTTGTGTTTTTCTTTGTACTATGGTCATTAGTGTTTCAGTTTCCCAGTTTTTTTCTTCCCTTCTTTTTTTTAAATTTTAATTTCATTAGAACTTATATTTTGTGATTGTTATCAAAGCTCTGCTCTAATTGATCCTCCAAAAGAAGCTCTACTCTAATCAAAATGTATTTCTCAATGTAAACATAAGATTGTTGATTCTTGATTCTTGTGATTCCCTTAGATTTGGAGGATGGAGGTGGAAAGAAGAGGGAATTAGTTTATTAGAGTGGATTTCTGGCCCCACTCTTGTTTGAATATGATCAGGTGGTTAGTTATCCTTGAATGAAAACTAACAAACCACCAAGAAAGAAGTCTTTTAGAGCATTATCTCACAGAGAAATATGCTTCATAGTGATGAAATATATTCTATTGGCCATAAATTAGGTTGTTGCGACTTCATAAATGATTTTTCCTCAACAGGAAATTCTCGCAACACCCAATTGTGAGATCTTTCAATTGTTCACTAGCATGAATCTTTTTGTATTAGTGCAAATTTGGAGGTGATTTATATTGCAGCTTGAGTTTTACTTTCAAGCACGACCTCTTAAATGGTAATTCAAATTGTACATAAACATGTAGGTTGAAGAGGATGATATTGAAGAATTCTCAAGTAGCTCACGGGTAATTTCTAGTTTATTTAAATCTCTCTTCTACTGTTTTGGAGATGGATATATATAATTTGTAAGTCCTTGAAGATGGCACAGAGGTGATTGGTAATTCAATGGTGATGGTATATATCAGATCAGATGGGTTGGTGCGTTGGGTGCTGATCACTGGAAATTGGCATGTAAAGCCAGATGATAATGATTTGTTTCAAAATGTCATTTCCTAGTTGAAACTGTGATAGATATTTGCTAGAGTAACGCATGTATGATCCTCCCATGCATGAAATGCAACAATCATATGCATAATGCATGCAGTGCTCTAGCAAAATACCATTTCCTTTACTATTGTTATTTTTACTGGAAGTAAACCTTAATTGTTGCTCTTGGTAGCCATTGATGGTGATGGCACAACATTTGTATGGAAAAGGCTGAGTTTTTGAGCTTATGCGTTGTGCAGGACACTGATCTTAGTGATGAGGATTGGGCTGCTTGAGATGGTAACGACACAGGGTGTATAGAGAACTAGAGATGCACCCGTGTCAAGCAAAGTGATGTGATATTACTCCCCTGTGCAAGGCCCAAGGGATGATGATGATGATGATGAGAGTGTTGAAGAGCTCTCTCGCTCGTCTGGTGTTATAAGAAGAGCTCCTCAAAAATTGACACATTGCCTGCCTGCCTGCCTGCCACATACTGTAATCTTCACTTTCTTATTATTGGCAGGCATAGATTGTTTTCATAAATGTTTTTAGATGACATATCCGCCCTCTTGTTCCACTTTCGTCTTTATATCTGATTTTATCCGAAACTAAAAAATAAAGCATTTGACATCTTAAATTTTAATGTGGACAAGGTATAGCCATGGTGTTAACTCTTGAGTTGGGATACTACAAAGCCCTTGAGGCTTGAATCTGGATGCGATTCAATTAGTTTCTGAGTATATTTCTTAGCTAATTATCTTTGTTTTTGTTGATTTTTGAGTTTTTGGCGAATGGGTATTGATTGTTTTCTGGTTTCACTAATGAATTCTCATTTGGGGTTTTGCTAATTAATTTTTCTCACTTCGGGGTTTCACAAATAAATTTTCGCATTCCAGGGTTTCACAAATAAATAATCGCATTTTGGTGTTTCATGAATGAATTGTCTCATTTTGGGGGTTTCGTTGATGAATTTTCGCATTTTGGGTTTTCACAAATGAATTTTCGCATTTTCGGGTTTCGTTAACGAATTTTTGCATTTTGGAGTTTCAAAAATTAATTTTCGCCTTTGGGTTTTAGCGAAAACCCAAAATGCAACAATTCATTAGCAAAACTCAAAAATGCAAAAACTTAATCGTGAAACCCAAACATGTGAAAATTCATTAACGAAACCCCAAAGTGAGACAATTCATTAATGAAACTCTAAAATGCGAAAATTCATTAGCGACACGTCAAAATACGAAAATTCATTTATGAAACTCCGAAATTTGATTATTCATTATCAAAAACCCTAAAATAGGAAAATACATTCGTAAACAAATAATGTGAAAACTCATTTGCGAAACCCAAAAATGTGAAAACTCATTTATGAAATTCTAAAATGCGACATTCATTAATATAACCCCAACGAAACAAAAAATGCGAAAATTCATTAACGAAACCCTAAAATGTGACAATCCACTAATGAAACAAAAAAAAAAGAGTAAATTTATTTACGAAACCCAAAAATACGAAAATTCATTAGCAAAACCCCAAAATGTGAGCACTTACTAGCAAAATCCTAAAGTGCAAAAATTCATAGCAAAACCCAAAAATGTGAAAACTCAATAACAAAACCCCATAATGTGATAATTCACTAGCGAAACACCAAAATGCGAAAATTCATTAACGAAACATACAAATGCGACAATTTATTAGCGAAACCCAAAAATGCAACAATTCATTCGTGAAACTCCAAGTTGCGAAAATTTATTTTTGAAACCCTAAATGAAAAAATTTATTCATCATTGAAAGTTCAATAACGAAACCGCAAAATGCAACAATTCATTAGCTAAACCCTTCATTTTTTAAACCCCGACCTGCCAAAATTTATTTGCGAAACACCAAAATACGACAATTCATTAGCGAACCCCTAAAATGTGAAAAGACATTCATGAAAACCTAAATGCAAATATTCATTCATGAAACCCCAAAATAAGACATCATTTTGATATCCAAAATGCAAAATCCATTTGCAAAGCCCCAAAATTTGAAATTTCATTAACGAAACCCCATGATGCGACAACTTATTAGTGAAACCTCAAAATGCCAAAATTCATTAACGAAACCCTAAAGTGCGACAATTCATTAGTGAAACCCTAAAATGTAAAAAATTATTTCCAAAAAATTCATTAGCGAAACCCTAAAATACAATTTCATTTGTGATACCCCAAAATCCGAATATTCATTGATGAAACTCCAAAATGCAACAATTCATTAGCGAAAATTCATTGATGAAATCACGAAATGCGAAAATTGTCTTGCCGATGCTTGTGGATACATAAGATCTTCTTAGTTGGAAGATGCTTGTGGGCATGGAAAGCCCAGTTGAGTTAAATTGTCTTACCGATAGTCTTGTGAGCCTTTGGCTTTGTGGTCGGTCATTTAGGCTTTATCGTTTTCTATTGACGACCAACAAACTAATTGAAGGGGATAAATTTGTATAATGAGAATGGATTCAATGAGGAAAACACACAACTGATCCTGTAGATGCATATCATTTCAAAGTTGATGGCGACATGTATAATTAAAGATGTAATATTATTAAAGCTAGGACACATCATGTAATTAAAAGTATGAAATCCTTCACTAGTTGGCATGCACATGAGTTAGCACTTAGCAGGTGCATGTAGCAGCTAGCGAGGATTGAGGTTGTTGAGGCAGGTGAGAGCAGGGCGGAGATCATTGCAGAGGTGTTGAAAGGAAGCATGCAATTGTTTGAGTCCTTTCAAGTCGAGCTCCTCAATAGGAGCCTCCCACCAGCCCTGTAACTGGCTCTTGCTGCTGCTACTTCTGCTTCGAATGCTTCCAGCTGCTTCTGCTGATGATGATATTTCTTTTGCTTTTGCTTTCATCCTCTGTTGAAGCGCTTTCCCTCGCTCCCTCTCAACTTCTAGCTCGCTCACCAACTCATTGTGTTTCTTATTCATCTCATCGATTCTTACCTGCCTGTAGGCCTCCACAATAGTATGGCGGCTCCGATCAATAGCATCAAGATTCATTATATTATCATCAATATTATCATGATTTTGATCATGATCATAATCATGGTGCTGATGATGGTGGCGGTGGCCATTTAGAAATCGGTTCGCTATTGAGTCAATGGAAGAGTTAGCGTAGGAAAATGGCTTTCCGGAGGGTGAAAATACCACCACACCAACCTCAGCGCCGCATAGGGTTGCTAACTCACTTGCCTTCTTATACACGCCAGATCGCCTTTTCGAGAAAGTAACAAGGCGATCATCTTGGTCTTCAATCCTCTTCATTTCAATCTTTTGCCTGCCCTTGGTTTTCCTGCCTTCCATGGCTTGAACAACCTCCCAATGATAATATTTAATTACCTTGTAAGGAGGTTTTACAAAATATAAATAAAATTAACTCACTGAAAGGAGGTTTTTTCTTTCTCGGTTACTTTGGCTAGTGATGATGATGATAAGAGTTTAGCCTTTCTTTGCCTTGGTTTGGAGTGTGGAGATGCTTATATTATATGTAAATATATAGAGAAGCGAAACCCCTGAAATTATATGGTATTAGATCATTTGTAATTCCCATAAATCGTTACTTCCATTTTACGCACTTCAAATCTAAAGAGGACCAAATTTTTTTGGGGTGGCACTTCCAATTTTGTTTTTACCATTTTCGATTGTTTATTGTCTTTCCTTGCGTTTGAAGAGCCTTTTTTCCTATACACTATAGTCCGTCTTGCTATCGAATGGGCGCACCTCCTCCTCTCAAAAATCATACATATACAGTATACTTACTTCCTCCACGCGATATTTGGCATCATAGTTAGGCAATGGAATGTTTTTAGACCTTATGATTCTGATTATCCATAATGTTAGTTGATCGCTCGTCAAACTTTAACACTTGATGAGCCTGGTCACACCAACACTCAGATGGGATCGATCGCACTATATATACATGTTCATCAACCATGATTAATTTGTATTAGATAACTTAGGGGAGATTTTAATTGCTTATTTGGAAGAAATGAAATCAAGATTGAAATGGAATAGAATCGTGAATGATACACTCAGGGGATATTGTCCTAAAAATGAATGGCGCTATCTACGAGAGATTAATTATCAATTTAAGCAAGCAAAACACTTAATGTAATTTTATGTAATCACATAGTTTGGTAAGCCTATTTGGCAGTGCCTTTGTCTGCTCCAAAGCAGCATTTGATATTTTACAGAGATATGCAACCTTCCAATTCCAAGACTTTGCACTTATTCATATACCTAGGCTATCAATCATGCTGATCAGCCTTAGGCTTTACCAGTTAAGAATGTAGTAACTCTATCGTTTTCTGCCCTTGACAAAAACCTCATGCAAATTGGTGGCTTAACCCCGGCAAGAGCAAGTATTGAAGCAGGCAAAGTCCAAACCCCATCCCCACAGATCAAACCAGAAGCTACTGCAGGCACAAAAGCATCTGCCTTGGCCTTGTTCACCCTTTCCCACAGAAACACTATCAAGCTCCCAATGCACATGTCAATGGCAAAATACGATCCCAAATAGAAGGGTACTGCCATTGCCACTGGTAGTGGAACGAAGCGTGCCCTCTTCTTACCAATGCAATCCTTGATCACGTTTGTGAGAATGGCCGCTCCAAAGAAGACGGTGCAAAGTAAGAGGCAGTGCTTGGGGAGAGATTTGAAGCCTTCCACCCCGAGAATAGCCATGTTACGATACACAACAGCAAAGGGAGCAGGATAGGCACTTCTTGGTGTGCCGAGGTCATTGAAGGCTTTGTAGAAGAGCCAAAACACACAGGGAGAAATTACACAACCCATTGCTGTACCGATGACTTGGCTCACAAACATTGAGCGGGGGGAAGCCAAGGTTAGATAGCCGGTCTTGAAATCTTGGGTTAGATCGGAGGCTGTTGAGACAATGTTCATCATAACTCCGCATGCTGCGAGTCCAGCAAGAACACCACCATGTGCAGAGCCGGCCCATGCCCCGATCATGAAGATGGCCACCTTTCCGTAAGTGGAGGCCAGAGACCAATCAGTGAGGCCACAGCCATATGCATTACAGAAAGCCAAGCTGGGCGCAAAGAGGTAGATGACCAATATATAGTACCATTTGAGTTGGGGAAATATGTGGGGGACAGTGGCAATTGAGACTGCAGCAATGGAAACATAGCCTCCAACAGCAAACCATGCTGGAATTTGGTCTTTGAGAAAGAGTTGGGTGCGGCGCTGGTCATCATATGAGAGAGCAGAGGTCACAGCTGGAGAGACCTGATCTTCAATCGGGAGAATGTTGTTCACATCTTTGCCTCGGAGTTGGGATTGCAAGGCGATGAGGGTTCGACTTAGCACCTTCAAGAAGTTGTATAGCCCGTCACCGAGGATCATGGCAATGGCAATGAAGATCTAATGAATTGATTAAATACAGTACAGGGGTAGGTAAGTTTGAAGATAACAAGTATAACTTGTTCAAAACAAAAGTAGTAGTAGAAAAGAAAACAGATCACACACCTTGTAACCTTGAAGGCCATTCATGCTTTTTGGGCTGAGTTCATTGCTGTACCAATCGCCACTCCTGTTTTCTATGAGAGGCCACATTAAACCCCAAGACAGAATACCTCCAAGAAGAACAGATATGTTCACAATGTAGGGGCAAATCATCCCTACTCCAACATATGTGGCCGAGAAATCAAAGAAGAACCTGCAAATAGAAATTCATGAATCATGATCGATCGAGCTACGTACCACATTACATTACATATATATATATATATATATAATCGGACAGATTCAAATAAAAATAATGTATAAGTAGTACTTGTTCTGATATGCTTTGAGGCCGAGCGTAGGGAAGCTTGCAAATCCACAATCACTTCCAGCAGTATAGAACCACTGAAAGAAACCCCACAAGAAACTGAAGGAGAAGAACTTTCCCAACTCCTTTACTTGTTTCCTAATTGAATAATAATAATCCAAATATTAAAAAAAAGGAGTTTAGATTAGAACCATAAAATAAATAAAAAATAATTTTGAAATGATTAATTTTGAAGAAGGAGTTACTTGGCTAGCTTGGCTCCTTGAGGAGTGTGGAAACTGTTGATAAGATGAGCAGTTGCAGTGCCACTTGGATATGTCAATTTGAAGTCTATGATCATGATCTGAAACCAATCTCATGTTATCTTGACTAGTGAGTGAGTGTTGAAAGAGTTGATTCACTAAAGTTCTCATAAGTTTATTAAGTACCTTTCGAAGAGGCACGACAGAGAAGAGGCCGAGAAAGCTGACAACAAAGAGAAAGCCAATGAACCAAAGCAAGCCTGGATCTTTGATATCGCTCGTACTGTTGTCTGTGGATTGTTGGGCAATGCGTGCACTCATGCCAAACAGATAGTTCCCAAAACCTCCTGTCAGTTTGTACATTTACTTGACACATTACGTACTTATAAATAAATATATAAGCTTGGCATATCATTATATCATACATACATGAATCATGATAGATGATAGATGATAGATGATAGATGATACAATACACCATCAATTTCAATTCAATCATCTTTCCCCTCACTATTTATCTTCATATGATATTGGGACCACCACCACGCCACTTGCCTAAACTCAATCTCTTTTTTCATTTTTCATTTTTTTTCTCCACCTAGAAAGAGCATTTTCAGCTGGAGGGACTAGCCCCAGGCAAGGGACCCCCTAGGCCCCCAATCTTGTTTCCAACAGCCAAGGATTGCTAGGACAAGCGTCCAAAGGCAAGACTTGCTTGGGCAAGCTGACTTTACGCTGACATCATTGTAACGTCAGCAGCCAATTTAAATATTAAAAAATTTGAAGAAAAAAAAAACTAAAAAATTTAGAATTTTTTGTCTATAAATACCTAACCATATTCTTCAATTCCCACACAAAAACTCCATATAAATTCCTTTTCTCACATCTCATGTGAATAGTGGGCCCTTCAGTTACCATGGTAATGGGTGCGAATGCATAAAAAAAATTGCTAAGGTAGTCACTATTCATATGAACAGTAACAGGGTCAGTCCTGAGTTTTCAAAGGCCCAGGGCGAAAATCTAAAGTGTGCCCTATACACATTAATCACTAATACTAGTATACTTCTTGTTTTATCAACTAAGCATTGGGTTTTTTGAGAAAATATTTATTCGAAAATATTTTTAGACTTTGAGCAATGTCTTTCATATTCCTAAATAATGAAAACAAATGTCCAACTATAAATAGTATATCAGTGAGTTAAAGAATTTCTTTTAAAACTCTCGTAATAGATCCTTTGTTCCAAAATTTCAGATTCATCCCAATATCCTATTCCTAAAAATTATGGAAAAATATTAAATCAATTTATAATAATATAATATAATACTTATTATAATATAAAAATTTGGAGCCCTCTTGAATGATGGGCCCAGGGCAGTCGCACAGACTGTCTCTGGGTAGGGTCGGGACTGAACAGTAACTGCCCTTGCCTCCCTTTACCTTTTGTCATGGCAAATGGGTGGAATTCCTGTAAGTATGCAAAGCCAATCTTTTCCTGCTCTAAAAGTCTCTAAAACACCCTCGGGAATGAGGACAGGCGGCCTATCAGCATTCAGCAACATGTAATCCCAAACTCTGACCATGCACAATCCGCAACATAACGACTCTCACTATTTATTTAATTACATCAAATACTAATAATGTAAAATCATGCCGGCCTAAGCGCAGCAAAATTCTTTTTAAATTTAACAACAACAAAACTAATTTTCATACTCCATGGATGAATAGTATATGCGAAAAACATGGTTGGTTGGTTTTAATAATTTCCTTGTTTCATAAAAATAAAAGAAGATGTTGTCATTTTACCGAGCTAAGCCAGCATGACAGAAAGAAACTAATAATTAACGACGTCAACAAAATCCAAATGAAGGAAGCTAGCTGGATCTAATCTTCACCTTCATCTTCATCTTCATCTTCATGGATGGCAGATAGCAGAAGATCGATATGTTAAATGTTAATTAATGTCATCAGCTTATTAATTAGCAAAGCATAATGAATGAATGAATGAATGAATGAATATAATGAAGGTAGTAGATAGACTGACAGATAATAAAAAATCAGAAGAGATAGAGTCTAGAGATGATATATAGATAGATAGATAGATACCGCTAAAGGCGATGCTGGAGGAAGCAACGACGCAGGTCTGGATAACAGTGTTCTCTTGCCTGGTGAAGGGTTGTTTGAGGAGGCCACACCTGTCGAGGAACTTGGTCCAAGTCCTGACAAAGAAGAAGCCCAAGAGTCCAGCAGAGACGTTGAGAGAAGGAATAATACCGGTGGTGAGGTTGAGCTTCATCACTATCACACTGAAGAGCACGCTCAGCACAAAGCTTATGAAAAACGCTCTCACTGTCAGCTGCTCCTTCCATGACGGCACTATTTGCTGCTCAAATATCCTTTCCACTGACAACTCCTCCTCCACCCCCAGATTCTCCTTCTCTTCCTCTTCCTCGTACGTGGTCGTCTTCTTCGGATCCAGCGCCTCAAGCTCTAAATCATCTTTTCTCAATCCTTGTACAAGTCCTGCTTCTGACGCATGATGATCCCTTTGGTACTCTAACTGATCATCTTGTTCAAGTTGATGTTGCTGCTGAGTACCCATAATTAATATTATTTATGATAGCCTAATGTATTTATGGGTACTCGTGAATGTATTGATCAATCTTGTTGATTTGAGTTTCAGTTTGAGTATGAGGCCGGGCCACATGTAATGTAGTGCTTTAGCCTTTATATATAAAAGGGAATACTAGCAACCTTCTCTCTAACATTCTCTTTTGTACTTTCTCTCTTCTTGTTATGACATGTGTCATTTTATTTACACTTAAAATAATATTATTAATAATCAAATAAGCTAGTTTTTGTTTCCAAATTTATCCTTATTAAATGAAATATTTAATTTAAATAAATTGACTTCTCTAATTTCTTCAATTTAAAAAATATTTTCTCTCTCCATCTCACTCTCTCAATCCTCTCTCTATCCTTTGTAGCGCCCCACAACCCTTCTTCTACCTCGCCACTTCTCCCCAAAACAAACACTAATACCCAGCAATGACCCATGATCAGTACCCAGATAAGCATATGAAAGAAATCCACTTCTTCTCCCCCCTCATTACCACCAAACATCTCCCTCATCCCTACCCAACAGCCCCCCACCGTCCAAAGATTCCCCCCCCCCCCACCTGCCCACCTCCTTCGCTTTCTCTGTTGTTTGTAATTGGACAATTTTTTATTTTATTTCTCAAATCTCACCACCAAAGCACTATTTTCTATTTTTATTTGGTTTCGTTTATTAAAAAAAGTGTTTGAACTTTCATGATTCGGAAAGCAAAGGGTATGTAGACGTTAGAGAGAGATGAAAAATCTTGGATTTTTTTTTCTCATTGCACAAAAGAGTAATAGTAATGCTGCTGCTGCTGAGAACGAAAGAAACCAACTTTTTTATTAACACCAAAATCAAGCATTTGTTGTTTTCTCTCTCTAGGCTCATGTTGGGAGATTCACTATAATACCCAATATATGAGCTTAAATTATAAATAAAAAGCCCTATATGAAATAGACTTTAGAATTAGAAACACACTCAAAGCCTATTTACAACATAACAAAAAGGCTTTTAAGTTATTTTAAATTACAAAACTGTCATTGATTTCTTAAAACAAACCCAACCCAAAAACCTCATGAAAAAACCCAAAACGCTCAATGAGGCATCAAAATAATTTAATAATTAAAATTAAAGGAGATTCACTATTATACCCAATATAGAAGCTCAAATTATAAAAATACCCTATATGAAATGGACTTTAGAAACACATCCAAAATCCATTTACAACATAATAAAAAGGCTCTTAACTTCTTTTAAATTATAAAAATGCCATTAATTTCTTAAAACAAGCCCAATCCAAAAATTTATAAAAAAGCCCAAAACACTCAATAGGGTATTAAAGTAATTTAATAATCAAAATTAAATTAAATAGGGCCAGTTGTCGCTTTTTGGGGTTTTTTTGGGTATGTTTATAAAAATTAAATAGTGTAAGGTTTATTTATAGTTTTAGTGCTAAAAATGGGTATATGACTAAATATCTCTAAAATTAAATTCAATAGGATCAGCTAGAGTGTTGTTATTTCCACCCCGTGTCCTATTTTCCCACCCACCTTATCTTCAAATTTGTAAAGACAAATTTATCCCATTATAAAATGACTTCTAAGTACTTCTATCTATAACAACATTAAACTTTTGATATATAAAAAAAAACTAAAACTAATTATTTTAAAAATAAAAACAAAAACCCAACAGCCACCAAAACTCCCTCACCCACCAACTTGTTAGCCATCGCACCCCGCCGGCAGCGACCCCCTCCCCCCTTGACATCGACAAATCCTCATTTATCTCTCTATCTCTCTGTCTCTTTGTCTCTCTCTATCTCTCTCTCTATATGTTATGTGCCGATCCAAACAACTCCCACTTGGTGGCACTGATTCAGATGCTGAGGAAGAAAAGATGCATCTTCTCTCACAAACCTGGGTAAGACCATAAAAGGAAGAGAGGAAAAAGAATCTGAATTGTTTGTTGTACTGATGCAGACCCTACCTTCCTACACAGTCAAAATTCTAAGCACAATTTGTTTTGACAGGTTTTCCTTTTTTGATATTTCTAGAGATTCTAGACTTTGAAGAGGATTTGTAGCCGTAATTTTTATCTAGTCTGTCTTGTGGGAGTGGGAAAAGAAAGAGAGAGAAAAGGAGCGAGTAGGGTGGTTGACTAGGTTGGGTGGGTGGGTGGGTGGGGGAGCTTTAGTTGAATTAATTTAATACTAATTTCATAAACATAACAATTTGCTAGAATTAATAATTAAAGAATATTTTAGGAATAATGATGGGTGGAAAGATAGGATTGTGTTTTTTTAAAATTTACATGGTGGGTGGAAAGATAAGGTTAGTGGGAAAATAGGATAGATGGGTGGAAATATCAGCACTCGTCAGCTATTATTTTTTGGGTTTTTTTTAGTTTTGTTTATATAAATTAAATAGTATATAGTTTATTTATAATTTTAGTGCTAAAAATAAGTATATGACTAAATATTTTTTTTTTTTGGGTCTGATTTTCTCTCTCTAGGCTAGGCCCATTCATTCTTGACTTTATTTATTATTTGCAAGAAATACATCGAATTATATTGAATGGCTGAGTTTGCCTTTGAATATATAATAACAAGAAGATACACACTACACTTCGTACTATAATACAAATTATGATAAAGAGTGACGGTTTGGTTCGTTGGTTTTTCCAAGGAGTGAGAAAGAGAAAAGAGAGAGAGAGCTGGAAATTTAGAATTAATAAGATATACGATGAGTTTTAAGGTAGCTTTTCCACATTGCTTGCATTTCGATTGCATGATATATGGATTTAATAGACAGCGAGAGGAGGCTGGCTGATGACTGGATGAGATCATGAGATCAACTAAATTTGTTGTATATCTCTAATAATTACTATTATATTATACTAATAACCTCTACTGATAATTGTATACTATCTGACTCTAAGACTGTAAATTGTACATAATAAATACCATACCATGGTATATGGCTCTCAGCCCAGACAGCCTCTCTCTATTGAGAAAGACCGCATTTGGTTCATGGAAAAGAAGGTTTGGGAATGGAAAATTAATTATTTTCCCAAGTTTGGTAAGTCCAAGCATGGAAAATAGTTTTTTGGTACATGGGAAAAATAGTAGGGCAAAATGTAACCCTCTTCCTTCCTTGAGTTTCATTTTCCCTTCCCATGGGAAAACTTTGGGAAAATGAGCCAGTATTAAACGAATATTTAAATGCATTATTTTTTATTTATTTGATTTCATATATTGATATAATTGAAAAATTAAACAAACTTTGTTTTACATTCCTACGAAAACCAAACATTGTAAAGAAAATAAATTAGTATTTCCTAGTTATTTTTTCAGCATTACCAAACATGAAAATGAATATTTCATTTTCTATTCCTTAAGAAAATACATAGGAAAGTATTTCCCACCAAATTTTTTCCCCGAACTAAACATGGATATCAATGTCCATATGTCGCGGGGATATCACTATCCACTGTCTGTCACTTGCAAGTCGTAAGCTCTCTCTCTCTCTCTCTCTCTCTCTCTCATTGAAATTGAGTTGAATTGCGCTCTTTTACTTTTCATTATTTGCATTGGTCCACCAGTGCCCACGCACCTTGGAATCTACAGCATAATATTATATATCCCCCACGCACCAAAGCCCTTTTCACACCACATCTTGGAATCTACAGCGTAATATCATATATCCTCCACGCACCAAAGCCCTTTTCACACCACACATTGGAATAATATCATATATCCCTAAACCCTTGGAATAATATCATATATGCCTAAACCCTTTGAATAATATCATATATCTCTAAGAGCATCCACAGTGGGAGGGTGTATAATGAGGTGTATGTTAAATATACATCATTTATGATCTAAATCACCCGCAATGGCGAGGTGTAAACGAGTATAAATTTGCATAACCACCATGAGATGTAAATTTAGATGCAAATGTACATCTTTTTTTACATCTCTTGCAGGTGGGACCTACATGAGAAAAGATAAGAAAAAGTGGACAAAAGTGGGACCTACAGGAAAAAAGGTGAAAGAAATCAATTATACCTCTTTAGATTTACATCTTCCCCACTGGAACAAAAATCACATTTACAACCTCCGAAGATGTAAAGAAGATATAAAAATAGCTTTACACCCCCGAAAATACACCCTCCCATTATGAATACTCTAAACCCTTGGAATACACCACACCTTGGAATCTACAGCATAATATTATATATCCTGTCCTTTTCACAAGTTTCAAACTTCCAATATGTTAAATATCCCATCCCATCCCACCAAAAAATAAGAAAATAACTTCCATAAAAGCAGAATGGAAAATCAGCTCCTTAAATAAAATGATTGTGAATTAAGATGTTGCTAATTGAAGGACTTAGATTAATTCATGTTGGCTTGGACCAAACTACAACTGATCCATCCATCATCTAATATATTATTGAAATTGAATTAATTAAGGCAAGCATGAGGAAAGTTGATATTTTCAGTTTTTTTTTTTTTTTTTTGGGGGTTCGAAATCTGATGTCATTGAACAACCCAAACGGGAAGGAGCAATACAGAGATAAAAGCAGAGCAATACAAACAGAGTTGGATCAAGAAACAACTAGAACACAACTTCTAACCCTGAACAAAATTGAACTAATTAATAGGGGGGCATGGGAGCCCATCAGAGACGAGGACACGCATCAAAGACGGAGGTGGTCGATTGACCCAACTTTCCAGTTCCACCGCTCTTGCACCTATCAATGTTGCGACGTGAGCAGCTCGATTCCTTTTGCGGGGGATCCAGTTCCATTCGATATGGGGGAAGGCATACGAGACCTTCCTAATCTCTTGAATGAGGGGATAAATTATCCAGATTCTATTGCCAACAGCCCCTTTGATCCCATTGTGGTTGTGGATGCATCGTTCGTCCATCCAATTCCAACATCAACATCAACATCCATGTGATGTTCCCCGGGTTGAAAGAAACTTGTACGCCTACAACTTTGAAATGCAATATGAATCAGAAGATCAGACAGCAGCTAGCAAGCAACCAAGCATAACAAGAATATATATAGACCAAGACGGCCATCAATAAAATCGGCTCACTTTAGCAAACTAGTCGAACCCGCGGCTTTGACTCAATGAAAATTCGACTTCTTAAATGTTAGTTGTACATAGAGAGAATAGAAAGAATTTTTGTAAGTGTGATTGTGATACCGCTGCATAGAGTACGCTACATGATTTTAGCAATTGAGGTACCCTTTTCTTTTCTTATGAAGGGCGCAAATTTCTCCCTCCTCTAAATGATAACCTTTTGATTCGGAGAGAGAGAGAAATTATAGAATTGGTAATAAGGGGTGGATTGTCATTGTCAAAGATACATAATATCTTCTTAGCTGGAACTTGGAAGATGCCAAAAAAGAATATTCCGCTGGTTTTATATTAATATGCGTCAACTCTTAAACGAATAATATTGTATTTTGGGTTATATCGAGACAGTTTTCTATTGTTTGATGAATTTTCCAAGAAAAGGACGTGCAAAACAAAACGTTAGCTATGGAAGTGAGAAATTGAAAATGTTCTATCTTTCCACTTCGTTTTGATTCTAAGATTGTTTTTTCACCCCCCACAATTAAAGCTGTCTTAGGTAGATTCTGAATTTCGGGATATTATTATTTTGCAAGGAACTCTTCATTTGATTTTTGTTGTTCTTGTCATTCTCAACTGCATTACCTTCATTGTTACGAAGAAGCACTGCTTGATATATTTAGCGGTTGCTTTCACCATTTCACTAGGAACATATTTGGGGTACTTCCGTACACAGATGAAAAAGAAATTTAACATCAAAGTAAGCTTTCTTTCTTTGTCCATCATCGTGTGTGGTTCCTTACTAACTGATAATTTTTGGTTTTACCGTGAATGAGTAGTTTTCTTTTCTTCGTCTAATATTAGTATTTGCCTCATATTGTCTATTCATATTTTTAATCCTGTACTCTTCTGCATTAAGGTTGCTCTCTCTTTTTAATTCAAGGGTGCAAAAGCCACATGCTATAGAAAAATAGAGAAAATTTGGGTGTGGTTGGGTAGATGGATTGCATTTTCTATTATTGTAAAGAGGGTGCGATTGCTATATGATTGACCATTGGCAAGTGTAATGTTATGAATCCATGCATTCTTAGGAAAGAAGATAGTTCCATGTGAATATACTAATTACGTACCTTCCAGGTATTTATGATCTGATTGCGATAAAGTTTTCACAATCTTTTAACTTATGCCTTCTGTTGGTTATGTTTCATGGTTATACTTGAATTACACTACATTGTTGTGGGAAATGTTTTTATTTTCAGGGTAGTGATAGTTCCTTGGATGATTGCATCTACCATCTTATCTGCCCATGCTGTGCATTATGTCAGGTGATTATCGTTGCGGAACCTATGCTTGCAAGATAGTTGTCAAAATGGCTGATTGTAGTTATCACAAGTGTTTGTGGTACCCAGTGAAGAAGTAAGATGTTTAGCCCCATGCATGTTCTTTCTTTTTCAATTGATGCTTTGCCCCGCCTTTCCTCTTACTGGTAGTCATTTGTGAGTGTGATTCAGATGAATTAAAACCTCAGTGTGCTTGGAATATTATGCCTTTCATGGTTGCAGGATTCTTTATGTGGTTTTTATAACTGATTGATGTCAACCTCTTTTGTCATGACTTTCATGCATATTACTAGAATAAGCATTAGAATTTTCTAATCTCTATTGTGACTGACGTTAACATTTCTCTTCCAAATTACTTCTACTAAGACATTAACACTGATGAGTTCCTTAATATGAGGTTTTTCCTCTCTGTTATCATATCATATAATGATAAGGAGGCATCATATATATAAATTTCATTCTTGTTGTGAAGCTTTCTCAAGTAAAGTATATAATTACCTTCACCAGATTAGACACTTGATCGTTGCAGCACAACTTAAGAAATCCAACTGAAGGACGTAAAGTCATATAAACCTTAAACCATTCCATGTTTGCAATTTGACAAGTGGTCATCTTTTGACACAAATCCACTTTATACAGGTTTTGCATTGTAGTTTTGCACAAACTACATTGCAGTTTTCATTTAATTACAATTGGATTTTTGCTCTTTCCTTGGCCTTCAACCTCACCAATTTGAAGAGTAGAGGATACCCATATGAGGAATTGAGTGGGCAAGAGAAGAGTAGAACTACCCAAGAGCAAGGGAACTCAAAATTGGACTTTTGGAAACTGCATTGCAGTTTTCATTTAATTACAATCTTTGCTCGTCTTTGGCCTTCAACCTCACCAATTGGAAGAGTAGAGGCTACCTAAATGAGGAATTGGGTGGGCAAGAGAAGAGTAGAACTACCCAATAGCAAGAGAACTCAAAATTGGACTTTTGGAAACTCCATTGCAGTTTTCATTTAATTACAATTGGATTTTGATCTTTCATTGGCCTTTAACCTCACCAATTTGAAGAGTAGAGGCTACCCATATGAGGAATTGGGAGGGCAAGAGAAGAGTAGAACTACCCAAGAGCAAGGGAACTCAAAATTGGACTTTTGGAAACTGCATTACCAGGAACAGAGTATTTTACCAACATGTATTGAATATAAAAAAAAAGGCTTATTATGCTCTGCACCATTTACAACTACCGAAAAGCTCAAATGCACTCGTCACCAATTATTGGGCTGGAGCAAGTGCAATTTTGGCCACCTGCCAAACCAAATTAAAATTACACAGGAGAAATTGGGTGAGTTATTAGATGCACCGCCACACATCATACAGTGGAGCTACGAAATGCGCTTACGAAGCAGCTTGATTCTCTAATGGCAAAAAATGAGGTGTATTGGCGGCAACGCTCAAGAGCTACTTGGTTGAAAGCGGGAGATCGCAATTCAAAATTCTTCCATTACAAAGCCTCTAGCCGCCGGAGAAGAAACACTATCTCAGCGCTTGAAGATGAGCATGGACATTGGCAGACAACAGAGCAAGGTTTAACACAAACTGTGGTTAATTATTTCCAGCACTTGTTTTCTTCCACAGGGTCTTCCGATTATACAGAAGTAGTGGACGGTGTAAGGGGGCGTGTCACAGAGGAGATGAACCAGGCTCTTTTGGCGGAGTTTACTCCAGAAGAAATTAAAATTGCACTTTTTCAAATGCACCCATCTAAGGCACCAGGCCCAGATGGCTTCTCTCCTTTTTTCTATCAGAAATATTGACAGATTGTAGGTGAGGATGTGGTGGCGGCAATCTTGCACTTCTTCAAAACGGGCAAATTACTTAAGAAGATAAACTTCAAGCATGTGGCCCTCATCCCTAAAGTCCATGAACCAAAGAACATGATGCAATTACGTCCCATCAGTCTATGTAATGTCCTTTATAAGATTGGGGCGAAAGTGCTCGCCACCCACCTAAAAGCAATCCTTCCTACTCTGATTAGTGATACTCAAAGTGCTTTTGTTTCAGGCCGTGCAATCTCAGACAATTCAATCGTGGCTTTTGAATTGCTACACATGATGCATAAGAAAAATCATGGACGACAAGGGTATCTGGCTCTCAAGATTGACATGAGTAAAGCATATGATCGGGCAGAGTGGAGTTTTCTGGAGGCCCTAATGAAAGGAATGGGTTTTGCCCCACGATGAATCCAATTAATCATGGAGTGCGTGACGACGGTTTCGTATTCTTTCATGTTGAATGGAAATTCAGTTGGTTATGTCATTCCACAGAGAGGACTTAGACAGGGTGACCCCCTTTCACCATATTTATTCTTACTATGCGCTGAGGCTCTCTCAAGTCTTATTTTGCAGGCGGAACGACGTAATTTACTTCATGGAGTGAATCTATGTCGGGGGGCTACGTCTGTTAGCCACCTTTTTTTCGCTGACGACAGCTTCTTGTTCTTGCGGGCAAACCAACAGGACTGTGAACAAATGAGCATTATTTTCCAAAAATATGAAATGGTGTCAGGTCAGAAAATACACTTGGAGAAAAGTTGTGTCTCCTTCAGTAATAATATGGACCGTACTGATCAAGATAACCTAGCTGCAGTTCTGGGAGTTAGGAGGGTTGACCAGCATGATGTTTACTTGGGGTTGCCTACTCATGTGGGAAGATCAAGAAGGCAATGCTTCAACTCTCTTAAGGAGCGCATTTGGAAGAAAATACAAGGTTGGAAGGCAAAATTGTTAAGTTTTGCAGGGAAAGAAATTCTCCTAAAAGTGGTGGCACAAGCTGTGCCTATTTATATGATGAATTGCTTCCTCATCCCTAAATGTCTATGTGACGAAATTCAACAAGTGATGGCTCACTACTGGTGGGGTGAGCAAGATGGCCAACGAAAAATACACTGGCTCAGCTGGAACAAATTATGCTTGCCTAAACAGGAGGGTGGGCTTGGTTTCCGTAATTTATATGCCTTCAATATGGCGCTCTTGGCCAAACAATTATGGCGCTTGATTCAAACCCCAAACTCTTTAGTGGCACGCATCCTGAAAGCCCGTTACTTCAAGAATTGCTCTATATTAGAGGCACAAATCGGACATTCCCCCTCCTATATTTGGCAAAGCTTATGTAAAGCACGTGTCCTTATTGAAAAGGGATCTCGGTGGCGAATCGGGAATGGCCACAGTGTGCGTATATGGGGAGACCGATGGCTCCCTAACTCTGAATCTTTCCAAGTTTCCTCACCACAAGCAGAGGGGTTTGATGAGGCAAAAGTGAACTCTCTTATTAATCCAGTCACTGTGCAGTGGAAGGAGAACCTTTTGCAAGCTTGGTTCTCGGCCGAGGAAGTGAATTGCATTCGAAACATCCCTTTAAGCTTCAGACACCCACCAGACATCTTGATTTGGCACTTTGAGAGAGATGGTCAATACACAGTGCGGAGCGGCCATGAAGTTGCTCGTCGGGTTTTGCTCCGGCAAGACGGGGACGACACCAACATGAATGGAGGACCCATTGTAGCTTGTGAACAGGTCTGGAAGAAGATTTGGAAAGCCCGAGTACCACCAAAGGTTCTTATATTCATCTGGCGCGCTCTCTTGAATATTTTACCCACTAAGGATAATTTGATTCATCGTAGTATCTCTGAATTGGGAGGCTGTGTTTTTTGTGGGGCTGAAGAAACTGTGGCCCATGTGCTTCTCCGATGCCCCATGGCTATTGCTTCTTGGTCTTTATTTCCGGCCTGGGCACACTTTAATACTGATGCCACAGAGGAGTTCAAGATGTGGTTCCAAGGATTTGTTGCAGACCACCCACTTCATGTGCTAGAGAAAGTCATGGTGTGCCTATGGATGCTATGGTATGAGCGCAATCAAATGGCCTGGGCAGGACGTCAACGGAGTGCAACAGAAATTGTTAGTGGAGCAATGCACTGTTTGCAAGAGTTTCAGGAAGTACACCCCCTCCAAAGACCCATACCTCACGTGCCATTGCTAAATGGGTGCGGCCACCGCCTGGAGCTATTAAAATAAATGTGAATGGAGTGTTTCATGGTGAATCCAGTTTTGGTGGGGTTGGTTTGGTGGTTCGTAATTCTACAGGTGCCTTTCTTGCATGCAAGTTGGTTGTGCTAAATGGGATATCAAATCTCATGCATGCCAAACTGGTTGCATTAAGAGAAGGCTTAATCTATGCTGCCAAGTGGTCCAATCTGGAATGTCATATAGAAGGGGATTCCCAAGGCGCTTTACACTCAATACAACGGGGCCAAATTGATCTGTCCCATCTTGGTTGCCTAACTGAGGATTGTCAAACACTTTTGGCCAGCCAAGAGCGTGTTTATTTGAGGGTTACAAAGAGGAGTGCAAATGGGGTTGCAACATGGTTGGCTCGATATGCTCTACACTCTCAGGGAATAGCAGAATGGGTTACTGATCCCCCAGAATTCCTACAAGATGTTTTGTTCATTGATGTAATGTAATTTTCTTGTTGTGTACGTTATCGGCATATGTGGTACTCTTTCCTACTCCGGAGTTTTTCCCTTGTGGTTTTCTCTGGGAAGGTTTTAACGAGGCCACGCATGACATGCCTTTTCTTCCTCCCTTCTAGTAGAATGAATTCAACCTTTTCAAAAAAAAAAAAAAAAAGGCTTATTATCACAAAACGTTCCTAACGTTTGCGAAACTATCATATTACATTTTTAAATTTTTTTTTATCACTCATTATCCCTAACGTTAATATAAATACTCTTAAATAGTCTTTTCATTAAAAAAATAGTTAAATCCCGAATTTTATGAGGGATATAATCCTCAACTCCCTTTTACCTCTCACGCTTCAAATATATTTCCTCGTGGTCATCGTCAACATCATCAGACCATTTCTACGCTTTTTCTGAGAAATAGGGTTTTTCAATCGTGGGAAATTGGGCGATAAAGCTTCTGCAAAAATGTCTGAGAGAAGATGGATGAGGCAAATGAGCGTTGGGAGACCAAGACCAAACCTACATTTGTGCACCCAAGGGTCTTGACCAGGTGTAGAATCTCCATATCCAAGCAATTGGAGATGGCAGCGAGGCCTACGTTACTGACTAAAAGCTTTTCTAGATGGATCTCAACCATGGAGGTGACTTGCTCTGCTATCACCTGGAGAACCTTGTCCCAATCGCCAGAGCACCTGAAAAGTTTCAGAGTCCTCAAATTCTTCTTTTTTTCTCTGTTTTTTGCTTTTGGGCTTTATTCGTCGAGTGTAATAAAATAACACAGGGATTTTTGTGGCACTAGTAGTTCTGGGAATTGGGTTTTACTGCCAACGTCTGATGCATTAATTCTTAGTTAATTTTTGTTTCTTTTTTGTTGTTTTTTGGTGTTGCAGAGTACAAATCAGAGTAGCAGAGAAGCTTCAAAGCTCAGACTGAAACGACAAGTCGTCGGCAAGTGTGATCGCAGTATGCTTCTAGCCACGACGACGACATGCCGGCAGATCGCAAAAGATTCGTCGTCGGCCTCCATCGGCAGATCGCAGCCGTTGATTTGGGCTTGGAGCGATGGCTGTTGCGGCAAAGCTTCTCGGCAAAAGTGTCCGGAAGTGATTTTTTTATGGAAGTCATGTAGGGGTTAATGTGATGGAACTGAATGTGGTTGATGATATAATTGAATGTATTAGTTTATTCAATTTGTTCAAGGTATGTTGTTTACAGTTCAATTTGTTTATGTTAATCCCTTTCATTTTCACCCCTTACCTTTAGCAATTCCAACAAGAAATGGAGGGAAATGGTTCCAAATTGGTGACGGGTCTGAGTCATTGAAGAGGTCAAAAGGATTGATTTGAATATTATACTCCTCAATTTAACAGTTTTTTTAACGGATAGATTATTTAAAAGCACCCATATTAACGTTAGGGACCATAAGTGATACAAAAAAACTTTAAGGATGCAATCTGATAGTTTCGCAAACGTCATGGACGTTTTGTGATAATAAGCCTAAAAAAAATATTGTTTTGTTTTTTTTAACTTTAGAGCTGAGCATTTTTTTTCCCAAACTCAACATTGCCGTTTCCATTTTTGTATTGCAGTTTCTATTTATACATTGTAGTTTCCATTTTTGTATTGCAGTTTATGTTTATTCATTGCAGTTTCTATTTCTGCATCGCAGTTTCCATTTTAGTACTTTCATCTTGGTTCCTCCATTTTGCTTCAATAAAATTATTTTTTGTTTATGTAGCTGTTTTTTTTTTTAATTTTAAACATAATTGATATCTACATTGTATTTTTGTTGCAATTTCTGTTTTTATTTGCGATTTTTGTGTGAATATGTGTTGAAATGATTTTTTTTTTTAAACCGTTGATTGTTTATATAAATATTGTATAACTGAATAAATATTACAAAATAAAGTTTGGTGTAGTGGTTTGTGAGTGAGCCTTCCTCCTTTGAGGATCAAGGTTTGAGTCCCTTCAAAGACACAAAATCTTTTTTTTTAAAAGGTGAATAAAGGGCAATGGAGTTGGTCCCCTAACAGTGGTCGACAGCAGGAGTCCAACAGTGGAGTCCGGCGGCGGGAGGCTAACGGTGGTGGCCGGTTGGCTAGATATGGACATATGACATAGTATGCTTGCCTTAGAAGGAGTGGCATTGTGTGTAATTTTGATATTTTTTAATGATATTTTTGTAAAATTAGGTACTACATTTTGGTCTTTGGCCTTATACTAACTAGATGAAATTGTATTCTTATCTTTCAAATTAATAAATTGTATTGTGTTTTAAAACTAAAGCTCTCTTTATTTAATATGCGTCAACTCTTGAACCAATAATATTGTATTTTGGGTTATATCGAGACAGTTTTCTATTGTTTGATGAATTTTCCAAGAAAAGGATGTGAACACATGAATTAGCACTGCCGAGTCAAGATTACAAAGAAAGATGACTCTCTCTGTAAATTTTTAAAAACATGTCACTTTCAAGACTCCATATATAATCTATTCACAACTCCATGGGCTCAATGCTGCCGAGTGCTTGCTTTAGCTGGAGCCTGGAAGAAGAACCACTCAGACTCAGCATTCACATCCTGTTCGGTGACAGACACACCAAAATGCCAATTATTTTGTGAATCTCAATAATTATACAACCATGCTTGATATATTTAGTGGTTGCTTTCACCATTTCACTAGGAACATATTTGGGGTACTTCCGTACACAGATGAAAAATAAATCATACATATCAGTATACTTACTTCCTCCACGTGATATTCCGCATCATAGTTAGGCAATGGAATGTTTTAAGACCTTCTGATTCTGATCATCCATAATGTTGTTGATCGCTCGTCAAACTTTAACACTTGATGAGCCTGGTCACACCAACACTCAGATGGGATCGATCGCACTATATATACATGTTCATCAACCATGATTAATTTGTATTAGATACACTTAGGGGAGATTTTAATTGCTTATTTGGAAGAAATGAAATCAAGATTGAAATGGTGAATGATACACTAAGGCGATATTGTCCTAAAAATGAATGGCGCTATGTAAACTAAGTCGACTACGAGAGATTAATTATCAATTTAAGCAAGCAAAACACTTAATGTAATTTTATGTAATCACATAGTTTGGTACGGATATTTGGCAGTGCCTTTGTCTTCTCCGAAGCAGCATTTGATATTTTACAGAGATATGCAACCTTCCAATTCCAAGACTTTGCACTTATTCATATACCTAGGCTATCAATCATGCTGATCAGCCTTAGGCTTTACCAGTTAAGAATGTAGTAACTCTATCGTTTTCTGCCCTTGACAAAAACCTCATGCAAATTGGTGGCTTAACCCCGGCAAGAGAAAGTATTGAAGCAGGCAAAGTCCAAACCCCATCGCCACAGATCAAACCAGAAGCTACTGCAGGCACAAAAGCATCTGCCTTGGCCTTGTTCACCCTTTCCCACAGAAACACTATCAAGCTCCCAATGCACATGTCAATGGCAAAATACGATCCCAAATAGAAAGGTATTGCCATTGCCATTGGTAGTGGAACGAAGCGTGCCCTCTTCTTACCAATGCAATCCTTGATCACGTTTGTGAGAATGGCCGCGCCAAAGAAGACGGTGCAAAGTAAGAGGCAGTGCTTGGGGAGAGATTTGAAGCCTTCCACCCCGAGAATAGCCATGTTACGATACACAACAGCAAGGGGAGCAGGATAGGCACTTTTTGGGGTGCCGAGGTCAGTGAAGGCTTTGTAGAAGAGCCAAAACACACAGGGAGAAATTACACAACCCATTGCTGTACCGATGACTTGGCTCACAAACATTGAGCGGGGGGAAGCCAAGGTTAGATAGCCGGTCTTGAAATCTTGGGTTAGATCAGAGGCTGTCGAGACAATGTTCATCATAACTCCGCATGCTGCGAGTCCAGCAAGAACACCACCATGTGCAGAGCCGGCCCATGCCCCGATCATGAAGATGGCCACCTTTCCGTAAGTGGAGGCCAGAGACCAATCAGTGAGGCCACAGCCATATGCATTACAGAAAGCCAAGCTGGGCGCAAAGAGGTAGATGACCAATATATAGTACCACTTGAGTTGGGGAAATATGTGGGGGACAGTGGCAATTGAGACTGCAGCAATGGCAACATAGCCTCCAACAGCAAACCATGCTGGAATTTGGTCTTTGAGAAAGAGTTGGGTGCGGCGCTGGTCATCATATGAGAGAGCAGAGGTCACAGCTGGAGAGACCTGATCTTCAATCGGGAGAATGTTGTTCACATCTTTGGCTCGGAGTTGGGATTGCAAGGCGATGAGGGTTCGACTTAGCACCTTCAAGAAGTTGTATAGCCCGTCACCGAGGATCATGGCAATGGCAATGAAGACCTAATGAATTGATTAAATACAGTACAGGGTAGGTAAGTTTGAAGATAACAAGTATAACTTGTTCAAAACAAAAGCAGTAGTAGAAAAGAAAACAGATCACACACCTTGTAACCTTGAAGGCCATTCATGCTTTTTGGGCTGAGTTCTTTGCTGTACCAATCGCCACTCCTGTTTTCTATGAGAGGCCACATTAAACCCCAAGACAGAATACCTCCAAGAAGAACAGATATGTTCACAATGTAGGGGCAAATCATCCCTACTCCAACATATGTGGCCGAGAAATCAAAGAAGAACCTGCAAATAGAAATTCATGAATCATGATCGATCGAGCTACGTACCACATTACATTACATATATATATAATCGGACAGATTCAAATAAGAATAATGTATAAGTAGTACTGGTTCTGATATGCTTTGAGGCCGAGCGTAGGGAAGCTTGCAAACCCACAATCACTTCCAGCAGTATAGAACCACTGAAAGAAACCCCACAAGAAACTGAAGGAGAAGAACTTTCCCAACTCCTTTACTTGTTTCCTAATTGAATAATAATAATCCAAAGAAAAAAAAGGAGTTTAGATTAGAACCATAAAATAAATAAAAAATAATTTTGAAATGATTAATTTTGAAGGAGGAGTTACTTGGCTAGCTTGGCTCCTTGAGGAGTGTGGAAACTGTTGATAAGATGAGCAGTTGCAGTGCCACTTGGATATGTCAATTTGAAGTCTATGATCATGATCTGAAACCAATCTCATGTTATCTTGACTAGTGAGTGAGTGTTGAAAGAGTTGATTCATTAAAGTTCTTATAAGTTTATTAAGTACCTTTCGAAGAGGCACGACAGAGAAGAGGCCGAGAAAGCTGACAACAAAGAGAAAGCCAATGAACCAAAGCAAGCCTGGTTCTTTGATATCACTAGTACTGCTGTCTGCGGATTGCTGGGCAATGCGTGCACTCATGCCAAACAGATAGCTCCCAAACCCTCCTGTCAGTTTGTACATTTACTTTACACATTACGTACTTGAGTAAATAAATATATAAGCTTGGCATATCATTATATCATACATACATGAATCATGATAGATGATACAATACACCATCAATTTCAATTCAATCATCTTTCCACTCACTATTTATCTTCATATAATATTGGGACCACCACCACACCACTTGCCTAAACTCAATCTCTTCTTTTTTTTTTTTTTTTCTTTTTTTTCTTTTTTTTCTCGACCTAGTAGGAGCATTGCCAGCTGGAGGGGCCAACCCGGACAAGAGACACCCTAGGCCTCCAATCTTGTTTCTATGGCCGCAAGCGCTGGGCTTCACCAACTTAGGCAAACTGATCTCACGCTAACGTCATTAGCCAATTTAAATATATAAAAAATTGAAAAAAAAACATGGTTGGTTGGTTTTAATAATTTCCTTGTTTCCTAAAAAAAAAATTAAAATAAAAGCAGATTTTGTCATTTTACCAAGCTAAGCCAGCATGACAGAAAGAAACTAATAATTAACGACGTCAACAAAATCAAAATGAATGAAGCTAGCTGGATCCCATCTTCATCTTCATCTTCAAGGATGGCAGATGGCGGATGGCAGAAGATCGATATGTTAAATGTTAATTAATGTAATCAGCTTATTAATTAGCAAAGCATAATGAATGAATGAATATAATGAAGGTAGTAGATAGACTGATAGATTTAAAAAAAACAAAAACAAAAATCAGAAGAGATAGAGTCTAGAGATGATAGATAGATAGATAGATACCGCTAAAGGCGATGCCGGAGGAAGCAACGACGCAGGTCTGGATAACAGTGTTCTCTTGCCTGGTGAAGGGCTGTTTGAGGAGGCCACACCTGTCGAGGAACTTGGTCCAAGTCCTGACAAAGAAAAAGCCCAAGAGTCCAGCAGAGACGTTGAGAGAAGGAATAATACCGGTGGTGAGGTTGAGCTTCATCACTATCAAACTGAAGAGCACGCTCAGCACAAGGCTTATGAAAAACGCTCTCACAGTCAGCTGCTCCTTCCATGACGGCACTGTTTGCTGCTCAAATATCCTTTCCACTGACAACTCCTCCTCCAACCCCAGATTCTCCTTCTCTTCCTCTTCCTCGTGCTTGGTCATCTTCTTCGGATCCAGCGCCTCAAGCTCTAAATCATCTTTTCTCAATCCTTGTACAAGTCCTGCTGCTGACGCATGATGATCCCTTTGGTACTCTAACTGATCATCTTGTTCAAGTTGATGTTGTTGCTGAGTACCCATAATTAATATTATTTATGATAGCCTAATGTATTTATGGGTACTCGTGAATGTATTGATCAATCTTGTTGATTTGAGTTTCAGTTTGAGGCCGGGCCACATGTAGTGTAGTGCTTTAGCCTTTTTTACTAGTAATGCTGAAAGAAACCAACTTTTTTATTGACACCAAAATCAAGCATTTGTTGTTTTCTCTCTCTAGGCTAGGGCCCATTCATTCTTGACTTTATTTATTATTTGCAACAAATATATCGAATTATATTGAATGGCTGAGTTTGCCTTTGAATATATAATAACAAGAAGATACACACTACACTTCGTACTATAATACAAATTATGATAAAGAGTGACGGTTGGTTCGTTGGTTTTTCCAAGGAGTGAGAAAGATAAAAGGGAGAGAGAGCTGGAAATTTAGAATTAATAAGATATACGATGAGTTTAAGGAATCTACAGCGTAATATATCCTGTCCTTTTCACAAGTTTCAAACTTCCAATACGTTAAATATCCCATCCCATCCCACCAAAAAATAAGAAAATAACTTTCATGGATTGGGAGCCAAACCAAACCAAACAAAAGCGGAATGGAAAATCATCAGCTCCTTAAATAAAATGATTGTGAATTAAGATGTTGCTAATTGAAGGACTTGGATTAATTCATGTTGGCTTGGACCAAACTAAAACTGATCCATAAATTGAATTTAATTAAGGCAAGCATGAGGAAAGTTGATATTTTCAGTACTGGTGCCTTGTGGTTTTGGATGCATCGTTCGTCCATCCAATTCCAACATCAACATCAACATCCATGTGATGTTCCAAGGGTTGAAAGAAACTTGTACGCCTACAACTTTGAAATGCAATATGAATCAGAAGACCAGACAGCAACTAGCAAGCAACCAAGCATTACAAGAATATATATAGACCAAGACGGCCATCAATAAACTCGGCTCACTTTAGCAAACTAGTCGAACCTGCGGCTTTGACTCTATGAGAAATCGACTTCTTAAATGTTAGTTGTACATAGAGAGAATATAAAGAATTTTCGTAAGTGTGATTGTCACACTGCTGCATACATTACGCTGCGTGATTTTAGCAATTGAGGTACTCTTTTCTCCCTCCTCTAAATGATAACGTTTTGATTCCACTTCAAATGCCAATGATCTCTCTCTCTCTCTCTCTCTCTCTCTCTCTCTCTCTCTCTCTCTCTCTCTCAATTATAGAATTGGTAATAGCGGGTGGATTGTCATTGTCAAAGATATATCTTCTTTGTTCTTAGCTGGAACTTGGAGGATGCCAAAAAAGAATATTCCGCCGGTTTTTTTATTAATATGCGTCAACTCTTGAACCAATAATATTGTATTTTGGATTTTTATTTTTTTTATTTTTATAGGAATTGTATTTTGGGTTATATCGAGACAGTTTTCTATTGTTTGATTAATTTTCCAAGAAAAGGATGCGAACACATGAATTAGCACTGCCGAGTCAAGATTACAAAGAAAGATGACTCTCTGTAAATTTTTAAAAACATGTCACTTTCAAGACTCCATATATAATCTATTCACAACTCCATGGGCTTAATGCTGCTGAGTGCTTGCTTTAGCTGGAGCCTGGAAGAACCACCACTCAGACTCAGCATTCACATCCTGTTCGGGGACAGACATATTGTCCCTTGTATATATTTATCAAACCCATGTATGACCAAAATGCCAATTATTTTGTGAATCTCAATAATTATACAACCATGTAAAGAGCAAGATTTAGTACAAAACAATATTAACAAGTAGCCGAAAATGTACAGATATTATACAAACATCTCACTGAGACTTAAGTTCAAAGACATCAAACAGATTCAATACACGGATCATTGACTGACACAAGCACACCAAGTCTCTTCTTCAGCGTGCCTCATACTGAACAACTGAAAAAACAACCATGACTCGTATAAATCAAGCATTGAATAATGTGATAGAGAATATGATACAGTGATTAACATAATCAGCAAAGAAACACAAGAGCAACACTTGGACCGGAAATTGGACTCACAACACCATCAAAATGGTAGCCAAAAGGCATTCCACAGTGCTACAGAAAGGACACTACAATGCAATAGGAAAAATATATATGTATATGATAGCAATACAACTTGTGTGTGCGTGTGTATATCCCTTTTTTGTTTGTGTTTTAAATAGGACTACAGGATCGATGGATGAAGTTCTTTCCAAAGAGGAGCATATTAATATAACTTGTGCATGTATCAAATGTGTGAAACTTGTGCTGGTAGTTAGTATAACACGGTGATCCCAATATGACAGATAAGAAAAGAAATGAGTCTACATATAGCACATTACTATAGGGCTAGCATATAACTTAATGCTTTACATAAACAAAATGGCACGCCAAAACAATTGCCTTTAATCAATCAGTTTAACTCTCTAGGAAGAAGAAAAATAAAGCAGGGAACAAGAGACATATGTGTGTATTGTTTTGTTGGCACAACAGATTGTGATTAGCCTACACCAAGATGCACCAATACTGCTAGACTAATCACTGACCATAATCAGTAGGAATTCCGGACCAAATTGAATTGAAGGTGCATAATTGGGTGCAATGCTTTAATTGACATTGCTCTAGCAATCCCACAGAGACAGCATTGGTGCATCGTGGTGTAGGCTAATCACAATCTGTTTTATACAGATAAAACCATATCCTCAAAACCAGAAGCCCAAAAACTAACTAAAACCATTTGGCATCAACATAACTACCTTGTACACACCCTATCACTTTACTTACAAGTAATTGTCGGTTGTCATGGTGTAGTAAGTTTTTAATTAGGACTGGAAAGATAACAGCTACTAATTACCAAACAAGAAGAACGCATGAAATGTAAAGCATATCCACATCTTACACTAAAAGGACAGCAACCAGACGAACACTGTGTTTTTTACCAGGCTTTTAAAAGTTCAACTCACAATAACATTCCAATCACCGAAATCCACAATGGACGACTGAAATTTGATCCTTGAGAAAACCCAATCCCCAAATTTATATACTTTTCAATAGCAAGTAAAGAATTGAATATGCAACAATTCAATTCAAGCATATACAAGTTAATGTATTTCACCCAGTAGAAAACGAGCATTCAGTGAGGAGGACAGAATCAATTTCATTGAAAAAGCAAAAAAAGAAGAAGAAAAAGTTGATCGCAATAAAAGGAAAGAATACATCATACATGGTGGTAAGGTAGGTAATATAAATGAAATCTATGAGGATAGGGACTTACTGCGACGAGTGCGCTTCTTGTATAAGATACGGTAGCCGCATTCACGGCATTGAATCACATCGTTTGGCTTCAAGGGAATCTCCATCCCACAATCTACAACAACACAAACACTAATTTAGTGTCTATTTGCTAGCCTAGCCAGCCAACTTTCTCCAACAACAAACGCAAAATCAGTACCTCCACAGATGTAGTAGACTGGCTCTGGCTGCGGATCCATGAGATTACGTTCAAAAAGGGCTTTCTACTTCTAGGGTTTATGATATTCGAGCAGAATTAGTTTCGTTTCGAGGGGTTCTCGTTTTTGACTGTATTGTATATACGCGTGTGTATATATACGACATGCATTGATTGTTGGATGGCTCCATCGTGGTCGGAAATTGGTTTGGACTTGGAGTTTTAAGCCCAAACAAATTGGACTGGATTGTTAGTCAGATAGCAACTTGGGATTTAGGGACAGCCGAAGCTTGTCTTTCTAGTTTGTAACTTGTACACCCAACCCAGCGGCTTTTAGTGATAAAATTTCAAAATGCAAGGGAAAGAAAGAGTAGAGGGACGAGGGTGCTGCTACCAAACCAGACCAGTCACAATTTTGTTTTGTGTTTGGCAATTTGGCAAATTGGCAAATTGACACTCACATCGCATTGCAGGCAGTGGATTTATTACTATTAGAGTATCTATAATGATTGTTCAATAGTTTAATTTCAATGCAATAGTTCAAGTATCTATTGAATTGAACGGTGGTTTTACTTGAAATGGTATAGTTCAATAACTTCAGTTTATTGGTATGTAGGTCTCATAATTAGCTTCTATTACAATGAACTAGATCACACCTTTACAAGTGAGAATTTAGAAAATTATATGTACATGTTATGTTTGTAGTCTAGTAAATTAGACCAAAGAAAAAAAAAAGAAAAAAAACTTTGCTTCTTAGAAACTTTTCGCCTTTTGAATCGGATGAAATGCCATATCATCCTTATCCCCATTATTTGAGAGTAGAGAGAGATTATTCAATTTATTCCAGATCCAGACTACTACTAAGTCCTTTTCTATAAAACAAAAACAAATGCTGTCTGCCAGTGCCCACCATTGCCAAGACAATTAACTATTAAATAGGTGGGCAAGGCAACCTCATCCATCCTCCACCTTACCTAATAATAATTAATAATTATATGGTCAAAGAAAACATGATTATTACTATTATTATTTTATTTTATTTAATTTTAACCCAAATGGTAATGGAGTTTATGACTATTATTATTTGGTTGGAGTTTGTTTTGTTGCGGTCAAGTCGTGAAGTAAGTTTTTGGGAAACTTGTTTGTTTAAATTTTAGAAAAAGGAACTGCATGCAATTTGCAGACAAACAAAAGCACAGCAGCCCTGGGCTGGCGGTGGGATGCATGTGCGCAAAACATAAACTACAACTATTACTAACTTGTTGCTGCAGCCTGCAGGCAGGTTGAGCACAGTATCTCTTTCTTCTGTATATATGTGCTATGTGGCTATGTGGTGTTCATTATTTATGCAGCATATATCATATAAGTTATAACCTGAGTGAGTTCATTAAACCAATATTAGAATTAGAATTTAGAGTAGCTAGCTCACTACTAAGTTTGTTTATCAAATTTTGCTCATCAAGTCTTTTCTTTTGATTTTTGATTTTTAATTTTCAAATATGGGACTCCAATTTCCATGTATCTTTATCAATCAGTCAAATTAGCACAAATTTAGTGACTCTGTGTTGGTCCAACTCAGTCTGTCAGCCAGCCATCTTTTGTTGACTTGGAAGTTGATGGAAAAGTGAGGCTACTTTAAATTCCAAGCTAGCCCATTGCCACGAAATTGCTTTGCTTGCTGCTGCATCATATATGACATGTTGATCGTTGATGTTGCTTCTAGAAAGAAAATGTACATATATATATATATATATGTTCAACTTCAACAGTCAGTCAACAACTCCACAAGGAGAATCTTTGAAACTTGTATCCTGTATTATATTAATTTATATGGATGGCATTCATTTGTATTGTTATTATTGTATCTCTCCTTTTAATAAGTAGCTGGCTAGAGATAGAGAAGAGAGACTCGAGACTTTTCAAGACCAAGGCTCATTGACATTTGCCATCCGCAGACAAGCTGCACCAGGAGGCAGGAGGCAGAGAGGATCTTCATACATGGAAATGAAACACCATTTTGCAGATGAATATGTTGCAAATCCGTATATGAACTCGTATGGCACAACACCAGAGACAGACAGGCAGCAGCAGCACTCTCTATCTGAACCTATCAGCTTATGCCACAGTCCATCTTCTTCAGATTGCTCTTCCTCCTTCAAAACCAGTAATTACATACTCTTGCTACTTTACTTGATGTATGTATGTATGGGTGTGTGTAGCTAATAATTTAATAATCATGTATAAATAAATAAATATCCAATTTGTTGCAAATTGCAATCAAGTAAGTATATTGCCTGGCTAACAATATAATATAATATAATATATAGATGAAGAAGGTGATTCAGGGAAAGGCCTCAACACCAAATTTGGGAAGAAAAGTAGCAGTTTCGCATACAGGATACGCGAGCACGGTGAGAAACTCAACCAAGATGATTCATTAGATATTGGAAGACTTGACTTTATTTGACTCTAAATATTAATGCAGTGAAACTTGGGCCCAAGCTGTCTGAAACTGTCAAGGGGAAGTTGAGTTTGGGGGCAAGAATTATTCAAAAGGGTGGAAGGAGGAATATATTTAAACAGATATTTGGTGTAAATGAAGGAGAGGAGCTGTTGAAGGCCTCCCAGTGCTACTTATCAACCACGGCGGGTCCTATTCCTGGCCTGCTTTTTATTTCCACTCAAAAGCTTGCTTTTTGCAGTGAAAGATCCATCTCTGTCCCTTGTGCTGCAGCTGCAACTGCAACTGGGCAAGTCGTTCGAACGCCGTACAAGGTTTTTATTCGTTTCTTACTCTTCTTCTAATATCTAATCTTCTATTATAATTTCTATATATGAAGACGACAACTTATATAAACGGGCGGAATGGATGTTTTGCAGGTTCAGATACCAATAAGGAAGATCAAAAGAGCTAACCAAACCGAGAATGTGAACAAACCACAACAGAAGTACATAGAAATAGTTACCGAGGATGATTTCGAGTTCTGGTTTATGGGATTCTTACGCTATGAAAAAGCTTTCAGAAATCTTGAAAAGGCCATTTCCATTACCAACCAAAACTAGAACAAATTTATAAAATCCATCCATCAAACAGACTCGACTCCTACCATTAAGCTACATGATATGTGTTTTTTGGAGCGCTGCAAACAAGCTACCTCTAGCTATCTTCTGTGGTATTCTTTCTTGTATTTTCCTCCTTTTTAGTTTCTTGGCTTTTTGATGTCTGCCTGCCTACCTACCTACCATGTAATAATCATGTCAAGTTGATGTACGCTATTGTTTCATGGTTTGGTTCTGAATTCTGAATTCTGAATTCTGATGATGTGATGAGTTTGATTTTCAGGAAATTTTGATATAAAATAAGGACAAGCTGAATTATCTTAACCCTGCCTGGTAATAATTAAACAAAAATCTTGCTGAATAAATTAATTCAATATCACCGACAACAAATGGACACGGCTTCTGAAACGATTAATTGGCGCAACGCAACCGTGAAATAAAAGGCGCTTTTGTGTAGCGGCAAGCAGCTACCGAACTCAACTCGCTGACGATATATTCGTTCCGTCGGTTAACCAACAGACTTAAATCACATGCACTCTGCGATATTTTCTCTCCTAGTTGCTACCCTAAACCCCCTCTAAATCCTAAGTCTAACATAAATAGTTAATTAAAATAAAACAACATATGCAACCACCTAACTGCATTCAAACAGGATGCTTCTTTCAACACCTCGACAGTCACAAGACAGTAATCATTAAACACAATAATCGATCAAGAATTAGGAAATAGTAAAACTAGATTTTAACCAAAAGATAAAAGTAACTACTCTCCAGAGTATCACAAGGAGAATCACAACAACCACGGTCAGACTTTTTAAAAAAAATAAAAAAGGTAAAAGTAAAATAAAAAACTTTCAGAAAATTGAAAGTATATAAAATGACACAAAATCCCCTTGAAACTCTCTAAGAAGCTTGCTTCTCCTCCTCCTTGTCCTTCTCCTCTGCAGCGGCTTCAAAGGTCTCACCAGCAACAAGCTCAGGGACGTCGTCGTCATCATCCTCTTGTGCAGTGGTTCCACCACCACCACCACCACCAGGTGCTTGCTTCTGGAACTGCTCTGCCAGTTTCTTCAAATTGTCCAAGTTATCTGGCCCTGAAAATAATAAAAGGTGTCATAAGGAATTCCCCAACTCCTCTTTAAGCAAGAACAGAATAAAAGGATCACAAGCACACTTACCCAAGTGGCTGATAATACTGGGAAGAATATCTTGCAACTCTACAACAGAGAGAAATCATATGTCAAGTTATACGCCAATATGACAAAAATCTAAACAAGGTCAATCAAAAGGTAATAAAAGGCTCAATGCAGCATAATATCCAGGCACAAACACAAATAAACATTTATATATGTTTATTGTTTCAAAACTCAGGTAGCGTTCTCTTAAAAGATAGTACAACATTCAAAACAAATTTCCAATCCAAAGCACATATTGACAACCAAAACTCAAGAGTAAATTGATCGTGTAAATACACTATTGGAAGCCCATAACACCAATATTCTATCCATTTTTCTATATTACTATTAAATTGAAAATACAGAAGACACCAGAACGGTTAACAAGTTCAACCATCACTTCAAATTTAAAAGATAGAGAATAAATATTGGCATACTCTTTGTCTGAGGAGAACCGCTAACAACCCAAGTATTGGCAGCAATGGAAGCTTGAACTGAAATGTACAAGGAAAATCATCAACTATTAGAGAAAATCAAAATATTAGAATCTTGAAAATCAAAATAATAATTTACAGGATCAGAGTTCTGGCAGGTTAGCTTCACCTTTGGGGTTTATGAACTGGATGACAACATCATCCTTAAATATGTTAACTTCCTCGATTGCAGGAATAGCATTCACCCCTATTCTCTTAAGGGTGCTCTGAAGCCTTTTATCGTCAGTGGTAGTTGTCTTGTGAACAGCCTTCTTCTTTCTGAAATTGGGAACATAATAAATAAACAAAATCATGTACAAACAAGATGAAGATCATACAAAACACAAGTGATAATTACAAAGAACTGCACGAATGTGTAAGACTTATGACTCAAAACAGAAGAGCAGAAAAACCCATCACACTCTCCTCCAGAGTAGGCTCTCTACTGAAAAAGCAATTACACCAATTGGAGACTACCTTTCTGTTATGAGCTCCTTAAACTACGGAGCCATCTGGTGTAACGAGCACCAAATGCAGCATACACTAAATTATTGTATTTAAATTCACAGTGCGCCACATAAAGAGTGCATGTTACTTTTCTTTGTTGGTTCATTAGTACAACTGCAATGGTTATACAAATCAATAAAAGAGAAAACTTTCTGTTCCCCATGGTGAGAACAGACTATGAAAGTCTTCAAAAAATAACAAGAACAAGAAGAGAAAAAAAACATGGTAAAACAACAAAAGACAACAGTCCACTCAACATGTCATCCCTAACTGCTTCACATAAGGAACTCAAATTGCAAATCAATAATTTGATGAAGTAAACTACTTCATCAGGTGCTCAATATAATGCATGCAGACCAAATGAGCATCAACCATATTAAGTGACATATTAGGCACTAAACTGGCTCACATATAATTGCACACATATTTAACTCATAATCATTAAGGACAAAACTTGATATTTTAGCCTCTGTGACTCAACTTGGTAGAGAAAAGGAGTTTCAAGCTTAAAAGTTAACCCACCTCCTCATGCTACCCTTTCCACCAGTGCGAACTGCACCGGCCATCTTCATAAGTTTCTCCCGATTCATCTGCATAAAAAGTGGGTACTGTAAGATGAAGGGATGAGCTTCAATTGAAAATAATTCAAGATCCAAAACATTGCATCTAAAGTTAAGTAGACTGTATTTTAAGCAATAAAACCCCCAACACGACCGAGAAATTTGTTTTACAATGTCTCAAATTGTTTTCAAAACGAATTTTACAATGTCTCAAATAAAGGACAAATATTCTATTTTCTGTTATCTTGTTTCTTCAATCTCATACTATACTAAGAAAACCAAGCATCTATGAAGTGCCAACATGAAACTGATGAAAGAATGCATCAATTGTACAATTTTACAGAGTGGCAATGAAACCAAAACCATGTAGTTCAGAACACCATCCAAATCCCATAAACATCAACAATTATCTCCGAAACTGAGTTTATCTTAATTAAATTTAAGAGAACAATACATATATACAAGACTGTGATACAAGTAGAATTGCGAAATCTGGATAATATGATACCGGTAACACTGTCATGGTAAAAACCCACTTAGAATTAAAATTTTGGAATTTTCACACCCTCGAACACAGAGAAATACAAAATCTATAATAATGGAAGACACTTCCAAAGTAGTAGTAATAGTATATGTGAACAATACGAGCACAAGTGTAGCAAAATTGCAATCCCATCAAGTAAAGCATTTCAAACATACTCTTTGGCTGCACAAACAATTAATAAACCAACCAGAAAAGTCTAACACTACAATACTGGTAGCATAATTGCATTACCCACCAAGTAAAAGCAGTCTTTTTGGCCGCCGAATGAATTTGAAATACATAAAAAGTAAAATAACAAAGAAACTGAAACTTCAGTTGATGATCAAGCGCCTGCCGGATAACCCTCATACCTTTGTACATCCGTGTTACCCAGAAAACAAGCATAAACAAAATCAAAACAAAGAAGAAGAGCCCTAACTCAGAAAGCGATACAGATACTATACATGATTAAGGAGAATAACGAAAGTGCGAAAGAGCTCACCTTTGAGGTTTTGGCCTTCCTAGGGTTTTTGTGTGTGGGATAAGAAGAGATAAAGATTAAGAAGCCAAGCCCTCAACCTCAGACGGCGCTAAGGTTAGGTTTTCTCCTCGCTATAAAAGCCTCCTCTGGCTTGTGCTCAACATCCGACGGTCACCAAACGACTTTGATTGCCACGTGGCACAACTGTGATGGGTTTGATTATCACCTCGTTTCTGATGCGAAGTAGCGTGCGTTGGTGTTTGATTAGTACAAATTTAAAGAAAAATGATTTTAAAAAAAGAGTTCGATACTGATTTATTTTATTTTCAAAAAATTAAGAGATGCAAAAAAAGGATTTGGAAAAATACAAATACTTTTTTTTTTTATGCGGCAAATACTTTTTTTGTTATAAACATACAATCTCAATATTAAACAATATTCAAAGTCTCATCCAATTGGTCAACATGGTCTAGTCTAGTGAAAAATAACTTTGATTTGCAAACCAAAAATTAGCATCATAGTTGTGTGTTTGTGATAAATCTCTCTCCCCTATAGTTTAAACTATCGCTTTTACTATTTTTTTTCAAAAAAAGTTTGGTTCTATTTTATGGAATTTTCAAATGTTTTGCATGTTGAAGCAATGATTTTTTGTTAAGTACTTACGTTGGTCATTCAGTTACAATTTTCAGAGATAGAAGTTGTGGTCGACACTTGTTTAGGTGGTATGATATATTTAAGTTTTTGGTTTGCTGGGGAATGCTAGCAACCTTCTCTTTTGGACCTTCTCCCTTTTTTACTTCATGTTTCATTCTCCTTACACTTAAACCAATGTCATTAATATATTATACAATCTAACTTTTGCTTTCCAAGTTTACACTTATTAAATGTATTCAATTTATCCAAAAAAAATTCACAATTTTCTTGCCATATTTTTTTTTTTTTAACGTCAATTTTTTTTTTTAAAAGAAAATGTTTGCTTTAAAAAAAAAAAAAGGAAATGTCCTTTTTTTTTTAATAAAAAAAAAGTCTAAGGGTAAATATTTCCTCTCTTTTTTAAAAGCAGACATTTTCTTAAATTAAAAAAATTGACGTTAAAAAAAAGAAGAATAAGATGGCAAGAAAGTTGTGAAATTTTTTTGGATAGATTGAATATATTTAATAAGGGTAAACTTGGAAAGCAAAAGTTAGCTTGTATAATATATTAATGACATTTTTTTAAGTGTAAGGAGAATGACATTGTTTTAAGTGTAAAAGGGAGAAGGTCCAAAGGAGAAGATTAGAGAGAAAGTTGCTAGCATTCCTCTTATGGTAATGTGGGCTAGTAGTATTAGTGCAACTTTTATCCGCTTTAGTTTTGTTTTTGGGTAATGCTAGGCTTACCACATTTTTATACCACATTGTGTACCACCTCTCTAATAGAGGTGGCGCCCACCAATACAATTGGGCTCACCTCTATTAGAAAAGTGGTACATAATGTGGTATAAAAAATGTGGTAAGCCTAACATTTTCCTTTGTTTTTAGCATGTTTGTTTGTTGTCCTCTTTGGATATATGCTTTAGATGTCATATATTTAATTATATTGTTGAAGTTTATCTAATGAAGTTTTTCTTGATTAAATAAAATAAAATAATAAAGATAAAAGTTGGATGTCATTCTAAGGATATATCACATTAGAATATAAGATCTATTTTCCAATATATTTGGTATTCGATTGAGCATATTTCGTAATCTTATGTTCGACGTATTTTAAGTGAAACAAATATGGGACATTCTTATGATTATTTATGTATTTATTGTTTAGATGATTTCTAGTTCTTTCACATAATGTGGTATATAATTTGTGATCTCCCTTACATTACTCTTTTATTTGACTGATTAATCATGTGGCTTGAAAATTTTAAATAAAAATAAGTCCCTTTTAATTTGATAAAAAATATAGGAAAATTTGCATAAATACTACATGAATTTTTAAGCATGTGTGAGATTACCACGTGAATTTTTAATTCATTATTAACCACCTAAACTTTATAAAATGTAACAAATTACCACCTACGTGTAACTCTGTTAAAATTTTCACTAAGTCAAATTACTACAATTAACTAATTTAAAATTTTGAAACTAATAAAAAAAAAACAAAAATCAAGCATATTATTTCTCGCCTCCCCCTACATCTTTCTCCTCCACTACCAATTTGCAATGTCCTACAAGAAGTGAAAGCTATGCTCAAAGTGCTAAACATTAAAACCGAGCAATCATGACGTTTTCCTTTTTTCTTTAGGCTGATAAAATCCAACTTGGCAATTAAATATTGCTGAATATGTTATTTATTTTGCAGAGTTTGGGCTCTTCTTTGTGCAGTTGAGAGAGAGAGAGAGAGAGAGAGAGAGTGGAGTTTTAGGGTGGGGGAGGAGGGGGCTGTGATCGGGGAGTGAAGGAGAAGGGGTGTGGGGGAGGTTGGGGTATAATTAATTAGGTTGAATTCTGTTTTTTTTTTCTTTCTAATTATGTTAGTTTTAAAAATGTATGTTTTTAATTATAATAAATTCATGAAAATGTCCTTTAAAAAATATCATGTTCAACTTGTGACTGTATTTAATGGATATTTTAATAGAGTTATAATAGAAGGTAAATTGTTACACTTTGCAAAGTTCAAGTGGTTGAAAATAAAAATTGAAAGTTCATATGGTAATCGCACACGTGGCTAAAAGTTCAAATGATATTTATGCAAATTTCTCAAAAATATATGTATTGACAAAATGCAACCCCAAAAAACAAAAATTATAACCATTTTATAAATATATTTGTTTGCACATAAACTACCCTATAAAATTGTATTGGGGATGGATACGATTGGTGTACGATATGACTCCCTTCCAAAACCAAAAACCATATTGTAGATATAAATGGTTCGGATTTATGCACAAATCATCATATTAATTGAATAAATCTAAGGACGGTTGGATTCGGTTTGAGCTCACAATCATTTTTTTTTTTATAGATATTTAGTCATATATCCATTCATAGCACTAAAACTATAAATAAACCCTACACCATTTAATTTCTATAAACAAACCCAAAAAGTGATAGCTGGTTCTATTGAATTTAATTTTGATTATTAAATTACTTTGATGCTCTATTGAGTGTTTTAGGCTTTTTAATGAGGTTTTAGGGTTGGGTTGGTTTTAAGAAATCAACGGTAGTTTTGTAATTTAAAAGAAGTTAAAAACTTTTTTGTTATGTTGTAAATAGGCTTTAAGTGTGTTTAAAAAGTCCATTTCTTATAGGATTTTTTTTTTTTATAATTTGAGCTCATATATTGGGTATAATAGTGAATCTCCCTCTTTTTTTTTTTTTTTTTCCTAACGTTTTTGGAGCATTAAAATCAAAATATCATTGTAGCAAAACTATCGAATGGATATTGATGAAATACGACAGGAAATATAATATAAACAATTGACAAAAATATCAATACAAAGAGAAATTGAATTGTGGAAATTTTGAAAGAAAATAAAAATAAAAATCTAAAACATTTACTCAGTAAAAAGATTACCGGATAAATGAATGTGCTATTTTTTTTTTTTTTGAGTGAAAGAATGTGCTATGTTGTTTTCAATGAAAGTAATCTTATTTATTGAATGTTACAAAATATATGGGATGAGCTTGAAATAAAAACATGATTTAGAAAAAAAAGTTAGATAAAAAGTGAAGCTTAATCTTCTATATTACGTTTGGTTCATGGGAAATGACCACACATGGGAAGTGGTTGTCCGACATATGGAAAAATAGGGGGAAAAATAAAACCCTCCACCCTTCTTGTTGGTTTCCATTTTCCCTTTCAATAAGAAACTAATATCAACATTAAATGCACATATTTCATGACCATTTTGTCCCTATAAACAATTTATAATTACAATATAGCATTAAATGCATAATTTTTTTTTTATTGTCTAATATGGATATAATTGAAAAATTAGACAAACTTTGTTTTACATTTATAAGCAAACTAAACATGGGAAATGAAATAAAGTGGTATTTCCTGGTTGCTTTAACATCACTACCAAACACGGGAATATAATCTTCCATTTTCCATCCCTTAGAAAAAGACATGTGAAATATTTCCATCAAATCCTTTTTGCGAACCAAATGAGACTTAAGGGTAAACAGGTCATTAACACACATTAAAAAAAAATGCCTAATTTCTCTTTCTCTTTGACATCTTCACCTCAATTGATAATTATCTACGAATTAGAGGTCCTTTGTTCAATTTTCCCCTCCCTCAAAGCCAATAAGTTAGAAGAAAAAAAGCACTTTGACATCTTCACTTGTTAATAAAAGAAAAATTAAATTGTATAAAAAAGAAGAAGAATTAAATAACAAAAGAGAAACAGAGTGCAAAAAGACAAAAAAGCGCATGAAAGTATATATATTCCCTGTGGTGTAATTGAATATATATATATATATATATATATATATTCTTTTAATCAATGGTTTGAAAATATAGATAACACCATGTTTCTAAAATGAAGCATCTGCGCAGTGAAGTTGCGTTAGGAACTTGGTAGAGCAAGACTCCGCAGTTTCCTTTTTGCAAGTGCCACCAACTTCAAAAGAAGCCTTCTTAATAACAAATTCAGTCCCTCGATCTAAATTATCATGTTCGCCTTAAGCTTGGATAGAACTAAGTTCAAGTTTGGCACTTTCTTGATGCTGCATGTCATCGGAGAAAACATGAGATTGAAAAGTATAAGACACCATATATATGTTCTGAATCTGATTTGGAGGCCGTGACAAGCTTTTGAATAAGATGAAAAACAAATATCCATAATGAAAATAAACTTGTACGAGGGACAAACTTGGGAACTACTTTCTAAACTTGGGAAAATAAACTTGGAAGACTCCTGCCACTTACCCTAAAGTATTTTCTAGAAAACATCGCACCAATTCCTATCCCCTTCCACTATCATATTGCAGTGGATCGGATAAATCAAGTACTAAACAATATGGCGGGATCCAAGATCTTCTACGACACTAGTTTCGAATCCAAATCCACCGCTACTAATGAACAAAGTCACCATCAACTCAGCTATAAGCTCAAGATCTACGACTCTATTTTTTAGAGCTTATAACACTCTGATAATCATGTAACAGAGATCTCTCATGCACAAAGATATGAATGATTTTTTTATAAAAAAGAAATGAAAATAAAAACTCACTTGTACATAGTATCGCCACCAGAAGACTTCCTGTGTATCCAATCTGGAACATGCCTTTCAAGAAGATCAATCTGTTCTTCAACTTCTCCTGCAAAGAAAATAAGGTACAGTCATGAAACACCTACTTTTGAAATGCAATCAAACATGTACCAGTAGTTAGCACATTGATACGCACTTCTTTCAACAACATCAAAGTTATTCATAATTATCTTGTGCACAAGCTCCTCTTTTGTGATCGGAGACCAGTTAAGAGACTTGAATATACTGTGGATTATAGTAACCAAGTCAGCCAGGCAAGCAGACATCTGCTGGCACAGCAATGCACTTTTTTGGCTCTTCTCGAGATCCTCATTACCGCAACCAAGGATCTGCTCAACCTATAATGGCAAAGTCCAATCAGTGGGAAACAGATAAGGAGATTTTTGTTATTTTTTAAGTTCAAACGACTAACAGGTAAAAGGTAAAAGTACAAAATAGAAGCAGAACAACTGCACGGTTTAGAAAGAAAAAAAAAATGCATGTAGAAGAGCAAAATCTAGCATCTTTCCACACCTAAAAACAATATCAGAATATCTACATGGAAAAATAAACAACAATGAATTTACTGGTATCATATCATGCAGACGAGTACAAATTAAAGATGGAGTGCAAAATAGATGCCAGTCAATCTATTTATCTTATCATGAACCTCGAACTAGAGATTCTGGCTGACAGATTTAAGATTACCGACGTGAATCAACACCCTCAAGAAAAACAGGTTATGAGAATGCAAGTCTAAGAAAACAGTAAAGAATTAAATTCCTGTGCAATTGCCACATTCAGTAGAATAACTAGAGAAGTTTGAAACCAGCATACCTCCAGTGTTGCCAGAGAACAAGTAACATTTCCATCCTCAAAAAGTCCTTCTTTAGTTTTAGGGATGTTTTTGTTTACAACTTTGTAGCAGTCCGACTCATCTGCAGTGCAGTCCAATGAAATTTTATCACCTTCCAAGTGTGAGAAGTCTAGAATTCTTTTTGCAGGCTTATGACATGATGCTGATTGGCTGTTCATGGTCACATGCTTGGCGTCACAACTGGGCATTGATCTCCTTGGTGTCAAGGGTGTAGGTGTTTCTGTCATGATACTATCAGCAGATGAGGTGAGCTTTACAAGAGGGCTTTCTGATACACTGGAAGCACTAGAGCGTTGAGGGTGGTTCAGCTGCACTGAGTGGTTGATAATACTGAACTTGGAACATGGTTTGTTCTGCTGCCCCTTTTTGATATCTAGCTCAGTTATACTATCAGGTTTGGAAGACAGAACTGGAAATTCTTTCTTCTGCTCATTCTTAATACCTTGGTTATTCATACCGCCAGAAGATGGCAAGGGGACTGGAGATGCTAAGAGTTGGGCCTTTTCTGCTTCAGCAACAACAGCATTACGAGAGAAGTGTCTGCTCACATATGGATATGGATGAACTTTTTCTAAAAACAGCTTAGTTTCATTTGAAGTTGCTTTAAATTCCATTGAAGAATTGATAGGTAATTTCTCCAGGACAGGTATCTCTCTTCTTTGGCTAAAAGGCTCCGGCAATATGGCCTCTGGAACATCACAAGCCTTGACCGAAGAAATACAAATGCATGAGTTCATTGCTTTTATCTTTTAACACCAAAATAATTCATCACCTTGGCTTAACTAATCAAATGACTGGTGCAAAAAGCTAAGCCCAAGTGAAGGAAACACAATCAATTTAACCTGATCACCACACATTTCATACAGAATGGGAGTATCATCTACAAATTACTCAACCAAACTTTCTGACAGGCACTGTTTCATCTCCTAAATGGCACCCAATAGCTAATCCCAAGCCCACCTAACAGAATCACTAAGTTGAAGCCAGCACAATCTGATTGCTTGACAATTTATACACCATGGGGCTATCATATGCCACTTACTGAACCAAAAGTGACATTTTCTAGGTATTGTTTCATGTCCTATGTGGCACCACAAGCAACGGAACAGTTCAGATCCACATTTCCTGTTTTATATAGTCAACTTATCATGCGCCAAAATAAGACCATCAACCTAGAAATCTACAAAAATATTTATTAGGCCCAACCAAGGAGCTTGCAACAGTCTCTCACTTCGAAGAAGGAAGAAAAAAACAAAAAGAAAAAAAATCAGAGAAAGAGACATCACAGTACCTCAGGATGCATGGCAAAGAAATTAATGAGCCTAGAAGCAAAAACTTGGCGCACAGCTATAAAGTCAGATACTTCACCGTGACCTTCCACAATATCAAATAGCAAGGTGATATTCATATCTGTCTTCATGCATGGAGTTTTATTGTCCTGCACCAAAATTCTATCTATCTTTATAGCTTCAGGAAGTATAAATTTCATTTGAGCAAGATGCTTGTACAAGAACTTTCTGGAAAAATAAAAAGAACAGTTCAGTAAAAAGTATATACTATATAGTCATAACTCGTAAGTTCATAAGAGAAAACAAAATATGAATTAAACAACGGTAACTTTAGACCAGATCCTCGTACTAGTTGTTTTAAAAAATAGCATCTGGAAGTAATAGTTGCTTAGGAAAATAACATGTGGAAGTGCAGCTAAGGGTGAGTTAGAATTTATCTGGCTGCTAGTTATGAAGTTATTCTCAACATCTTGAGAATTACAAACAAGAAACTAAAGTCCTTAACAATACAAAACGGATCCTGGTCCTTGATGGATTTGGCTCTCTCCATTCACTCATTACGTTGATATTGATGGAGCAGGTGCGAATCTAGATGATTGACAGCTAAACTGCAGCCATTGTCCTATTTTCCCTCAATCCATTAACAGGTTTGAACTTTTTGAGAATCGCACCATATTTCATTGACGCATATTAGTCAAAACCCTATTAAGTCTATTAGAAGCACCAATCACTTGTGAATTATTCCTCCAATTGATTAAAAAGTTTAAAAAACAAGAAAAGGAAAACAATACGAAAACGAAACAATCCTACCCGCCACCATGGAAAAGAAACAGCACATTAAGGAGAAATATTTTGAACTAAATCAAACATTACCGCTTCGCTAGGACTTCCACCTGAGTAGAAATATTTTGAAAAGTAGGTGACCTTTTACGCAGACGAAGCAACCTCAAGGAACAATTCATATGGTCAAAGAAGTCTGCCATAATCCTATATCTGCAAATTAAAAAAGATGACAAGCTTTAGACTCAAACCATCGTTCGTACTTTGTTAGAGAAGAAAAAAAAGAAAGAGAAACAGAAGCCATGGAAAATTGGATCTGGAAGTTGGGCTTGCCCCTCGTGGTATTTGGTGTTTAAAGGCTCGTTTATCTTCTCCGGTGTCTGACATTCAATCTTATTCTCAAGAATTCTTGGGTTTTTCACTCGAGCAGGAGACATAGAAGCAGATTTCTCAACTCCAGGAAGAATCTTTTCAAACTTGAAAATCAAATCCACTGAGGCTGAGGCTGAGCTTTGTATGCACTCTTCATCCTTGATAATGACAAATTGACAATGCCAATTGCCAAGAACCGGAATCTGAAATCCAAGACTTTTACTCCTTAACTTAGAAAGCAATCTTCACCTATTTAATTAAATAAATTGTTGAAGGAGGATTTGAGAACCCAACAATTCTTTGCAAACTTATTAGGGTTTCTCGGTGGAGGGAAACATTAGCGAGCCTGGGAATGTTAAGCAAATTTGAATATGGGATTTTTATTAAAAGACGTAAATACCCTCCGCCCTTGTGACCGTTGGGTTGGGGCTTATTGGTTGGTGCCCTTTGGGATTTCTTCGATAGATTATGCCAAGTTGCTAACCAGAAGCCTCGGACGGAGCCCTCTTCTTTGAAACAGACGAAACGAAACGAAGAAAGCCCGGCCCAGGACCAAAGAGAAGTAGGCCCCAAACCCGCGCATGATTTGGTGTTACGTGTCGTGCATGCAGAGCAGTTATATGGCCATTCAGTCTAATCACAGCTAGCTAGCGAGTAAAATTACGCACGTGCCAGACAGACAGTCTATCGATTGGGTGGGAATCTCAATCCAACGAACCTACCAAACCAGCTCAGGCGGGCGGGCCGGCGGGCATGAGCATCTTCTACACGTGGCACGAACTCCTACTTTGTTGCCTTGCGTGTACCTCTCAAGAAGTGTCTCAAATTCAATGTCCAATGTATTATCTATTATGGATGTAGCGGAATCCTAACGTAACGATGGCTGCAGTGCACAGCCTTAGCCGAAACCGGCAAATATCAAAGGATAGCCATCGCTCGCCACACGTTCCTTTCCTTTTTTAAATTAGATATTTGTGATTTGTCATCCCAATAACCGCCCTCAGCAAATCAGGGGCTAGAGTTAGATTGTGACAAATATATGAGTGACGACATGCTTCCATGATGCCACGTGTTCATGCACGTGGAAGGCTTAGAGCTCTTGGACGGTGGGCTTGCTGGAGCTGCTTTGCTGTGGGCCTCTGGATGTCTGGTCTCACTGTCACTGGTTTAGCGCCCACATGTAAACACATTAACATATTTTTTTGCTAAGACTAAAACATTTAACATACACAGTTGAAAATTTAATATAAAAAAGTTTTTGGTTATGGTTCTGCAACAATTGTTAGCATGAAATAGATTTTAACTTGATGTTATCTTAAACTTAGGGTTTTTCTTTCTAGATATATTATACATGATAAAAACTGTTCACACGTCGACTTCTAGTTCTGGAAACAAGCCTATATATATATATATATGATTATCCTATAATTATACTTATTGTCATTTTATATATAATATACGTAATCATACAAACAAAATTCTCTATAATAAATAATTTGCATACTGAAAATTAAACCTACTTTTAGTTAGGCGGAGCCGCGGAGCTAGGATTCGAATTTGGGGTTGGAGGCCATTAACTGAAAACATACAAATTTATGTTAATATTTTACAAAACATTACATTGATTAGTGGAAGCTTACAAAACATTGGGGGCAAAGGTGGCTCTGCCCCTGGCTGTTATTACTTGAAATGAGTCGTTTACATTTGAAAACGAACTGCATCTCTACCTTAATTTGGAGTGTTAGTTGCTCAACTCAATCCATGTTAGCTTTGGTTCAACCTTTCTTTTTGCTCCTTGTAAAAATAAAAATAAAAACACAGCAAAACAAAGGGAAATATAAAATTAAAAAAAAATTAAGAAAAAAAGCATATTCTCCCTCGTAGGATTAAAATTTAAGTCCGCACCGCATGAAAATGAAATAGCAGATTTGTCTACCTAAGACGACTAGGACTAACATATGGAATGAGTTGAGTTGCATATCGAAGAGGAAACTCTTGTATGTTTTGCAGCTAACGAGTCTACTCACTGACTCAGTCTCAGTGTATCAATCATCAAACGCTTTCTTATGCTAACGACAGTTATGACACAAAAGATTACATTTTGATGCGCAGAGGTCCCATTATTAACTCATGTCCTTTTTGAAATGTCTTATTCCTATGTTACGTATTGTATATATGTCCTAGTCAATCAAAAGTGTACAACTAAAATTAACTATCTCCATTCTGCAATGCATCCATATCTCTCTTAGTTTATGGACACTTGTCATAACCCAATGACAAGTTGATTCTTACCCTCACACTCCTCAAACTGTGCTTTCATAGCCCCAAGAGAAATATCAGCTCATACAAGCATACAAATTTCAAGCTAATTTTGTTTTAAATTTAGATTGGTGAAGAATCAATATGATTTTTTATTATTATAATACAAGTGATATTCTAAATTAATCTAATCTACAAGAGAGAGATTCGAACTTAGATGTAAGGGGGACAGATTCATTGCCCTGCCCAACCAACCTAACTCATGTATGCATGAAAAGGTTGATGTTTCAATTGTTTTGAGTCAAGATGGATAACATATATACTACATTTTACCCTGTAATGTGAATTTGATGATGTTGCCTCATAAAAAATGAAAAAAGAAAACTAAAATTGTTATCAAACGGGTCCTAAAAAACTTTACAATAACTTATAAAAGAGGTGGTCACTTTCTCATTGTCGATTAGTTTTAGGGTTGCAGTCTCAACTTCATTCGTGATATTAAAGTCGACGGCTTTTAAGGAATTGGATCCCCTATTCATTACCAATTGGTTTTGACTGGAGCAGACCTGTTGCTTCTTCTTTCTCTTGGGTTTTTTTTTTCCATATAAAGAAGTTTTTGTTGACCCAAAAACAAAAACGGATGCTGGAGATGGAGTGCAGTTGTTCATGCATTTTTGGTGTAGAAAATCGAAAAACTAGTACGCAAATTAAGACCCCCAACGATCAAAAAGCCGAAATAATCACAAGAGAAGAGAGATGCAGGACACATCCCCCAATAATTAAAAAACTCAATTAGTCTGTTGCCTTGCAATGATTATAAAACTTGATTCCCAATAATTAGGAGTTTGCTGCACCATTATTAGATTGACACTTGTCATTTCTTGTTTGAAATATTAGTCGTAGACGACTCGGCATTGACGAAGTTGATCCAAAGTCAAGTAACGGGCTTTATTTTCTTTGTTCTGGAAAGACGAAAGAGCAAAAAAGAAAAGAAGAGTGCGTTCCAATTTCAATCAACACCGGTTGGTTTGTCCATTCGTAATTCATATCATATGATATGTTGCCGCGGATTTAGTAAAAAATTGGTAAAAAGGTAAACATACAAGTGAAAAGTGAGTGCAGCAGAAATGACAAGAAAAACAGACAGTTGTTGTTGACGTAGGAAAAGAGGGACCGACCGACTGATGGGTTCGGTGATGATGTCTGTATGATGATGAGAGAGAGGGAGGAGAATAGGAATTTAGGATTTGGGTATAGTAATAGTACAGGGCGCCATTCAAACGCTATAATTAATTTAAAACCAGAAAAGAAAAAGAAAAAGGAATATATATCATCATATATATGAAGAAAAGAAAGCGACTGTATGCCGATATATACGATAAAAAGCTCCACCAATTTCTAAAACCCACCCACCCAATATGCTGTGTTGAGTGTTGAAGTCGAACCCGCTTAAAGCTAAAAGCTTTAGCCTTTAATAAGAATAAGAGAGTAGAAACAAAATCCCTATTATTTTTTCTTTTTCCATTTCCAATACCCTCTTTGGCTCTTTCTTCTCTGGACGACTAAGGAAAAAGGCTTTTCCTTTTATTATTATTATTAATTTTTGTTTTGAATTGAGAGTCTGTGATCTTCATACTGCACACCAATAAGCTTCGCGATGATTATGGTCCGTAGGGGTTCTGCCTAGGAAGGAAGGCATCTTTATGTTTAGGTTTGAGTTTTATTTGATCATCGAGTGTCTCTCTCTCTCTGATCAGGGACCTGACCTGACTTGAAAGTTGCAAATTTGCAATTGCCAAAACACAAACTAGTGGCTTTATGTTAGTTGGTAAGTATATAATTCTACTCTTTGGTAGTCAGAAAAGATGTTTCTTTTTTCTTTTAGTTATATTCAATTGATTTCTCCAGTTTTTTTTTTCTTTTGCTGTCTTTTGTGTTTCATACCCAAGACCCAGATAATGAGCATCCTCAAATGTTATTACGTTCGCTTTGCATTTTCTCATCTCCTCACTTTAATTAATAAATCTGCAATTGCTTGGAGCTGGAATTCTGGGTTTTCTTTCTTTTTTAATTTTATGCTTTCCTCCAATTGTTGCTTGCTTGAGCTTGTTTGGAGACCCTTTACTCATAATCTTCATCTCAAGTTAACTTTTTCGTGAGAGGTTACCAAATACCAAATGCCAATCTAGTTCAATTTGAATTCCTTTACTTCCACATTTCAACGTAATTGGTTGCACGAGAAATCACCCTCCTTATAAAGTTCGGTGCACTTTTTCTTTTCAACTCTCCTAAAATGTCATGGCTCATGATTCATGTGATTCTCTTGCCTTTAAAGAAAATAACCTTCATTTTTCTTCTTTTAGCTCTAACATCGAATTGTGGTTTTCATTTTTTTTTTTGGGTGCAGAAACAACAAGAACTTTTGACCAATCAGTCAGCCATCTGTTAAGAAAGAAGGTGGGTTTAGATCAATTTTAGCCAATTGTTATTTATTTGTTTACTCAATCTCAATGTTAGCAAACTAGTCCACTTTTGGAAATATAGAGATATAGTGTTTTACAACACCAATTAAAGATATTAACATCTCAACGAGAGTTATACTCAGAGCCATTTGGGTGTCGCTCGTGAGCAACCTACTACTTGTGCTTTGTTGGTTGACATTTAATTATGGCTTGCCTACTGTTTATGTCCATGCCTATCTCCATTCTTTGGATTATAATATTTGAACAGCTATCATTTCTGGTTCATATACATTGGAACCTAGTTACCTGCACGCTGTTCTGAAAATCACCACTGTTTCATGTAAGAGAGAGTTTACATACAACAAGCGGGAAATTCATTTACAGCTTCAATAGTGCGGATGCTGATTGACTAAATTTTATTTGGGTTGGCAGATATAGCAAGTCTTAGGATATGGGATGCCTGGTGTCAACACCGAAAGATACAGTAGGAAATAGGAGGAGGCCGGCAAATATTGGGGAAGTTTCTGTCTATGTTCCTGGTTTGCGAATCCCTAAACCTGTTGATTTCTCTCAGTCACTCGGTGATCACTTATCCAAGAGTTTAGTAGAACGCATATCTGCTTTAAGAACTCGTATAGTTGTAATGGCTGGCCAAGAAGGTCCTACAATTACAAGAACAAGGAGAAAAACTGCTACCCAACATGGTTTGTCATGGACACAAGTTTGTTGATTTTTCCAAATGATATGTGAACTCAAGTATTTCTACAGCTGAATGAATTATTGTCCTCAGGTGGTTCAACATTAGCTGATCTTCAGCAGGCTCTTGAGGACTACTTGCCTGTCCTTTTGGGATTAATGAAAGATGGTAAGTCTTGATCATATGTCATCTCATTAAACTGTATCCACAAGTTTAGTTAAATCCTAAAGGTGTTTCTTATTTCTAATATGAAGGAAGCCAGCTACAACACAAGGTACAATTTGTGTGGGTAAATCAAGAGGATGATGCAGAGGTGGGCATGTGGCAGAGCTCTTAAGTTCACATTTCTCTGTTATGCGTGTCATATATTTTTCTTTCCTCAAGTAGGGTTTAGATTCCATCATTTTGTCAAGGAAACCAAACTTGATTTGAATGAATAATCCTTCAGGAAACAGCTATGTCTAATGCATGGTACGAGGTGCTGTCCATCTTGCACTTAATGGCAATGCTATCGTTCTTACAAGCTAATTTGTTACTTCTTCCAAGAACATCTGCTGATGGTTATCAGCCAAAAGTAACAGAAGGTATTGTTATTTTTTTGGGTCTATTGAAAGTAGCATTATTGCATGAGACTGAGCCATAGGCAATTAAATCTTGTGTTTTTCCATGTATCATCTCATTTGTTTTATTACAATAGCTTGCTATGTTAATGAGAAAGTTGTGTTGTGGGCACTTTCTAGAATGATTGTGGACCTTTAATGGTCATGAAGTCTTCTCCTTACTGAGCACTTTCTAACTTAGTGCAGCACTAAACTGTCTGCTGAAGTTTAGAATCAGATGCAAACTGCAGTAAACTTTTCTGCTGACTAAATTGCATACTTTCAAGTAATCTGTCTTTGTGGTAGATTCATATAGTAGACAATAAGCATAAATACACATCTTTAGTTATAGGTTCAATACGTGTGTAATGTGTAGTTATATCCGCAGAATATGCAGTCGTATATTTATTGCTTGTTTCACTCCACTTCCCGGGCTTCATAAAGTATAAAACTCTGGATAAAGTTATGGAAAAATGAGATTGATCAGTTTTCCTTATCTTTCCTCTACATGGTTTCATGTGCTGACGGTGATTCACACCCATCAAAAGTATCAGTTTTGGATTGAGCCTAGTATGGTTGACATGGAAACTGAATGACACATAGGAACAATTAGAAAACTAGAGATAGAAAACTGCAAATTCATTAGATTATGTCATTAGACCCTTTAAACAGAATTCTAATATGTTAAAAGGAGATGGCTAAAACAACTGAAAAATGGGTTTCCTGATCAGTATACTTAAATCAAGATTCTTCTGTTTGATACTTCGTAGTAAGTTATTTGTTCACCTGTTTATGTTCTGTTATGCTGCTTGGGCTACTTGTTTTGAGAAGATCTTTTTTATTCACAAAGAAAGAAGAAACAAGAACAAAAGAAGAAGAAGAAAACTTGTATATGCAGTAGTTGGTCATAAGTCAACCTTTTGGCTTTTGTCATGCTAATTTCTTCACTTGGTTGTGCCTCACTTGGCTTCTTTTGTTTTTTCACAGAGAGTAGACGAGCTTCAATTGATATTTTCATAAAGGCAGCAGGATATCTTGATTGTGCTGTCCGACATGTTCACCCACAGTTGCCTACTGAGCTCAAGTTTGTATCAATTGAAAATTATACTGATTTCAACTTCCTGTTTGTTAACATGTTCCTAATGCTGTTATTCTTAATCTTTTGACTATTGCTTGATTGCAGGAGAAACCTGCCAGTCGACCTAGCAGAAGGAGTTCTTCGGGCACTTTGCCTACAAGCATTAGGACAGGTATTTCAAAGAATGGGCTGATGTGATAAACTGTTACATTTTATGTTTCAAACTTCATGCCTGAAATTGGACCAACCATCTAAAAGGCATATTATGCTCCTATATAAAATTATGTTGGAATTCTGTGTCTTCTGATCTATCATCTATGATCTTTCGCTTACCCTTTTTCTATTTTTCTTTGCTTTTTCTTCTTCATCTGTTCCAATGTCTACTGTAGGGTGTTGATATTCAACTTGGGATGGCAATTGATAGCACAAAAGCTACTCTTGCAGTGAAGCGAAGGCTTGCATGTGAAATGGTGAAGTATTGGCAGCAGGTAAGAGATTTCTCGGCATTGATGGTGTGCTCTTCTCGATTAGTAATGTCATTTGAAGTCTCGGATTTTTGTAATAAATGTTCCATTCCATGCTTCCATTTGAAGTCTCCCATTTTTCTTCATGTTTTTTTGGCTGTACATATATTAAAAATCCGCAATTTTTGTGAGTTAGAAGAAGAAAGATTAGTCCTACAGCCCAAATTGCATCAGTTCAAGGTCTGAATTTGGATATTCTAGGTTTGAGGAGCAAAATAATGATCCTAAAAACTTGTTGTGGTTACATGATGGGTTCCATTGCACAGTGCTAGAACCAAAAATGTCAAAGTACCACTGCAGAACATTGATAATTAAGACACACCTCCATTTTTGGTTGATCCCCGATGAGAGCTTACCCCATCTATACTTCTTTGCTATATTTACTAGTGAGTGTGTTTGGTTCCGTAGTTTTTGATAATGTGCCATATTTGCTTTGACTTATGCTGTCATGCCTTTATGTGCATATCTGATACATACACATACGGCTACATACCCAACATTTAGGATGGGCAGAAAAATATGAATTTAATATTCTCTGAATACCCCAAACAAGAGGATCTAACCATGTCCACTTTGTTCTTTTTGCCTAAAATATTTTCTTTATTAAATGTTCCTCTTAGTCATAACCCTTTTTTTTGGTTTGTTACAATTTCAGATTTTCTTTTGCCCTTCCTGATATTGGGTTATTTTGGCCATTTTCTATTCACAGTAGTTGTGAATAAGTTCCTCTATATTCCATATCAGTTACATGTCATATTTAAGTTGTTAATTCTGATGGTTCACTATGTTCCTCATGATTACACTTCTCATCCCAGATATGTTTGTTTAAATCACATCAAAATTGGTGATCCTGAACCATATATTGCTTTCTTTATGTCATTTCTTCACAGGCTCAAGATAACATTATGAACCTTCCATTATTAAATGGTTGGGGTGAAAAGCATCGGCTCTTTGTGAAGTGGAAATATGTTGAGGCAAAGGTACGCTGCAATTTTTTATGTGTTTTTGCTTATGCGCTCACTGCTATCCTTATCTCATCTTCTGAGTTTTTGTTTCATTAGAAGGATAGTATTTCTCAGATTCTTATTGTAAGGGAAAAAAATGATTTACATGTTGTCTTCCCTTTTGGAGGAAAAAAAAGTGACTTCTAGTGATTCCTCTAGAATTTTTTTCTTCCTAATTAATGTTTTTCTTCCTAAAAAGATACTAAGTTGGTCACTTGTATTTTCCACTTTGGTGATTACTTGTTAATGCGGTTTGTCTACCCTTGGATTAAATTCTGTGTACGCAGATTTTGATACTTGTTCTTGGTTATGGTACGGTATTGTCTTTTCTGAGCAAGTGACTGCCAAATGAGAAGTAATATTGGAGATCACCACCATAGACTGTGCCAGTCTTTCTTTCACTAAGTTATAATTTTCCATCAGAACTGTTAACAACTTTACTATTCATGAAGAGTTGTATGTCAATTGATTCCTCTACGTTGATCTAGCTGATAGAGAGGGGTCTTCTGCCACTAACGTTCAGTATTTGATTTCATTATGTTTGAAGTTTGTGTTTTGCACAGCTGACCAAAGCTCATCTTTTTTCCTCCAATATTAATCAGGCTGCTGCATATTATTATCATGGTTTGATCCTTGACGAGGGTAACACCGAAAAATTTCATGGGATGGCTGTAGCTGCTTTGCAAGCAGCAGATGAGTATTTTAAAGAAAGTAAGAAAGCATGTGACGCATTTCATGCTGCTCCTCCTTTGTCGAGGTAGGTAGAGCCCTATTTTCTTGTTCATTTGTGCTGATAGATGGATTATTCATCTTGTGGCATCTGGCAGAGTATCTGCTCTTTTTCTAGGATAAGTATCTAAGTTATCAGTTATCTTCAGAGCACCATGTTCTTCACCTTTGAGAGTATGTAGACTGTAGCAGCAACGAAGTAGTGTACTCCAGTTATTCAGCCAAACTCTGCTCAGGACATTGGGTTTGTGAAACAGTTGTTTTTATGCTGACTTTCACACGATGAGGATTTTGTGTCCAGCATGAGCATGCATCCTTTTTCAAGATCATAACATTTTAGAATTTATTTACTCATTGGTCATCTAGCATGGTTCAGCTAGGTGAACTGTTAGCTCATAATTATTTCCTCTGAAATAAATATGTTCGCTTCTCCTTGCAATCACCATTCTTTTGGTTTTCTAGTCCATTTTTTTAAATCTTCCTCTCACCTAAATTATGTAGTCTCTATTCCAATCTCTAGATATTTGTGTGCGTGTGTGTACTGAACCATGTGCAAGATCTATTATCTTGTAGCTAGCGTTGGTGGATTGAAGATTGATGTGTCATTAGTTGATCAGTTTCCTTCTTCTTTTTAATCATTTTCATATTGAGTAAGTGCTTAATTGATAGACATTATGCAGAAATCCACCGCTCTGGGGAACCATGAAATATCTGTCTGAAAAAATTCCAAAAGATACTTCGAGCAAAGTGCGGATAAACCGTGACCTCTACTCACACGAAAAGTATGTCCTACTGGAGAGAAGCATAACTGAAAATATTTATGCCCAAATGCAATTTCCTTTTCACTCTTGGCACCTAATTGTAATCTCGTTCTTTGTTGATAGAAGGAACCATATGAATAATTAACGTCTGGTTTTGGATATCTTGACTGCAGAATCATGGAGACAGCACCAACATTGCCTGACTTTGCTTTGGCCCTGAAACCGGATGAATACCAACTTCCTCCGGTGGACCCGTCCTGGAACATGGAGCACATGAATAAGGGACAGACTGGTTCCAACCAGCTCAGGAATGACAGAAGATAGCCAAGCCATATATGATAGTTTTCTGCATCACAAAGTAACAGGGGACTATCCAGAAGTGTGGATGACCATTCAATTGTAGTGCCCAAGGTCCACTTGAGCTGTCCTTTTGTTACCCCTCTTCTTTTTTCTTTTTCTCCTTTAATCCATTTTTCCTTATAAATTTCTTTTGTTCCTTCTCCCCATGCGTAATTTACTTATAGAGCTCTGTATTTATGTTTTCTGTTGTGTGTAAATTGTTAATTGGCTGCTACGGGGGAAGAGAAGAATGACTCATATGCAAATTACCAAGAACGGGTATTTGCTTCATCAAAGTTGAAGCCAGTCCTGTCCGATTACGTTTGTCCATCTGTTTCATGAGTATTGTGTTTCATAGAAAAGCGTTCTTTTTATTTGTTGTTTTCCGTAATTTATTGGTATACTCTGTCCACACGCATAAAAATATTCGAAGAGAAACTCAAAAAAAAGTTGAAGGTATTGCGTCTGGCGGACTTAAGAGCATATCTCTAGTAGACTTTCTTTTTTCTCTAGCTATTTTGGCTAAAAGGAAGAAAGATTCTCATCTAGCAAATTCTCTACTTGGCTCTCTATTTTGGAGAACTAATTTTTGATTCTCTACATCTAGGAATGAGGAGAGAGAAAAAGGGGGAGAGAGATAGAGACATTTAAGAGGTTGGTGAGGTTGGGTTTCTACTTTTCTTTTTAATATATTTGATTTACAAGAGAAGGAGGGAGAAAGAGAAGAGAAAATAATAAAAAATATTTCAAATTAGTCAAAATAGAGAACATTACTGGAAAAAAAATACTTTTTAAGTAGTTTGCTATAATAGTTTTTTATAGCTAGAATTGGACTAAAATTTGTACTCTCCTAGAGATGCTCTTAGAATAGAATTCGTTTATTTGGTGGGTGCGCGCACACACTCTCCCTCTCTCTAGGTCCAAGCTTCCATGTTACGGAAAATAAAGGATTCAAATTCTGATTTTTTAAGTACAACGCCCCAGTTAATTGGATTCAACAACGGGTATTTACTTTTGAAGGGCAAGTTGTAAATATTTGGACAAATGTAGAATTAACTTCGTAAACAAAAAGCCCAAGTAACAAAAACTAAAAAATAATGTCAATACAAACATCCCTAGGCCTAGCAAAAACAACAGCATCATCAAGCAGAGATCACAAATATCCTGAGGTGGAGAATCATAGCCACACATCGCTCCAGGCTGGAACTGCAGCTGGTCATTCTATCCGCTAATGCCATTCGTTACATTATGCCAATTTGCAGCTGGCCATACTAGTCTTCTGCACCATTTCTGCCATCTTCATCCAATTGCTTTTGCTTCTCTTGTTCCTCTGCCAAAAAAGAAAAAGAAAAAACAAGAACCAGTAAAGTGAGTTCAATATGACTCTACATCTAATCTAAGTTACAGCTTATTAAAGCCACCGGATTAAGCATTTAGTTCTCATTGTCACAGGGTGTAGGCTAATTAAGTGTAAAGTGAAAAACACTTGCATTGCATGCTTTTACATTACAAACTTTGAAGATGTTGGTCCAATAACTTCCATAAAAAAGAAAAACATAAACTAGACTAACAGGCCATAATAAAATTATAGCATACAGGAACTTAAAAGATATATCCTCTTATGGCATGTTTGGGTGAGGGTCTTGGCGATTGGATTTGAGGTTAAGTGTTACTTTAAAACTCCATCTTAACCGGATTTGGCCCATTTAAAACTGGGACCTAGGGCACTGGACCTTAGCTCTGGGACCCTGGTCCGGGTACCCAGTTCTGTGGACGAGGATCCATGGCCAGAGGTCCAGGTCCTTGGCATGGGATCCTGAGTCCAGTGTCCTCGGTCCTCGGTCCTCGGTTTCAGGACCAGGACACTTTATATGTTAACCAAACAAGTAAAACTGAAATCTTGGGACTTTATATCCCAATCACTTTAAAATCCTGTCAGTTTGCCATCCCTTGGCACTTTCAAGCCCCTCATTCAAACACAAGGTCAAGAAGAATGAACTGGAAAAAGCCACCACAAATATAACATCTTCTTTCATACAACATATAGCTTTTGTTTAGCCAGAGAATATATTCTTAACCAACTAGGCTCAGAGTGCTTCAAAGGCAAGATTGGGCCCTAACCAAATGCAAGATATGCTTCCTAGAAACCTTTTCCCCATTTTCTAAACCCAAACTCACTCTCTACTGCATTGTTAGTCTGTTTACATCGTGGGGCAAGCACATCAAAGAAAAGACTGGATCTTTTAATGGAGAGGGCTGAAATGAGGCCCCAAAACTATGGTTCTGAAACTATTTACCCCCATAGTTTCAGAAAAGACTGGATCTTTTAATGGAGAGGGCTGAAATGAGGCCCCAAAACTATGGTTCTGAAACTATGGAGAAGGGGTATGGCCCCAAAACTATCCTGTTGCCATTTGAAGTTCGAAATTTTTCTGCAACAGGATATCCAAGGGGCCGCCATTTGAAGTTTGATATAATTGCCCAGTAGGAAATAACAATCCAAATCATGCAGAAAAATTTCAATATCAAGGAATATGAAAAGAAAATGAAAAAATCGAATGCTTTGTTTCTGAAAGTAAAAAATGGTCATAAGTTTTTAAACTTACGAAAACCACTCATCTGTTATCTATCCAACCAATTTAAGAAGAGATCTTTCATGAAATGCGTTCTGTTAAATTTTTCTATGGACGGAACATGTTATTAAGAAAAATCGTAATTCCATACCCATAAGTTTACACATTGCCTTTTGGGTTCGCCTTTCAAGCTTATCAAGCTTCTTCTGCACATCCCTGCGAAGTTCCCAGTTTGGTTTTTTAGGAGCAATATTCACAAACGGGTCCTGAACATTAATCAGGAATTAGAACATGTGACATAATGGACAATTCACCATGAAAGACACAGAAGCTAGTGATTAAGAGACTGAGCAAAGAAATTCAAAAGTAATGAAGTACCTCTTTCTTCTCTGAGGGAGAAGGTACTGCTGCAACAGGGTCTTCAAACTTTGGTAGGACTGGTGGAACAAGCTTTCCCTCCTGAAGCTTCTTATCATGAGGAACATAATTTCGGAATTTCATGCTGGTGTATTGCACAAGTTGACAGTTAAATATTAAAACCTCATTTGAAGTATCCCTAGCCAATAAAATTACAGAACTTGAAGAACTAACAACCCCTTATGTATCATTAAAATATGACCAATCACATCCTAATCATACCTTCTAATATAATTCATAATCAACTATCTCATTAAACTAAATAATTGCAATCATGACATGAAGTGAAATACTATTACCACTACAAGTGAAGATATAGGTTTCGAAAAATTGGAAGCAGAAGTCTCTTATGTGTATGTGAAATTTCTACCTAACCTTCCCAAACTTAATTCAACTTCCCCTTTTGGACACTATTTCAGGTTTACTGTTTTCCTTATACTTAAAGATCTTGTACTCATGTTCTGAACCCATAATCCATAGTCATGCTAACCACAAAAATGAGAAAACCATAAAGCACCTGCATACATTGTTGAGGTATATAAAGGATTAAATATAAACAAAAACCTTTGATGTATCATCTCAAATGACATACGAAAGCACAGCACACATATGCCTATAATTACAGAGTGGGTATTGGCAACATCATGGGATAAATATTGTACACAAATCTCACTGCACAAAATCATGAATTTGAAAGGAAGATGCACTATAACACCTTCCAGGGCATTGAACTGAAATTAATATCATGAACAAAACCCTAAATAAGACTAATGGGGAATTGGAGGGTGGTAAGTAAGTGATATTAACATACAAAAAGAATAGGATCTACTCACGTTTCTTCGCTAGTTTCATTGTCTTCGTCAGCATTAGAGTCAACCAGAGAGGAATCCTCATCTGGAGTGTTTAAGAGTTCTTGCGCAGCTTTAAGAGCTCTTAGCCTCTCTTGACGTGCTGCAACTACTTGTTCAATGGAGTCCTCTTCAGCGGCCATTGCTTCAAATGTAGAAGAAACAGTTAATATTTAACAGATCAGTAGTTTCATCTCCAAATGTGGCTTATCTCCTCTCAATAATGAATAATGAAATGACATCAACAATATCTTGCAGAGATCAAATGCAAAAGGCAACTCTCTGTACAAGGTTTCACATAATAAGGCATACGACATTACATGCTCAATTGGAGCTATAGCATCAAATACTCAGCCCTAACTCATTAAAAAAAATTATTTTCCACAAAAGACGTTCTTGAAACACCAAGAATCTGTCTGGAGCAAATATACATAGACGCGAGTAGAAATATTTCATGAAAATTTTAGTCTTTCAGCACAAGTAGCGAGTCAGACACAAATAGTTCAAGAAGATTAAAAGCAAAGCCATTCCCAAAAAAAAGAACAAAAAGAAAAGGTTTCTTGTTTAAAATAAATTTAAATAAAGTTTTTTTTTTCCTATCATATAATCAAGACCCACCAATATCCTCTTCAAAACAAAAGAAATTAGTAAATTGTTAGAACTTCTGATCCCCAGACTACCAAGCAAACCAACCCATATTCATACAAGCGCTTAGCATAATCAATCTAATGCATAATTGATTCCTGAGTTAGGTTTCAATTTAAAAAACGAAGAGGAGCAGAAGAACCAGATACAAGACTGAAAGTGCGAGTTTTCTTCGCACTTGAGTCTCGAGTGATATATTTATGGGCCCTTTTTTATAGTTACGGAACAACAGATAAAAGAAGAAGAAGATAGAAGTATTACCAGAGAAGAGAAGAGAAGAGAAGAGAAGGTTCCGGAGTGTCGACTCGTCTGCTGCACTGCTCTCTCTGTCACCGAGGGGATTGAAGAAAAGAAAGTGAAAGTTGGGAGGTGAAAAAGAAAGAAAGAAAGGCCTTTAGTATAGGCTAAGGGGCCTGGCCAGTCCAACTCCAAGTAAGTAAAATGAAGATCAGAAGCTATTGGGCCTGTAATGGGCCTGTATATCTGTCAAAAGCTACTGTTTTTGTCTTTGTAAAGCACTAGACTAGCAGAAGCGAGAGCACGTTAAGGAAGGAAGAATGAGAAAGGAAGCAGAAGCACAAGTGGAATTGGCAAAAAAGAGATGCAGAGATGTGATCGACCGAATAGAGGGATTGCCAGCTTCCACCAAGATCACTGCTTCTTGCAGACGCACTCTTCTCAAATTGGCCCACTCCGAACTCACTTTCCTCTGCCGCTGTTGCTCCTCCACCGCCTCCTCTTCTTCCACTCCCCTCAACCTCAGGTTTGCCCATTCCTTCCTTCTAACTTCTAAGATTTAATTCTAATGCACTCCTCCTAATAATAATAAAATATCTTCTTTATTTATTTATTTATAATTTACTGCTCCTTTTTTGCTTAGGGTATCTTATAATGAAATTGGAAATATAGGAGAAAAAGATATATATAAACAAATGAAATACAAGTTATCTGCTTTACTTACTACTTGTCGTGTCGTTGTAAATGTAAAGCGCATCAGCAATCAAACGAGTTGAGTTGAGTTGAGTTGAGTTCTTGTTTTGAATGAATGGCAGTGTCTGTCTTGTTTGTAAACTAAATAGTAAATAGTAATTTTGGCAGTGTCAATATCGGGCACCTCGAGGCAGTTGTTCACCTTCTCCAGCAGCCTTTCATCACTGGTGTTTCCCGCGTTTGCAAGCCAATTCCTTTGTCAACTTTAGCCCCACATCCACATGGGCAGAAAACCGACCCTTGTCTTAAAATACATGTTGATATAGTATGTACTCTCCATAGGAACCCTGTCTGGATTATTGTATCTGATAGGAACCCAAAATACATTAGTTGGAGTGGCAGCAGCTGCGGATCCCCTTACAAAAGGGATAAGAGTAAGGGCTTAAAATTGCGTATTCAGCAAGTCACTGCTGCTGCCCGGTCAGCCGTGGCACTGAAACCTTCCTCAGTTATTCTCTTCTTTTCAAACCGAAATGGACTTAGCAGCATTGTTTGCGATAAACTCAAAGATGAATTTGGGGCCACTGAGTTTCAATTGGATTTTCCTGTTTTAGATTTTAATTTTGATTTATCCAAGGAAGCAGGTGAATGGACTAATGTACTTGTTGCGAGAACATATCAAGAGGCTTGTGCATTCGAAATAAAGGTTAGTGATACAAGGAACACTGTTTTAAGTTCAGAATCTGATGTGAAGGATTCAAGCCTGGGAGAGGCTGCTGATACTGAGAAAGATCCGTCCGACTCAACAGAGCACACAGAATTTTGCCGTGCTTTCTCTAATCTTATTTCAAGAATGGAATTCTACTCATTGTATCTAAAAAATGGGGAATCCGCTCAAGTTGGGAGTCTTCTGGGTCAAAGTGAACTTATAAACTTTGATACAACTGCCTTGATTGCTCTTGTATCAGGTATTAGTAATGGTGGCACTCCAAAACTTTTGGCTACTCCAGAAAGTGAATTGAGGCAGCGGTTTAAGGGTAACTACGAGTTTGTGATTGGACAGGTTAGTTCTTCCTGGTTGCACCTTTTGTTTGGAGTATTGGATATTTCTTTCCACATTGTTGGAGAGGTCCCAAGTTCGAATCCTCCCTCCCCCAATTCAGAAAAAAGGATATATTATTAAATATACTTAGCAAGCGTGATAATAGCAGTTATTATAGTAAAGTTTTACTGCTCAAATCTTTTGTTACATTTTATGCTACCTATAAAGAAATTAATAAGTAGAAGATCATATTGCTCTCTCTCTCTCTCTCTCTCTCTCTCTCTCTCTCTCTCTCTCTCTCTCCCCCTTATTCCTCTTTGCCCACGAGCAAAATGGTCAAGTATTAAGACTTGGCAGTATGTTAAAATGACAACTTTTAAGATTTTATTCACCGGTTCCAATACATTGAACTTCTGTATTCTGTTGATTAATCTTTTCCTAAAATGTTTCTTGTGGTAAAAACTACTGTGCTGACTCCCAAGGTTTGTTTATCTTCAACCATTTTTTTTTTCTTCTTGAAAAAAATATTGGCCTTTTAATAGATTTAGTTTACATTAACATCCCGGGTACGGTTTCTTGATCTTCTGCCAGGTGATGTCTGAAATTCAGAATCCAATTCTTGTTGAATTTGGTCGCACAATATCTGGGAAGAGAGTCATAATCTGTGAAAGTGTTCGTTCAGAGTTCAAAGAGTTAGTATTGATGTGTGGAGGGCCCAATGAGAAGTTGAGAGCTAGTCAGTTACTGAATTGTCTTACGTGAGTTTTTGACCAGTTTTTTCTTTTTAACTTCTTTGAATTTTTTTTTTTATCTGCATTAATTTCAAAGGGAAATAAACAGTGACATGATAGAGAGAGAAAAAAAAAAACTAAACTAGTCAAAGTTGAGCATATGATCTACAAGGTCTGCTTTAATTGCATTGTGTGTAGTTATTCTATTTCGTACGACGTTGTTCTTTAAGTTAAAGCAACATGGTTATTTTATTTTGTGGTTCACATTTAAAGATGTTCTAATACAAAATAGTTTAGTGATGTCCTTCACAACAAACTCTTTTACCCACCTTTAAGTTTTAACCGTTTACCAGAGGACCAAAAATAGCTCAGTGAGGACCAGTGGGACTAGCAGCTGACCACAGTAAATGATTGCTGGGAAGGAGGGAAAACCATAAAACCCCCATTGATGAGGACAGATTTGGCCAATTTGGGTTTCCTCAGAAGTTTGCTGAATTTTCTTATTTATTATTGTCAGGGTTAATTTCTCCCAAGGGTTACTTATGTCCTACCTCTGGCCCCTGCGGCCCTGCCTTTGCAACCTCCTTCAGTTAGTAGTTGTCGTTCTTTTGGGCTTTCTGTGCATGTGTGTTGTCTCTAGTATACTTATTTCTTAGAACTTCAAAAAATTTCACTGATATAATTCGCCTTAGGTTGCAGAATGCTTCAACTTAATTGGTGAGTTAATCTTGGATTCATGATTTAGGTGACCTTCTTAGATTGCATTTGGAGAATTACACTTACATATTTGCTTCCAAGGTTGGTAAAGTATGTAGATTCTGTTCCCCTCAGTGTAGGACATTAAGCATATCTATAGGGCTTTTTTTCTTCTTCTATATATGTAGGAAACGAAAAAAATTGTAGAAATAGGGAAACAAGCACAGTAGACATTTGTGAGAACCAACCAACCCTAGTCTGCAATGTGCATTAAGTCCAAACAGGGTTAAGCCTGTCCGAAAAAATTTGAGTTTCATTGACATTCTGTTTGATCTGTTTGATGATTTTTGCTCCCTTATATATCTATGGTTAATCGTGGTTTAAATATGAGTGGTGATTTGCCCACTCCAATTGTATCCACTTACACTCCATTTTATAACTAAAAAAGGAGTGTTAGTGGATAAAATTGGAGTGGGGAAATCATTACCCTTAAATTTATATGTATATATAAAAAAAATTGTATTATCCTGCACTAATAACCTTTAGGACTGGTATAGGGTTGTTCCTGATAGTCCTTCTGAACGCATGATGAACCTTCCAACCACTAGAAAACTGGCTTTGAAGAATAAGGTTGTTTTTGGTACTGGTGATTACTGGTGTGCTCCAACTGTAACGGCAAATATGGCATTTGTGAGAGCAATTTCACAAACTGGGATGTCCTTGTTTACCATTGAGCACAGACCTCGCGCTTTGACTGGTGATTAGTTCTATGTTGTCCTCAGATTAAGAAGTGAAGCATGCTCCCATGGATGGTGATATCAGGTATAGTTAATCCATGTTAACAATTGAAGTGATTGAATATGTATCTACATTCATTAATAGCTACCTTTACACTTATAGAGAAACAAGCAAACACATTATCCATTCTAACTGTTACATCAAATGTGTGTTGAAACTGATTATAGGAATATCCTCTAAACAAATGTACATCTAGAGTTTTGTGAGAGTAATGGTTGGTTGCAAGGGTATGCAACTTTTGATGAATTGTTTCCTTCAGTCTGCAATGTGGCTTAATTTAATTTCACACATAATTGTGGCTGCTAGTAGTAAACAGATTCTTGAAGAAATGAAGTCCTGCAAATAATACAATGAAGAACCCAAGTTTCATATGGGAATGGGCAATGGTTTATGGAATGACTGAGTGGCTGCTTCTTGCTATATTGGGGTTTGATCTATGATGAGCTATTCCAGAGAACGTAAAAAAGAAAATTCATTATTTCCTCTGTAGGTCATTGAGGGGTTTGAAGATCTGCTTGAATTTGGGGGGTGGCATTTTTGTCAAACGGGACCTGCTGGATCAGCTGAGACTTGAACTGATCAGAACACCTGGTGGTTTGTGGCGCCCATATGTTCCAGTCGTTTGGGTACATCTAGGAGACGGTGGGTTCTCTGATCTTTCTAGTTATAAAACTCAAATTATTGACGGACATGCCACTGTCATGTAAACCCTATAATAATGTAGGCTTGTAAAACAGTTTTTATAAGATGTTGCTTTAGCCACACGGTATTGTGATTTTCATGCATTCGAGGATTCTCATCTTACTACAAGATTAAAAGGAGAGCAATGTGGAAAACAATCAAATTCAAACCTTCCATCTCAAAAACAAAAAGGAAAAAGAAATAAAGAAAGAAATGCAATAAAGAGAAGGGAAGGGGATTAAAACAGGTCCCATCCCATCTCCAAAATTGTAGACAGACAGACACAAACTTGATGCCGGATTAATTCAATCAAAGCTTCAATCTAAATCTACAATTATTAGCTTTAATGCTAATCAAGTTATTAGCAGTTAAGCTATCCACCACCAACAAGCATTCCCCCAAGATCCTTACCTTCCTGAGCTTCAATCTCCCGAGTTGGATTGCTACGGGTGCATCAACCTTAAGATCCAAGGGGATGCGTCCGGTTTGTTGTTGCTGTTGCAGTGCATTCATCAAAGTGTTTCCGTACTGTGTTTGGCCGGTCAAGGCCACGTTGAGTAGTGTTTTGTTCTGGTGACCTTGGTAAAACTTTGGCAGTGTCCCTTGGCAAAGCTTCATGTTTGTATACCACACGCTCAACCGGCCACCTTGCTCGTAGTGAATTCCGATCTTTTTATTTGGGTTATTGGCTGTTATCTTCACGTCAAATTTAGCATATAGAGTCATGTCCAAATTGAGCCTTAGATCGCTTATTTTCAAGCTATCAACCGAGTAATTTGGAAGTTTTGGATGGAAGATAAGGTAGAGAAGGCCAGCAGTGGCTCCTATTATGATGAATACAAAGACAAGGATGCCTATTGTGCAATACATGCACCTGCTCCAACAAGTACATGAACATGTGCTTGTGCTTCTCTTTAAATTTGTTGGTGGCTTCTTCGCATGGATATTAACCGGAAGGCTACTACGTGCTTGTATTTGTAAAGGGTGATGCTCCTGCTGATCAATCTCCTCTTTCTGATCTTTATCAAACTTTTCTTTCTCTGTTGTTGTTGTTATTGATGAACCGTGCCGGTGTCCCTGTGGCTGTGGCACTGCCAGAGGCGCAGACACGGTGGTGGGTGGCGCTTCCACATCCCCAGCAGGATGAACTCTCTGATGATCACCCATCTCTCTCTGTTATTTTAAATAGCTCTCACTCACAACTAACTGCGATCATGGATGATATTGATAGTAGTCTAGATAGATAGAGTAACTGAGAAAGCATTCTTAGTAACTCATGGATATAAATAGAGATTTTGAAAGTTTGAATTAACATTTCCTTCCTAATAGCATTTGCGTATGTGTTCTGCTTCCTTCCTAGGATTAGGATAGGACCTTTTTGGGAGAAAAACCAGAAAGGTTTGAACTGATTACCATCCTCACCTACTCACAACAACAAATGCAACACCAGGTACCGTATATCATTATCATACATGTGATATGGTATGGTAGTTCAGCTAAGTTATAACAAGAAAGAAGCATACACTTAACACATACTTGAACTACCACATTTCCTTGTCTGTTATAAAAGCTCTAGTTTTGAGACACTTGCAACTTAACGTGCTCCTACGAAATTCCAGCAGTTAGCTAGCAAAAGCAAACACTTAAAAATTGAATAAGAGAGAGATTGAATTTGAACCCATATATCTTTTTATTATTATTATTATTTATCAAAAGAAATAGCGTTCCCCTTCTGAACTTTAATTTGGATTTAATTAAAAGGCTTAAATGTCAAAATGGTCCTTGTGTTTTACCATGTTGGCCAATTTAGTTCATGTGTTTTCAATTTAGCCAATTTAATCCCATATTTAGCATTATTAGCCCATATAGTCCAATCCGTTAAGTTTACCGTTAAATAAACATTATACACCTTTTTTTTTGTCCTTTAAAAACCTATAAACCTTTTTGAAATTAATAAAAAATTGAATTAACTTAAAGACATTAAAACATAACATTTGAAGGAAAAAAAAAATGTTATTTGCCTTCGTTTCTTAGTTTTTCCATAAAAAGAAATCATGTGCTGGGCACATGTCACCATTTCCAAGGGTGTGGTAGTCATTTTACATCATAAACACCAACAGGGTCTAGCCGAGTGGAAAATGGTCTTGACTTGCAGCATAGGTCACAGGATCAAACCCCCATGGCATCATTTGTGTGGGTGTCTATGAGAAATCTTCCTCCCCTCTAATTTAGACTATCGCTTGTACTTAACAAAAAAAAGTGAAAAGGAATCTCTCTCTCATGTTAATTTGATACTTTAAACCATATGAGTTTTGTTCACCCATCAAACACGTTGCACGTATGACCAAGAAGATTGAATTAAATCTGTCTTCTCAAATCCCATAGAATGCTAGTGTAGATGCCCATAAGTACTTTAAGAATAGTTTTAACATAGTAACAAACAAGTAATACGGCGGGTTATGTGAGATAGGCTTGAGCTTCCAGTAGATTGCCCACAGATAATCCTACTCCATAAATATCCACTTTCAGAATTCAGATGAAACTTACTTTATTTTATCAGAACAATATGGTACAATTAACTCTCTCACGTGTATCCAGGCAAGGCAACTTCAATATGACAGAAAAAGAGAAATTACTTTGCCATGTGGATGACACAACGCAAACACTTCCCTTCTCTCATGAGATTGAAAGCTTTGTTGACATCTTCAAATGGCAGGTTATGTGTTATGTACTCGTCGACTTGGATTTCCTGCAGGTAGATTTTTTGGAATTCAAACAGGCTGTGCATTTTATTTTGTGGATTAAAAAAATGTAACAAGTATTTTTTTCTTCAACTAGAAGAATAATCATGATCGGTCAATGGGAACATGTTATCTGTTTAAAACAGAGATCAACGGTTAACATGAAATAAAACAAAAGAATTTAGCATCATACTGGCTGCAAATTGTCATGCTTTCTTAGCATACACACCTTTAAAGCTGAAGAAAGAAATAGTTTAACACAGAAGAAATAGCAGTGAGAAGGATTAGGAGGAATTTGTTCTAGATGGTTTATAAATTCAACCTAAGAATTTGATACTAAGCGAAATTCAGATTATAACCCTACTACTTCAAACAAGATGATTTGATAAGTTTATACATTAGACATTTATCAAACTAAGACATGATAAATTGTTTGGGCATGCCCTATCGCATTCTTGTAACTAGGACTAAACATTGTCAGTAGATTTTCCAGCTACATGAGGACACACTAAATTTTACAACAATGGGAGGGAAAAGGACACTTAATATTAGAAGGGAGATTGGACTTATTGAAGATTCATTGAAGTTTTAGTTAGTATTACCTTTTTTGTGTACATATCTACTAATGAAGGGAGATGAGATTTAGGTTTCCATCCTCCAAATAGAGATCCCTTCAATGTTCTTCCAGTAAGAAATATTCCATAATGAGCTGTTACCTCCGGCTTCACTTTTGGCACACCAAGTGTAACTGTCAACCCCCATCCCTTCAAAGAAACGCCAGATACAAATGAGTGAAGTTCAATAAATAAGAACTCATCACATACACAAAAATAAATATGAGATAGGCTTAGGGGAAAAAGAAAAACACTGAGATATGAGAAATTTACATCGCAGCATGCCTGCAAAGCAGTAGTTACCATTCCAGTGTCACCTATACATTCAAATGAGTAATCAGCCCCTCCACCTGTCAGATTCTTAATAACCTGAAAGAAAGTTAGCTTATATGTATATTTCAAACTAAATGACTTCAAGTTCATTCATCATGGTTCCTTAGACATATCACTGTTGCATTATAAGATTCACTATATCACCAATGAGATAGAAATTCCAATCACCTCATTCAATTTACCACCAAATCCGGCATCAGTTATGCTGGCTATTTAATTCTTTTTATTTCTTTCATAATAAATTTCACTTGGGAGGGCGGCAGGGGAGTATGGTTGTTTCTGTTTATTTCAACATTACCTGTTGAATAGGATCTTTGCTGTCATGAGGGTTGATAAATGCTGTAATTCCAAAAGCTTTTGCTGTACAAATAAGAGCACTTCTTTACCAACAAATACATTAGGGACTTGTACCATAGAACTCCAGACAGAAAAAGAAAAAGAAAATAAAAAAAATACCATTTTCACCCTTTTCAGGATTAGTGTCAACACCAATTATTTGAGATGCTCCCCTAAGCTTAGCACCCTGTGCAACCTATCATACAAGAAATCATTACTGTTTAAGTCATGCTGCTGTCATATTTGAAAAGTGAAAACTGTTAACAAGTCTCTGCACTTACAGAAAGGCCTACGGTCCCAAGACCAAATATCACCACACTTGATCCATTAGATATATCAGCAACATTCCAAGCTGCACCCAAGCCTAAAAATATATCAACATATGTCAGCAACGTTTTTCCTTGATCAAGAATTGCAATTACATATGTATGTGACTACGTGCAGGGGCATGTGAGGGCTATCCGATTCCTTTTCTTCTGCTCCTCCCTATCCCCCATCACCTCCAAAACAAAGGAAGCCTTTTTATATTATTCCTTGCATTTTAATTGTGAAGAAACTTATCATTAACGGAAAATTCATTCCTTTATTACAACATGAACACAGACAAACACCAACTTGCATATGCGAACCAAATTATACACCTATGTGCAGGGCAAGTGCAATATTACAAACATCAGTGATTATTTGTGCTTTAGCTTTTTTATGCTCCCACTCGAAATTACTATTTGATTCTCATTCACATTCTAGTATTTAAACTTCTATTTTCAGGTCATTTAGTTTGGTCACTGCAAGGAAACTTCTACCCAATACCAATAATTTCTAGCTACACCTGTATAGCATATCTGAGCTATATATGTATGTATGCATTTATCATATGCATGTATTTACGTAAATACAATGAAAGAATAAATGGTCATGGTATCATGTGATTTGATGGCAATATCATGATTTGAAACTCTACCTGCAGCTACTCCACAACTGAGAAGGCATACTTTCTCCAAAGGCACAACTGAGCTGATTTTGACAGCACATCCCGAGTGCACCACAGTATATTCACTGAAACTTGAAACTGCACAATAATGATAAATGGGCTCCCCATTTATGGAGAAGCGCGTCCTCTGATCACAGTGCATTACACCTCTCCTTTCCAGCCCCAGTACTTCACATATGTTGCTTTTACCTGATGTGCATTGCCTGCATTTCCCGCACTCTCCAATGAAGACTGTTAGCACATGGTCCCCTTCAGTAAACTCAGTAACTCCCTGCCCAACACTCTCGACAATCCTGAAAAATAGCTATTGGGAACTTATATCACCTAAAGAAGTATAGCAAATTAGCAATAATAATATAATATCACGGCACTGTGGAGTAGTTGATCATCCTCACCCTACAAGCCATTCAAAGCTTATTGATATTTTCTCTACGCCTTTTTGTATTTCTTATATAAGTGAAACTGTCCTTTACTTCAAACCTAAGGAAATAAGTTTTGGTGCTGTAGTGTATCACAAGAGCAACAGTTCAGTATAGCATGGTTATCTTCAACACACTCTGATTGTATCACTCCTAGAACAATGCTTGGCTCTTCACCAGTGTGGATGAAGGTAATCACCAATTTAAAAGCATGAATTGTTGAAAATGGTGGGGAGTACCATATTAAATTGTTGTTAACTATAATCATTTAATGTTGCAAAGATAACAGGAGAAAATGGTGAGTGTGACACCCCAGTAGGAAGGAAAAAGTTCTTCCTCACCAGTGAGGAGCCAAGCATTGTCCTCACTTCTATACCTCAAGTATCACCTCTAACCCAAACCTGAGCATCCAATGGAAGGGCCAATTCAGCTCAACACATGTTACAAGCAAGGCATACATCTAGAATATAAAAAATTAACTAAGAAATTGACTAAACAATTTTACGGCCTGATAATTGGAAACCACTTGTGCATTATGCCATAGTTTCTCAATCTTACATTAGATAGCTAGTACTATAATATAAATATAAGTAGATGAAAAAAAATAGGGAAATAACTTACCCTGTTGCTTCATGGCCAAATATTCGAGGAAAAATAGCCTGCAAAATAACAGGGGGAAATGGAGTAGGATGAAATACCAGTATTCTCATGAATAAATTCAGCACCCTTTTTCCTAAGTTTTTATCAGGGAAGTATAACTGCATTGAAAGAACGGCGGTGTGGATGAAATACGAGTATTCTCCTGCTTCATGTGATGATGTGAGGGAGAAGGTAGAAGATGCTCTTTAAGGAGAATCCATGTTCAGTAACCATCAAGGGGTATCCATAAATAATCATATTTTTGGTATCAACATACATAACTTTTTTCAGTAAGATGAATAGTCAGTTGATACTTAGCTCCTGATAGGTCTGAATTTCGAAAAATTTAAACAGGATATTAATTCATGGATAAGTTCATTACTTTAAACCAAGGTTTACTTCTTCTCAGTAACTTTAATGACTAATCTTGAACAATTGTTTTACTAGAAAATTAATCCATCTGGAAAGAAGAAAGCATATCTGGCAGTGGCAGAAACAAAGTTTTAATTTTTCTTGGTCAGATAGAAACCATAAGTAATTGTTAAACGAATTTTCCTAGCCAGATAATGATTATTTTCCTAGATGTTCAATAAGTAGGAAACAAGAAAAAAAAAAGTGAAGGAAAAGTAATATTCTTTTATCTCTATTTGTGTTGAAAAGAAGAAGAAAAGAAAGGGGGAAAAGAGTAGGACAAAATAAGAAGAGGAGAGTACCTGAGACTCCCAGGCAGTGATGTCACTGCGACAGAGAGAGGTGCAGACGACTTTGATCCTTATCTCCATTGCCTGAGGTGGATTCACATTCACTTCCTCTATCACCAAAGGCTTTCCAGCTCCCCATGCCACCGCAGCTTTTACAATTTTTGTAAAAAAACACAAAATAATACATGATTAATAACTATAATTAGAAGCAAATTCCATATTCATACTGTGAATGTGAAGATTGCAGCAAGCATGCATTGTAGAAATAACATACATACCTTTGCAGGTGATGACATCGGGTTGTTTTACGCAAGGCAATGACATTTGCATTTGCTGCGCAAAGCTTGTCTTCCTGAATTAATATTCCGAAGACAAGACAGACAGACAGCGAACAATCAACAAAGAAGAACCAGACGAGGGAGACGACGAGGTTGGCTGGAGTGAGGGAGCAAAGCAATTGTCTTTAGACTCTCCCCTCTTTACAAGTCAACAAATAATCTGTAGCTGTGGTCTCTACAAAAGCGGGGTTGGTGGGTAAAGGTTTTCTTCACCTAACCGTTGCATAGGGGGGATAGGCTGTCTTTTACCGGACACTCCACTCCACCTTGTTTTTCTTCTTAAATAAAAAAAATAAAAAAAATCAGGTACTAGAATTTGAGACATCTCATTCAACAACATTGGAATTGGAAACAAAAGTACTGTTAAAATGTGACAATGTTTTAGTTTGAGTTTGGATGATCGAATAATGAAAATAAATTTTAGTTCTATGTGCACAAAAATATTGGCGACTGGATTTTATTCTAAATTACATTATTCATTAAGTAATTCCTTTTATTATTGGGTTGGTAGCCGTTCGCAAGGCACCTTTGCACTGCGTATCATATCATCAAGGAGAATATGAAGAAGGGATTACGAAATGCAAGTGCAAGACAGACTAACAACTCCGACAAGACAGACAGATTCTAGCCATACTCTATAGACACCAATCAAAACGATTTAGAGAGTTGGGGAAGCAAAGGTTGGTGACTGACTGGTGAGTAGAATTTATCCAATTCCTGCATCATATTTCTCTGACTCGAACAAGTTAAAAAGAAGAAATGTAACAAAAGTTTGATTCCAAAATTGAAGCATTCTCTTCTCTTCTGGCATGGCATCACACAAAACTGAAACTAAAAGAGATGAATACAGGCCACAACTTGAGGGCTTTCCTTTCTTTTTATGAATACAGGTCAATGAAAGTGAATTACATGACCATTTATGATTGAACTTGTATTGGTTATGAATTACCCATTGATCATTTCCCCCCTCAACTATCACTTCTTGACGAGAACATACAAAACAACACGACTGCTGCAATAGTCCGGATGCCATTGTCTTTGGTCCAAACGCCCAATTACAAAATCCTTCATTGCGCACTCTAAGAAGTATTCAAGGACAGCATCTGCAGTAGGAAGTAGAATTTGAGTACACTACAGAAAAAGGACATTCAAATAATATAAAAGGCAATTATTACCATTTCGAAGTTCTCCAGCCAAAAAGATTGTTGTTTCACCTCCACAGAGTTGCCGCAGTGTAGACAGCAAATCCAAAACTGCTCCCTCGCTATAGATTACATCAGAACCTAGCACTGGAATAACATTTTGGTAAAAATACAACTTTAACAAAATTTGGTTTTGAGTATTGATACTATTCAATAGCACTTTGACCTAAAAAGAAAGAACATCAAATGACATGAGATTGATTCTTGTCTCAAAGCATTCAAATCCAGGTTCATTACTATGATCAAGAAATGAGCAGTGGAGCATGCAGTAAACTAAGACGACTTTTGGCGTACCATAGAGATGCTGTCATGTAAGAGAATGCAACGAAGATACCAATTTTTTCTCACAAAATACAAAAGCTGCTCCTACCACTTACCATAGAAAGGAATATGCCTTTATGCTATAAGTACTTGATGACAGAATCCTCAATGATTCAACTACCCTTTGGGTATTCTAAGAGAGGCTATTATGCTTTAGCATTCGAAATCATGCTTGGATTAAGACAATTTCGAATTTGATTCTAGAACAGATAACTCTCAGTTGGACTTTTACAAAAGTTTTTGCCGTCAAAATGTGTCCCATTTTGCAAGAGGTTTTTCTCTCTGTTTTTTTTTCTTCTCCAATTTGGTAACTTTTTTTATTAACAATTAACCATCCAAGATTTGATGTGCCGCACTGCAAGGGAAATAGTACATGTTGCTGCTCTATAGGAGAGAACCAACATATTACCAACATCAGGTGGAGGTTCTGTCAGTTCCAGGTCAGGATCATCTCCCCATATGAATTCCATCACTTTTGCTGAACCTCGCATATCTTCATGTCTCAGATTGACTTCAATATTCTTTCTCAGTAGTCTGAGTCTATCAGGAAGATCTGTGAGGACAACTTGACCACCTAGAAGAGCTGCAATGCAGCTGGAAGAAAAAGGAAGAAGAAAAGAAAGATAGCATACAGCAAGTAAGAGAACCATTATTTCAGCCTGGCATATAAATTAGAAACTCAAGCCAAAATTCAGATTTATGTTTTCATGGGGGTAGGCATATAAATGTTAACTCAAGTGTATCTTGTTAGCATGGCCTATCAATCAACCCAAACTGCACACAAGTAGAGTTCTGTTGGATAAGGTGATCTAACAGTACAGGCTTCAAATTCTACCCATTCAAAAGCTAGTCTAATAATAGAAAGTACTGATAGAACAGTCCAGTTAGACGTTCTAGCATATGAAATATTTTCTGACAGAAATTAGAGAACAAAAAAAGATAGATGTAAAGAAAGTGATTGTAATTATAATTACCCGACTAATCCACAGCCAGAGCCCAATTCAACAACTTTCTTGCCTTGAAGAAGTAGCAACTCTGAGTCCGAAGCATGCTCTAGAAACTTCCCCAATATAACTCCACTGTCCCACATGACAGCACCAGTTACTCCAGGTGTGCTCTACAGTTCAATAAGTTAAATTATTCAAGAAAAATTTGAATAAACATTGAGAATTCTAGAAGGTTAAAGAACTTAAAAGTGAGTGGGATGTGATGATGGTGGAAGCTTTAAAATTCATTCAATCAAAATCTATTCTGATGCAACCATCTAATCCTCTGGAAAAAAAAAAAAACAGATGTTGGAGGGCACCAAAAAAGGATTGGTCTTTATATTGCATCTGTATACCACAACAAAATTAAAGCACATCTTCATTTATTTAGGGTTTTTTATTTATTTATAACAATGACCCTCATTGGCATTGTTTTTCTGCTGCATTCTAATATGTAAACTGCAAGACACTTTCCAGTTGCCCATCTTACTTGATAACAGTAACAGTAAGCCAAGACTCTTTATTCCTTTCTTTAGTTTTATGATAACCTGCAGCTAAGTTTCGAAAAAGGTTGTGCCCCATCATAACATGGTACTACAGATAGTCCAACACTTCTGCATTACAATATTCACACATTCAGTCTAAATAACTCATTATAAAAGATTATGTCAGCAGCCTTTGATCCTGTAGATGTCATAGCCACTGGGCATACTACCTTCCCTATCATGGTCAAGCAATGCTTCATGCTGCTGACTATTATGTAACGCTACCAAAACTTCACTCTTTATTATCAGATACATGCGGATGAGCACTCTAGACACTACAATGGGTCTAATGTCATCTAGTTTTATTGCACATGCTTCCACTTAATCGAGAAGCTCTATAATGTGCTCTTCCCGTTGACATAGAAGCATGGTGCCACCAAGTACTACCAGTATTTAACTGTCAAGGGGAAAAGAATCCAACCTGCCACAACATCACACCTGTAGCCCCATCAATGTATTTCTTCTTTAATTGCTTCTCATTTCTCAGCTAGGTATTGAATTTCATCTCAAGCTCGGAACAATATTACTGTTGAACTAACATTCAAGTGTATAGGTCACAGGATTGGGAGCATAACGGAATGCATACCTACCGCAAAATGTGGCACACAGGTTACGCGTTTTACAGCTCGTAATGAAAGCTGTCTCCAAGTCATGAAATTGTCAGCGGTTTATATAGGCTTACCTTGTGCACCCCAAGAACTTCAAAATCTATGAAATTTCCATACTAGGTTTTATATTCTAGTATTTAAAAATGGAAACTCGGTTTGACTTTTTATCTTTATTAATCAAAGGCAAGGTACAGGGACTCTCAAGTAATGAAAAGTAATTTCATAAAACTCTATATTGGTGTTTTGGCATGGAAGTATACATTTCTCCCAGCCATAGTTTACCTCTGTGGCCCAGAAGTCATCAATCATACTTTTTCTCCCAGCCCCATAATGACTGGGGAAAACAAATATTTGTTTCCAGAAACTAGCTACAACAGTAAGTAATAAAGCGTCCGGATTTTTACTAGGTAGATTTCTTCTTATACTTCTTTCTATCTACGTATCTAGAATGCTATTTTGCTATTTTTTTAGCTTTCAAGAAGTCTAGGTCACACTGAAACAAGCATTGAAATATTTGAATGGTAAATTAAAATAATTGTAGAAAGACAAGCAAAAAAAAAATATAGATACCAAAGAAGAAGGGGACTGGAAAATGGCGAGTGAGTGACCACAGACATCGAGTTTCAGTTGAAGAGAAGACTGAGAAACGAATGCGTTTGGTTTGGAGAGAGTTGGCTGTTGCATTCCCCACAGCAGCATTATCTCCTCTGAAGCTGCGGTAGCAGCAAATGAATCCAATTCTTCTTCTTCTTCTTCCTCCTCTTGTTCTGCTTTCACCCTCAGCAGCCTAACCATACCTTTGTAGGATCCCAACGTAACCATTCTTTCCTTCTCTTCTTCTTTTTCTTCTTCCAATACTATTTCTTCTGTGGCCATGACTACGGGACTAGAGGCCTTCGTGGTGGAAATGGAATTGGGAATTAATAATGGGATTTTAGGAGAAGCAACTTTTACAGCCCCAAGAGAGCTCCTCTGAGGAATTCTACCATTGACTTTGTTACTCATAAGCTAATCTTGGCCGTCCCGCACAACCAACGGTTAGGCTTATAACAAACCGGATTATTATACGCTACCTATGCTTACAGTCCTGATCTCTTGGACTACAGGGGTCCAAGAAATTTGTGGTCACTCACCGTTGGATGTAAATTCAACGGTTCACTCACTCTTGCACTCATTTTAAAAAACTTTTTTCAACCATTGGATTAATATCCAACGGTGGGTGACCACAATCTCTTGGACTCCTGTGGTCCAAGAGATCGGGACTGCCTATGCTTATACTTATATTTAGTTATTAAATTCTTAGATTTTTAGGTAAAACAGTCACTAAACTTTAGTCCGATTCGCATTTTTGTCTTTCAATTTTTAAAATGGTTCCAGTGGTCCTTAAACTCTATTTTCGTTAGTAATAAAAGTCATGACGTCTGTTGTATTAAGTTTTCTATTAAATATAAGGGTGAATGGGTCTTTTTATGTTAGTTTTAGGATTCAACTTTCTGAAATTCATCTTCCGTCACAAATATGTTGTAAATCATGCCCAAAACAACCCCAAATTGAAAACCCCTTCCTATTTTGGCTAACCTTCTTCTTCATTCATTTTTCTTCTCTTTTGGGCTCACCCTTGTCAATTGAAATGTAAATTTTGTAAGATGAGTTTTTCTTTTCATGCTTGTATCTATCTTCTCTCATTGTGTTTTCCCACCTAGACATTTTTGTGTGTTTAGAAATGAGCTACAAATGTATGAAATGAAATAAGGCATATAGAGAAAGTTGGAGGTTTAGGAGAAAATAGGATGAGTTGTGTCTTCTTGTGTCTGCTAAGAGAGAAACAAAAGCTGCAATGGAATTGGAGGGTGTGGAAATTGTGAAAATGGGCACTGTTTAAGCTTAGCAAATGTCGAGATTTTCTGGATTTTTGGCAATGAAGAGAAGGAAGCATGAAGTTGGACTCAAATTGCAGTCAAGTTGGACTCAATTCAGTGAATTGGTCAAAGCCTGAGCCCCAATACTCGAAACCTCTTCATTTTTTGAACTATAGCATATCTTCATCTTCACAAATATGTTAAAAGCCTTATTCGACCCTCAATTGCTCCCCATACTCATTTTTGACAAAAAATCCTGACACAACAGACGGAAGGACTTCTATTGCTAAAGAAAGTGGAGTTTAAGGATCAACACAACTATTTTGCAAATTAAAGTACCAAAATGTGAATTAGGTCAAAATTTAAGGATTATTGGACCTAAAAACACTCCTCCGTTTGAATGAAGGAAAATAACTAGGAATTTAGTTAAAAGTAGGGAATTTAATAGAAGAAACTAGCCTCTCTGCACGCGCTTCTGCGCCTGCGAGAGGCTTTTTTTTAAAAAAATTTAAATTTATTTTAGAATTAAAAAAGATAATGGATAGTTGTGTTCCATAAAAATAGGATCCATTATCTGAATTTTCTTTTATTTTTAATTTTTTTAATATGAAAAATTGTGAATTTACCATATTATCCTCATTTAATTAATAATTTTAATTCTTAATGTTTGCATTAACCAAGGGCATTTTCTGGTATTTTGAATGTTTCACCATTCTCTGCCTTTTGCTTTATATATATAGATTAACAATTCCATTGTTTGGTAACTTAAGCGCATAATTTATTAAATGTCGCGGAAAAAAATCGTGAAAATTGGGGCATCAATTCTCGAGTTTAATTTCCACCAAAATATGTGTCATTTCACAATTTCCATAGTACCATTTACAAAATTCTATCAGTTACAAAATTCAACATACATAAATCCAAACACTGAAATCTTCAATTGCCAAAAATTGAAATGATGGAAATCTAAATTCCGTAAATTTAGAATTCTATGTAATTTTCAATTCCTTTATCCAAACGGAGGGTAAATTATTCTATAACCCAATATGCGGGAGATTCTCCAATATGTTTAGGAGAGAGAAATGTGATATGCTATTTTTTTTTTCCGATCAAATAGAAACTTTATTAGATAAACTTCAATGGCACAATCAAAGACATCAACAAGAGATTTAAAATACCAATCCCAAGAGGGCAACAAATAAACATGCTAAAAGCAAAACTAACGCGGAAAAAAACCACACTAAAACTACTAGCCCACATGTTTCATTTTCATTTTACCTAGATTACCTACCAACAAGATTCATGACTCCCAAGAAACCTTAGCCGCTCTTTCTCTTTGTGAGTCCTAAAGGAAAACTCCATAGAGGGGGAGGAGAAAAAAACGTCACTGCCCCTCCTCCCCCTCTTTTCTTTTCGTCTTTTCCTTTTAGATTAGTGAATAAGTTCACTGAGGTGTTTTGAGCCCATTGGGATGGTTTCTTCTGAGCCATAATTAAATTGAAGTTCCCCATCACCCATTTTAGTCTATGTGGCCGCGAAGATGCTTCTTCAGGTGGTGGTGGTAAAGTTCGTTTAGGCTCATGGGTAAATTTAGGATTGTGATTATGTTGGGTTTGTAGGCTTTGTTTGGGCTTATGGCTAATTGGGATATGGAATCTTAGTCTTAACCATCAAAATGAAAAAGGATAAGTTAATGGGAAAAACCCATATGACAATATGACACGAAAGAACTTGATTTGAGGAAGAAATCACCAGCTAATTAGGGAATAATTATTTCCTACTTTAAGCCTACATGTGGTTTTAACTTTTGAGCCATTTGATGATATTCAAATGACGGGGAGAAGAGAAGTCAAGCAACACAGGATATGTATCCTATGAATTTACATAGTTCCATTATCCTGCAAGGATGAGGTATTCAAATCTTGAGATTGTTAGGCACAAGGTTTAAATCCCACCGAAAAAAGAAATAAATATAAAACCCAAATGGTGTCCCTTACGTTTTCCTAACGCAATGTAATATATAGTCCTGCGACGTTGAAGACATCACAAAAATCACAAAAAGAAAAATCCATCTAACTAACAAATCGAATTACAGGATCCAAATCTGAAACCTGACTCCAGTAGAGATTCAGTTATGCTCATGCAAATTACTTGTCTGAAGTAAACCATTAACCACTTGGTAAACAGAAACAGTCCTTTATGTTATATCTTTCAAAAGCTGTTATCATGGAGGCTTTTTGTTCAAAGTGAAACTATAAACACAAATACATAAGAATGATACTTACTATGAATCCGCAGACATATGTGTGCCATTGTGTCAAAGAAATATTTGACATAAGTTTCCAGCATATATCATATCAATGGGGCCATGATTACATGCTTAACCAACCAGAGGAGCCTAGTATACACATACAAAGATAGATGTTATTCAATCTCAATCTGTAGCGGGACTTCTTCTTCTGGTTCTAACCCGCTAGCATCAATTTCTTCCTCGGTGATCCCAGAGGCTTCCACAGTCCTTGAAACCCAATCCTTGAGTGGATCTTCATTCAAGTCAAGTCGTAAGAGACCAGCAAACATCCCTCCCATGAACGCAACTGGCTCCTAAATGACAAGATATACAGAGAAATGATGGAAATAATAGTATACCATTTATGTTGCATTCCCATCGAAAATTCTTTTTATCTAGTGGCAGTGGCAAATATCATCTAAAACACAGTAGATGGGAGAGCTGGGAGAACAAATGAATAATATATAGTATGGAATGCATCTTCATTTAACAGCTCATGTCATAAGAAAATGATCAAAGAGAGTTACTTTTAACAAAGCAAGCATTGAGGTAGTACACGCTACTTGGATTTGGAAGAGAACTACTGATGATACTATCCAAACATGGACAAGACAGATATAACTCAGTGGTGTCTACATCAGGCAGACCTTTTTTGGACTAAGATTTTAAAAGAAAAAACAAGAGGAAGTAACTAATGAATATACCAAAGCAAATGATCATGTTGTGTTATGCTCCAAGACCAAGAGTGACATTTTGAATCCATATTTTGCATCCGCATGAGATGCTGTGTTATCAAGATGCAAGAATAAGTTGGTAACAGTCTAATCCCCCCAAAACCCTAAACCATCCAGAATAAACCTCTTACAAAATCATACACTACAAGCAAACCAATATCAAGATAAAATCCCTACCTTACACGGAATTTGGGAACTCAGAATTGAGTAAATTAATCGGGATTTATTTATATATGAATTGACTTAAGCGCTAGTAGCAGTAACAAGTAGTACCTTAAGCGCTTCTCTGAGAATGGGTTCCTCAGTGGGATTGAAGAAAAACGCATTAACCCCATCATTGTTCCCCAAACGCACTTTTGTGCTGCTGCTGGGACTCATCTGCTTTGGTAATGTCGATGGTTTTATAAACCCAAGCTTCTTTGATTTCCACTGTTACCCAAATTTGAATTTTTCATAAATCGTAAATAAATACTGGCTGGAACACCAGATCAATAGATAGATGAAGAATAGGAAAAGGACAAGTTAAGCCTCGGGTGGGATTCACTCACCAGTGCACAGCAAGGAAAATTCACAACAAAGACTGACATGTTGAGCTTCCTCTGCTGCCTTCTCTTCTCCTCTTATGTTGAACCTTGAAATGCTTCTTCGGTTCTGCTGATTCCCCCGACTAGTAGATTTATTAAATATATATTTTTACAAATTTTGTTTCTCTACGGTAGTCTTCGGCCCGTGGTCCTTGGGCGGGCTTTAGTACGGTCCAGTGAGCTTTGATCCACACTAGGACTCCAAAAGCTACCCAGATTAATCCAACTTTTCAAAGTGGATAGCCAAGTCCTGGGCTTTCTTTCGGACTTCCTCTATATAAGGGTCTGTTTTTTGAGGTTAACAAAGAGTCTTTCTATAGTGAAGTCTTTATATATGGTCTTTAGATGATGTTTTATTTTTTAATTATTGGATTATGTTTGTTAATTTGATCAAAGAGTCTCACTTAAGGGCCATATATAATGCTCTCACTATGGTATTCTTAGGGGTAACAAAGAGAGCGGGAGATGTTACAATGTGAGGGATTTGGGCGAGGCGTTTGAATGATCTCCTCATTATTGCATTTGACATAGAAGTATTAAAATAGAACCTTGACAGTTTAGTGGTAAGCTGAGAGCTTGGGAATGGGGTGCGTGCTACTCGAAAGAAGTATGCTTGGCTGGTTTTTGCTGGCATATATAATTGCGATCTAAGGACCATTTTCACACCCTCTTGATAAATTATGGCACAAATTTAGGACCTTGATTCTTGGATGAATTGACAAGTTTGACCTACCTAACCTAAAACTTAAAGTCCTGGAAAAAAAAAAAACCTAAAACTTAAAGTGGCAATATTTAAGCCAAATAAAAGGTTCCGTTGCTCAAAGCTGATATAATTTGTATTAAGTAGAGCTGCCAAGCCAAAGAAAGTGAGTCTCGAGCTTACAAATTGGGGCGAATGATTATGCGCTTGGAAATGTGTTAAAGACTTAAAGGTGGCAATATAATTATTGATTGTTCATACGAATAAAATATATACACACATAAACAGAGCAAGTGGTCAAACTTAATTGCGTTCTTAAACTTGAAGACGTACGACGCACCTCACCTGGATTCATGCTTTTGCAGTTGAACAAGCTAATATATATATTGAAACTTATAATGCACCCCAAAAAAGGGGACATTCCAGAATTCTACCCATGTGGCTCCAAAGTTTATTAGAAAAGAATAAACAGTTAGAGTCGAGCTAGCAAGATATAATAATAATTGATAATCATTAGAAAACTGATGATGAATCATGATTGGGGGGTGGGGGTGCCTCCTCTCCTCCTCTGCTAGACTATGAATACATTAAGGGATGGTGGCAATCTAATTTCTCTCTGTAACTCGACGTGATTCCGTCAACGATGCCTGCTCAGCAACTAAATGATTAATTATTACTCTTGTTTTATTTTAATAATAAATATAATCATGTTTGTGTGGTCGTGTTAACTTGTAACTTGTAACTTGTACTAGACTAGTGGTTGAATTCCCTTCATAAATAATATATATGTTCAAGTTAATTACCGTCAACGATAAATATTTCTGGCTGGCAGAAAGGTTTGAGCTGATCTCTCCTTCCTCCTTCCTCCGAATCTATTAATTTCTCTAGCTCTGATAGGAAATGGTGGGAGACTTTTTCACAGCGAGCAGCCTGCTTCTGATCTCGACGACACTACTGTTCATTTGTTTTCTTGCGAAATTAATTAGGAGAAGAAACAGGGTGGTAATCAGGAGAAGCACATACAAATTGCCGCCAGGGAGAAGAGGCTGGCCAATAGTTGGGGACAGCTTCAGTTGGTACAATGCGGTCGCAAGTTCCCATCCCCCTCACTTTGTTGAACAACAGGTCAAAAGGTATGCACTACTACTGCAGTCTGCAATTGGGAACGTTTGGCTATATATAATTCATGCAAGCTTTGTGTTTAATTTTGAACAGGTTTGGCAAGATATTCTCGTGCAGTCTGTTTGGAAAACGGTCTGTGGTATCAGCAGACCCAACCTTTAACCGGTTTGTAATGCAAAATGAAGGGAAACTGTTCCAGTCTAGTTATCCAAAATCTTTCAAAGATTTGGTAGGGAAAAATGGTGTGATAACGGTGCATGGAGAGCAACAAAGGAAACTCCATCGAATCGCCTCCAACATGATGCGTCTAGAGAAACTCAAGTTTAATTTCTTGGAAAATGTTCAAATGGTTATGACTCAAACTTTGAGCAATTTTCCAAGCAATCAAGTAATACTTCTCCAGGATGTTTGTAGAAAGGTAACAAGTTCCAACCCCTGATATTGATTTTCAGGATTCTCCTCCATCGCGTACCTAAATAATATACCATGCTGCAGGTGTCTATAAATCTAATGGTTAATCAACTTTTGGGAGTGTCGAGCGAGTCAGAGATTGATGAGATGACTCAATTGTTCTCCGACTTCGTTGATGGTTGTCTCTCTGTTCCAATCAACTTTCGAGGTTTTGCTTATCATACTGCGATGAAGGTGCGTACATATAATAACTTTCCACTGGAATTATATATGAGCTATCACCTACAAGGGTGTCCCTCAAATAAGCTTATATATGAAGTAATTCCTCAATTGAAGCTCTTATTTTGGTTTTTTTCTGTTTTTTCTGATTCTTTATGCATGCAAACTAGTAAGTAACTAAATTTTACAAATGTGATAATCAATGTGTAATTAATGGTTTCGCAGGCTAGGGGAAAAATCATAACCAAGATAAATAGGATAATGCAAAACTACAGGGAACAAGGCGCAACAGAAGTTGGTAATGGCGTGCTTGGGAGATTATTGGAGGAAGAAAGCTTACCTGATGAAGCTGTAGCAGACTTTATTATCAATCTTCTCTTTGCTGGGAATGAAACGACTGCTAAAACAATGTTGTTTGCAGTCTATTTCCTTACTCATTGTCCTAGAGCAATGAAACAATTGGTGGTACTTATACACAACTTTACCATTCCTGATCGTCTTACGGTTTTTGCTGCTATAATGAGGGCATATTGTAATCTAATTTTCTTAAACAATACGAAGCAAGTCATGACCATATATGCATATTTTGTTGAAGCTCTACTTGTTATATACTTCTTGTAGAATGCCCCTAAAAGTAAGGTCGCTCAAATCACATAATCTAAACATGTATACTGTCAAAATATCTTATCCTTTCTCTTTGAAATTAAGATCCCTTGATGTAGAAATTATGATCATGACAGGATGAACAAGACAGTCTCCGAGGCAAATTTGTTGCAGAAGAAATGCTTACATGGCAGGATTATAAAGCAATGTCTTTTACACAATGTGTAAGTATCACCAAATAGAAAAACTAGTCACATGCCATGATTTCATATTCGAGATTTAATCTTTCCTCAACTTTAATTTAAAGAAAAGAAAACTCCAAGCTGAAACAATATTCTGAAATTAACTTAGGGCTACAATTGTAAAATTATCCTTTTTTTCATTGATAGCATATGATGTCTGTGTACTAGATATACCTAAGTAATCTTCAATATGTACAGGTCATTGATGAAACACTTCGCCTTGGGGGAATTGCAATTTGGTTAATGAGGGAGGCAAAAGAAGACGTTGAGTACCAAGGTAGGTAGTTTGATCTCTTTTTGTATATCTCTTCATCCTCTCTATTTCTTATTAATAAAGACATCATATCATCTATAAAACCAGGAAATGGTCGTATCGTATTATGGACTCTTCAAGAAACCTTACAATTGTGTATTTAGGCATATATATATATATATATATATTTGTTGTGTCGCAAGGCAAGTCCTATATAAGAGTCCACTACTCTGTCTATTGTTCCTACCTTAAGTCAATACCTTAAATGAACTTGTATCGAGCCACTTACGTATAATTAACTCTTTGTCATAATGTTTTTGGGTAGACTACATTATTCCAAAAGGATGCTTTGTGGTTCCCTTCCTTTCAGCAGTTCATTTGGATGAAAATGTGTACAATGAAGCCCTCACCTTCAATCCATGGAGATGGATGGACCTTCAAAATCAGGTTAGTGACCTCTAATTACAAACGTTAATGGTGTTCTTATCTTTATATATATATATATATATATATATATATATGTTTAAAAAAAACAAACATGTACGTATGTCATATTTTCTGAGTAGGAGAAAAGAAATTGGAGAAGTAGCTCATTTTTTGCACCCTTTGGAGGAGGAGCCAGATTCTGTCCAGGAGCTGATTTGGCTCGCCTTCAGATTACCCTTTTCCTTCATTACTTTGTGACAACATATAGGTAATTCTTATTATACATACATTTCAATATTTAAAGCTTAAGAAGTTATTATACAATCACGATCACGAATAAGCTGTTTGAGAATAATTGTCCATGCATGCACTCTCCTGAAATCTTTCATTGTTCTTGGTCATCGTACGTACAATTCCCACTTTAAAACCTTATATATGGATTGCAATCAGATGGACTCAGCTTAAAGAAGATCGGATGTCCTTCTTTCCCTCAGCTCGTTTAGTGAACGGCTTCCAGATTTGCTTAACTAGACGATCGACGTGAACAGTGCAGGATATGGAGTTATCCATTTATTTTATTTCGTATTCAAATATGTGTGTAAATAAATTGACTTTTGTGGTACAACAAAGAGTTCAAAATATATAATAATACAGAAATGAATGTTGCTCCACTAAACACAGCCGATCCTGAGATTTATGAGGGACAAAAAATCTTATAACTAAAGCCTATCACTAATAAAAGATCATGAACTGCTATCTTCCAACAAAAGGATTTTCTAGATTGTTTCCCCACTTCCTCCTCTAGTCTGGCTGTTTAAGTTTACTGTTTGTGACATAAAGTAAAAATGAAAATTGGGGGCCTCAGGGCCAACCCATTAGTACCTTTTATAAACACAATTTATCCCCTTACAAGTTGGGGGCCTCTCTCTCCACCCTTTATTTATGGTATGTGGACAATTTGTCTGCTTAATTACATGTTATTAGCTAGGCAGATCAGTTTGGCCATACATAATCAGGGGGCTAATTCTTATTTATCAAGACTAGATTTTGTTGAATGCAATGTTTGCGAAAAAGTAAAAAGTAACAGAGTGTAGCCTAATTATTTCTGTTGAGGTGCATATATATATATATATATATATATATATATATATATATCATATCTCCACATCGCATGATGGGCGTAAGACTTAATTAGCATCTGGATCTTTTGATGCATTTTAAAGCACCAGATGACCTTGTCAATGAGCGGACAGATTTGGCATTAACAACTGGGAAAGTTTGTTCTCCGTTATAGTTTGGCTTTGCTCTGCCGGCACCTGTTTTGAGAGCTATTCCACCGTTGCAGCCCAGGCTCGGGTTTGGTGTGGGACCCACCAACTCGGGCCAGCCCGAAGGCGAGACCAGCTCCAGGTCCAACTCGCGTTTGCTGACGTCAGCACTCGCGTCACGCTGACGTCAGCTAGCGCGTTTCAATTTTTTTTACCGTTGGCACGTGCAATGCACGCGCCAACGATAAAAAAATTTGAACCAGCGCGCACTGACGTCAGCGCGACGCCAGCTCCAACAGTACGCTGCCACGTGTCGCCTCCCCAGCCTTCCGATCTGCTTCTCCAAATTAATCCAACGGCTGAGGCTTTTTGGGCAATAAAAATATGAAAAAAAATCGTAAATTTTTTTAAAAAATTCTAAAAAATTATGATATTTTTTTTTCTATAAATACCTATCAATACCCTTCACTTTCAACACCAATACTCTTACATTTCATTATACTTCTACTATTATTCACTCTTTTTACTCAACATTTTCTTCTTTTTCATCTAGCATTTTGATTTCATATTTTTATGGCTTCTTCTATCGAAACCGGAGGGGCTTGGAGCACCATGGAAGATGTTTCCTTGTGTGAGGCTTGGCTCCAAATTTGTCATTGTCCCGTGTCCGGCAATGAGATGAAATTTTTTCATATGTGGAAAAAAATTCATGCCGAATTTTGTGAAAAAATTCCGGGGTCTACTCGTACGGAGCCTCTGGTTTTATAGAAAAATTTGGCAAGATAGACATGCCACGTGGCTTGATTTTATTGGATGAAAATCTTATCTGAAATTTGAAATTCATTCGAAATTTGAACCCTAATTTGTATGAAATTTGAATTTTGAAATTCATCCGAAATTTGAATCCAAAAATCTTATCCGGAAATTTTATCTGATTATGAATAGTCTTGACACGTAGGAATCCGGAAATCTTAGCTGAAAATATTACCCAAATTAATTATTTTCATTAAAAAATAGGGTGAAAAAATAAAAAAAATGAATAATAATTGCCCTTAGCCATGGCAATGGGTGGAAACACAAAATACTATTTACAAGGGCAACTACTATTCACGTAAATAGTAGTTGCCCTAGCTCCACCCTTGCCATGGCTAAGAGCAACTCCACCCATTTGCCCTTAGCCATGGCAAGGGTGGAGCTAGGGCAGCCACTATTCACGTGAATAGTGGTTGCCCTTGCAAATAGTAATTTGTGTTTCCACCCGTTGCCCTAGCTAAGGGCAATTACTATTCATTTTTTTGTTTTTTTCTCATATTTTTTAATGAAAATAATTAATTTGGGTAATATTTTCAGATAAGATTTTCGGGTTCCTACGTGTCAAGACTATTCATAATCATATAAAATTTCCGGATAAGATTTTTGGATTTAAATTTCGGATGAATTTCAAAGTTCAAATTTCAGATAAATTTTTGGGTTCAAATTTCGAATGAATTTGGGTTCAAATTTCAGATAAATTTGGGTTCAAATTTCAGATAAATTTGGGTTCAAATTTCGGATGAATTTCAAATTTCAGATAATATTTTCATTCAATAAATCAAGCCACGTGGCATGTCTATCTTGCCAAAATTTTCTATAAAACCAGAGTCTCAGCTCATACCTCTCACACCACATCTTTCTATATTTTCATTTCTCAGAGTTTAGAATTCATACTTCATTCATTCTGAATGGAAGAATTTAGGAGATGCTTGGAGAGGCAAGAGAGAGAAACAAGAGAGAGAAACCGTAGAACAGATGAAGTCAATGAGTTGCAGAGACAAGTCGATGAGCAAGTTCTCATAGCAGTGGCTTTGCAAGAAGAAGAGAACCAAGGTCGCCGCCATGGTTCACAAGTCGGCCGCCGCCGGAATGTGGAAAGATATAGGCATTCTCGGGGTAAGAATCTTTTGGAAGATTATTTTATCCCAACTTCTTTGTACTCTGATGTTGATTTTCGAAGGCGATTTAGAATGCAACCTCATTTGTTCAATAAAGTCATGCATGATATTTGTAATTATGATGCATACTTTGTTCAAAAGTGTGATGCTGCTGGGGTTTTGGGGCTTCTTCCGGAGCAAAAGGTTATAACTGTTATACGAATGTTGGCGTATGGAGCATCTGCTGATCAGGTGGATGAGATTGCCCGGATGGGGAAGTCCACTACGTTGGAGGCTTTGGTAAGATTTTGTCAAGCAGTTGAAACTCTGTATACTAGGGACTACTTGCGTAGACCTACTCCCAGGGACCTCCAACGGCTTCTACAAAAAGCCGAAGCTCGAGGATTTCCAGGAATGATTGGTAGCATCGACTGCATGCACTGGCAATGGAAGAATTGCCCAACTGCCTGGCAAGGTGATTACGGAAATAGAAAAGGCCAAAAAAGTATCATCCTTGAAGCCGTTGCTGGCTTCGACACATGGGTTTGGCATGCCTTCTTTGGAGTTGCAGGATCCCAAAATGATCTCAACGTGCTGGGTCAATCCCCGGTCTTCAACGATGTATTGAGAGGCCAGGGCCCCAATATCACCTATCAAGTCAATAATACAGTGTACCAGACGGGGTATTATCTAGCTGACTGCATCTACCTGAGGTGGACCACTTTTGTCGAATCTATTCCGAATCCCTGATCCCAAAAGAAAAAATTATTTGCTACCTATCAAGAGGGATACAGGAAAGATGTCGAAAGGTGTTTTGGTATCCTTCAAGCTCGGTGGTTGATTATTCGAGGTGCGGCCCATATGTTTGATGAGGAGATCCTCAGAAGCATTATGATGACTTGCATCATCCTCCATAATATGATTGTGGAGGATGAGTATGATTATGATGCTTTAGAGGTGTATGAACCGGATCCAATGAACACGGCTTTGACATGGATTTATGAAAGGCCCATGGGGCCAAGTGGAGAAGCATTTGAGCCGGAACCGTTGGTGAGGGATGGTCATTTGATGACCCGAATGATAGATCGATATACAGAGATGCAATCTTCGTATATTCATGAAATGCGTCAAGTTCACTTGATGGAGCATCTATGGGCGGTGAAAGGCAATGAAGAAGAATGATGGAGCATAGATGCTTTGGTTATGTTTTATTTTTATATGGTTTGGTTGTGTTGTATTTTTATTTATTATGCTTTGGTTTATGGTTTGGTTGTGTTGTATTTTTATTTATTATGCTTTGGTTGTGGTTTGTTATTATTATTGTGCCTTGTTTGTAGTTTTTTTTTATTTTTATTTTGTTTTGTTTGAAGTATGGAATATGTTGAATAAAAAGGTAATTTATTGAATACTTTGTTTATTAAATAACGAAATCTAATACAAGTCATTACGAATTACTACTACTAAAATAAAATACATGAATTACAACAACTTTAAAAGAAAACATGAAAAATACAAATACATAAAAGGTAGGCTAACAAATTTAATGGTTTCCATCATTTAACCAATCCGTGTTGCTAGGCCCATCATCCCGGAAAAGTCTTCTTCTCATAACATCCCTTCGTTCTAGCTTCCAAAATTGTTTTGTTTCAGGGGACATATGACTTGTATCCATGACCATGGTTTCCCGATCCGTCATGTCTATATCTTTTTTGCGCAAATACTCCCTTTCTCGTGCATACTCAGCTTGAAGGGTCAACTCGTTATCTTGGCGTTTTTGCTCCATTTCAATTCTTAGGCCATTTTGCCTTGCAATTTCCTCCAAAAACTTTGAATTATGATTGCTTGAATTACCCACTTTCTTTGCCTTCGCGGCCTTTCGGCCAATGGGCCTCGGCTCCTTTTCCATGGGTGAGTCTTGACTCATAGGAGAATCAAGAGATGAATCTGGTGCCATTGAATCACGGAGTGGCGTCTCGTTTAATACAACGTCGGGACCCGTTGGAATAATTATGAAGCGTTTGCAATATTTGACCACCTCCCAACATTCATGATGGGTGAAATTTTTTTTGCCACCCCCGGTTGCATCGAACCACATTTGTGCTTGTATAATCTATTTAACAAAAAAATAGAATGCAATAAATATTTAAAATATATTGGATATGCAAGTAACAAAAAAAATAATAATGAAAATGCAATTAACCTTACAAATAAATTAGAAGTGCAAGAAAATTAAGAAACAAGTGGAAATGCAAGAAATATTAACAACATATTGAAAATGCAAGAAATATGAACAAAATATTTAAATTGCAAGAAATATTAACAAAATATTGAAAATGCAAGCAATATTAACAAAATATATATATTACGAGATTAAACTTAATAAAACAAAAATTATAAAATACTTACCTCGTTAGTACGATTTTCCCCGCTTCTATAGTTGTCCATCGCTTTTGCTAGGGCAGCTCTCCATTTTTCCAACTCTTTATTCAGGATTTTCCACCTACTGGATAATGCCATCTCCGTACGAGTAGACCCTGGAATTTTTTCACAAAATTCGGCATGAATTTTTTTCCACATATGAAAAAATTTCATCTCATTGCCGAACACGGGACAATGACAAATTTGGAGCCAAGCTTCACACAAGGAAACATCTTCCATGGTGCTCCAAGCCCCTCCGATTTCGATAGAAGAAGCCATAAAAATATGAAATCAAAATGCTAGATGAAAAAGAAGAAAATGTTGAGTAAAAAGAGTGAATAATAGTAGAAGTATAATGAAATGTAAGAGTATTGGTGTTGAAAGTGAAGGGTATTGATAGGTATTTATAGAAAAAAAATATCAGAATTTTTTAGAATTTTTTAAAAAAATTTACGATTTTTTTTCATATTTTTATTGCCCAAAAAAGCCTCAGCCGTTGGATTAATTTGGAGAAGCAGATCGGAAGGCTGGGGAGGCGACACGTGGCAGCGTACCGTTGGAGCTGGCGTCGCGCTGACGTCAGTCGGGATTTTCTTCCTCCTGGGGCTGGTCTCGCCCTCGCACGCGCCAACGGTAAAAAAATTTGAACCGCGCTAGCTGACGTCAGCGTGACGCGAGTGCTGACGTCAGCAACACGCGAGTTGGACCTGGGGCTGGTCTCGCCTTCGGGCTAGCCCGAGTTGGTGGGTCCCACACCACCCCCGGGCCTGGGTTGTACGCTGCAGCGACTTTTTTTTTTTTTCCTGCCCTCGCCTCGGGCTGTGCTCCCTTGGTGGAGCTGCTCTAAGAGCAAATGGGTGGAGTTGCTCTGATGAAAGAAGCCCTATTTTCAAAGATATCTCCCACCGAGTAAAACTTCCAGGATTCTTTGTTTCCAATGCTGTCCTTCCTCCAAGTGATCTGTGCATTGCATTCGAACTTTATTATTAGTAGCTAGCTATATATATTCTTAATATATATACATTTGAGTTAATTACCTCTTTATTGTTTCTCGATTTTGGTGCAATGAAGAGGTTGGCTTCACTCTTAACGCTAGGGTTCATGCTTCCTCCCCCAATGGCATACTGAGACCATTCTCTGTAGAGATTGTTCACGACATGTGCATATCCGTAACGAATCCTGCATGCATACATAACACTCAAGTTCTGTACAGGTATATATTACGTACTTTGCTTATAGTAATAGCTAGAGAGCGGTTGAAAAGTAAAGGTAGCCTATTTAGCAGTAAATTAATTAAGCCCCTCGAAAAGCAGCTCATTAATTAATACGCACCTTGGCATTCTTTGGTTGCAGTTAGGTCCAAAATGGTTGTACACTACGGTCACCCTCATGTTCTTATCCCGAAAATAGCCATCATCGTGGCCCAGAAGCATGACCTTGTCTTGGTCTCTGAACCAATTGTTGGAGACGGTGATATCGGTAGATCCACGAGTAACATCGAGAAGACCATCCTCGCAATCATACACAGTGTATTGTGGTCTATCCAAACTTTTGATGCAGTAACCAACCTGATTGCATCTCCATCAACCTGCCCCAGTGGCATTGTCTTTCCATCTGGACCCATAACCAAGCTTGGTGCTTGGGAACGGCAGTGGTGGATTCGAAGGCCATGGATGATTATATTGCTTGCCTGATGTGTGTATATATATATATATATATATATATATAATATTCATTAAGGAATTAACATGATATAGTCTGGTCGAACCAAAAATATTAAAATGATCTACCAATTTCCCAAAAAGGAAAAGAAAAATCATTCCCTTCTATGAACGCGCTCTGACTCAGAAGAAAACTGATGTATAAGATGAACACTTGGACGCATATATATTATATTACGTACCTTAAAGACCACCAAGCATGCATTACCAGCAATGTGAACGCTAGGACCTCTTCCGTCAATGGCAGTGAAGCTACTAATGAGAAGTGGTTTCTCAAGCCTAATGCGCATGTCCCTCTGGAAGGTGATCCACTTTTTCCCTCTGATGATGGTAGCCCCCTATCTCAAAGTTCCAGGTTTGGGGTCTAACGCATTGTCACTGTAGACAAAGAAATTTTGGTGCAATAAATTCCATTGACAAGAAAATAATTAGGGTTCGGTGGATTAAATCGTGGGCCCCGTAATTCGCTCACGTGGCGTGTGACTCATCAAAAGCGGATTAGTTGTCAAAAATGACAAATGGCGACATCCGACGGAGTGCATCAAACGGTTCAAGATGAAGACAAAATTAAAGGAAAGAATCTTCTGTGATTGACTTTGATTTAAATCAAATATTAATCAGGTTAATCAATTAAAGATAATCTGGTTAAATTGTCAGATTATGGGAATTGATTTAAATCAAATCAGAATCCCACAAATCAAGGTTTTAAATAGGAAAAGTTATTTAGGTCAAGCAGCCGACAAAAGCCTATAAATAGGAGGCTTCAAGACGAAAGAAGGGGTCGGGAGAAAAACCTAGCACTCAGAAGAAACAGAAAACTCTCTGCATTCTTCGCCCTACTTTGGAAGAGCCACCAAGCACAACCAATACGTGCCGGTTCCTTCACCATAGAAAAATTCCAAACACCAAACAAGCTTCGTGCTACCTGTTTGATCAAGATCAAGTCTCTACGACCCTTGTATCAAACACAAATTTTTTTTAAACACTTTGGAGATCGAATCAGAGGATTCAATACAGAGATTGTAACCCTAAATTTCATTAATACAAAATTATTTTGTACACGTGTTCTTGTCTCGTTTGTCGCAGGAAATTCGTGTTTACAAATTTGGCACGCCCGGTGGGACTATCTCTACCTCTCATCTCTTTCTCCAGTTCCAAAATCAATCAACACACCAAAAACGATGGCTTCAAAGAAGATTCAATCCGTTCCCTCGACGAGAGGCAAAAGCGTGAGCGCCTCCTTCTCAAGCGGAGATTCTGCTGGGGTCGTCACCCAGAGCAAGGCCAAGGCGATACCCGCAACTCAACATGTTACTTCCATACCGACTCAAGCCAAGGCGAAAGATGTTCACCGAAGGCGCGAACCGGTTATCAATTTGGCCTCATTGGGGCAAAAGAAGAATACCTCTCAGGCGGATGAGATAAACTCTCGGAGTGAAGGGATGAGTTTTTCAGGTTCGGAGAATTCGAGAGAACGCTCACTCTCGCCTGTTTCAGACGCTGACTCGAGCACAGGCTCATACCATGGATCCCCGCCTGACGATCAACAGAAGAAGCTTACCTCGGCATCCGTAGGTGAGTCTTATTCTATGGCTATGCAGGTCATGGTGACGGGAGCAATGTCTATTGAAGAACAGTTGGCCCATATGAGCGAAGCAGTCACGAAATTGACGAAGATGGTCGAAGAAAAGGATGTGCAGATTGCTTCTCTCATTAACAAGTGGGAGACACATCAAGATAAGGAACCTAGTCAAGACGTGCATAAGAAAGAATCACATCATGAAGCTGAATCCAGCGAGAAAGGATTTGGTCATGAAACAGAGTCGGGTGATAAGTCGCATGGAAAAGGCAACACAGCCTCGGTGGGTTCTTTGTCTATCCAACAACTTCAGGACATGATCACGAACACCATCAGGGCTCAATATGGTGGGCCTTCTCAAGATACATTTATCTATTCCAAGCCTTACACCAAAAGGTTAGACAACCTTCGAATGCCGACGGGCTATCAACCTCCAAAGTTCATGCAGTTTGATGGAAAAGGTAACCCTAAACAACATGTTGCCCACTTCATCGAGATGTGCAACAGCGCTGGCACTAACGACGATTATCTCGTGAAGCAATTTGTCCGATCACTCCGAGGCACTGCATTCAACTGGTACATTGACTTGGAATCTGAGTCAATTGACAGCTGGGAACAAATGGAGAGAGAATTCCTCAACCGCTTCTATAGCACTCGTCGCTCAGTTAGCATGCTAGAGCTCACTAGCACAAAGCAGCGAAAAGACGAACCTGTTGTTGACTACATCAATCGTTGGCGTTCATTAAGCCTCGACTGCAAAGATCGAGTCTCAGAGTTATCGGCTGTAGAGATGTGCATTCAAGGTATGCATTGGGGTCTGCTCTACATTCTTCAAGGGATCAAACCCCGTACCTTTGAAGAATTGACCACTCGTGCGCATGACATAGAGCTAAGTATTGCTAATCACGATGGAAAAAAGGAAATGGTGAGTGATCATCGAAATGACAAGTCGTCGAGAAATGGGGCAGACTCTTTGAGGATACGCATCTTGGAGTCAATGACGATCAGTGCTACTCCAATGAAGATTTCCACTCGAGGCAAGAAAGATGCGAGGAAGGCCGAGTCGACTCAAGATCAAGAACCACGACGACACACCCTAAAAGAAATGAAGGAGAAGAAGTATCCTTTTCCAGACTCTGACGTAGAAGGCATGCTGGAAGACTTACTTGAGAAGAAGGTGATTGAGTTACCTGAGTGCAAACGCCCTGAAGAGATGAATCATATTAACCACCCGAAATACTGCATGTACCATCGTGTCATCAATCACCCAGTGGAAAAGTGCTTCGTGTTGAAAGATCTCATCATGAAGTTGGCACAACAAGGAAGAATCGAAATGGATCTTGACAAGGTAGTAGAGTCTAACCATGCTACGATCTCGTTTGTCTTATCTGGTTCGGCACATTCGCCCTCACTTCAATCACTGGGGGCATTCTCTGAAACCCATCAACTCAATCCGTATGAGTGTGTTGGAGTGAAAAGTCAAAGTAGTGTCGTTTCATTCGATGACGATAATGAAGGATGGGCATTGGCTACTCGGAAGAAGTTACATAAGAGTGCACCTTTGTCAAGAACTCCTCGATCAAAAAGATTTGTAAGCAAAAGAAGTTCTCCTCAATTGCATAAAAGGCATAGAGGAAATGAATTATCAAATATGAACAAAATGGTTCCAAAAGATGAACTCTTGAAACAAAGGTCGCCTAGCCCCATCATGCTACATGACTTCTTCCCCAAGGGATTCTTCAAGAATAATGCGTCGAGCACCTCCCGAGGTAAAAAACATAAGGAGGATACTTCTCACTTCGCTTAACACGAATTCGACCAAACGCTCCTTCGCCTGCACGAGCCAAAACTGCATAAGGCACTAAACGCTCCTTCGCCTGCACGAGCCAAAACTGCACAAGGCACCAAAACGCTCCTTTGCCTGCACGAGCCAAAACTGCACAAGGCACCAAACGCTCCTTCGCCTGCACGAGCCAAAACTGCACAAGGCACCAAACGCTCCTTCGCCTGCACGAGCCAAAACTGCATAAGGCACTAAACGCTCCCTTCGCCTGCACGAGCCAAAACTGCACAAGGCACCAAACGCTCCTTTGCCTGCACGAGCCAAAACTGCACAAGGCACCAAACGCTCCTTCGCCTGCACGAGCCAAAACTGCATAAGGCACTAAACGCTCCTTCGCCTGCACGAGCCAAAACTGCACAAGGCACCAAACGCTCCTTTGCCTGCACGAGCCAAAACTGCACAAGGCACCAAACGCTCCTTCGCCTGCACGAGCCAAAACTGCACAAGGCACCAAACGCTCCTTCGCCAGCACGAGCCAAAAACTGCATAAGGTACCAAACGCTCCTTCGCCTGCACGAGCCAAAACTGCACAAGGCACCAAACGCTCCTTCGCCAGCACGAGCCAAAATTGCATAAGGCACCAAACGCTCCTTTGCCTGCACGAGCCAAAACTGCACAAGGCACCAAACGCTCCTTCGCCTGCACGAGCCAAAACTGCACAAGGCACCAAATGCTCATTCGCCTGCACGAGCCAAAACTGCATAAGGCACAAAAATGCTCCTTTGCCTGCAAGAGCCTAAACTGCACAAGGCACTAATTGCTCATTTGCCTGCACGAGTCAAAAATGCACAAGGCACCAAACGGTCCTTCGCCTGCACGAGCCTAAACTGCACAAAGCACCAAATGCTCCTTCGTTCGCCTGCACGAGCCTAAACTGCACAAAGCACCAAATGCTCCTTCGTTCGCCTGCACGAGCCTAAACTGCACAAGGCACCAAATGCTCATTTGCCTGCACGAGCTGAAACTGCACGATGCACCAAGTGTTCATTCGCCTGCAAGAGCCAAAAATGCACAAGGCACCAAATGCTCACTCGCTTGCATGAGCCAAAACTGCAAACTAAAAAAAAAAAAAAAAAGGTCTCTTTGGGAAAGTATCTGTGCTCGATCAAGTTGGGCGTCCTCCAATACGTAAAGCCTAAGCGCTTGAGCGGGTTATCACCAAGTCAGAGAGATGGATCAAACCCAAGCGGTATAGGACATCTACGTTCTTTACTCGTCCTCCATTTACGTAAAGCCTAAGCGCTTGAGCGGGTTATCACCAAGTCGGAGAGATGGATCAAACCCAAGCGGTATAGGACGTCTACGTTCTTCACTCGTCCTCCACTTACGTAAAGCCTAAGCGCTTGAACGGGTTATCACCAAGTCGGAGAGATGGATCAAACCCAAGCGGTATAGGACGTCTACGTTCTTCACTCGTCCTCCATTTACGTAAAGCCTAAGCTCTTGAACGGGTTATCACCAAGTCGGAGAGATGGATCAAACCCAAGCGGTATAGGACGTCTACGTTCTTCACTCATCCTCCACTTACGTAAAGCCTAAGCGCTTGAGCGGGTTATCACCAAGTCGGAGAGATGGATCAAACCCAAGCGGTATAGGACGTCTACGTTCTTCACTCATCCTCCACTTACGTAAAGCCTAAGCGCTTGAGCGGGTTATCACCAAGTCGGAGAGATGGATCAAACCCAAGCGGTATAGGACGTCTACGTTCTTCACTTTCTTTTGAAGCACCTAAAAAAAAAAAAGAGGACGACGCAAGCACAGCAATAGTATGCCAATATTGAGTTTGATGTTGCATGGTGGGAGTGCACCCAAAATAGAAGATAAAAAAAAAAAAAAATAGATGAAGAAGGAGAAGAAGACGCCGGCACAAAGAAAGAATAACATGCCAAGGGTAGGTTCTTGTGGCTAGAAGAAAGAAGAAAAATAATAAAAAAAATTGACAAGAACATGATGAAACAAAGAATGGGTTCAAGCCTACCAACAAGCAACTCTCACCACTTTGGTTGTTGAGAATTCGGATGATGCAAACTTCAAAGTCGTAGACCTTCTTGCCAACAAGAGGAGTTTTTCTGCTGTTCTATTTGGTTGATCTCAATATTCATGAACATAGTGCAATTTAAAGAAACCAAAGACCATCAAAGCTCCTAGTAGGGTTTCCCATTCCTAGTTTAGAAAAGTATGGGATTTTGTATCTTGCTTCCCAAGATCTTACCAATATTGGATATTATTAAGCTTAATAATATCACCAAAAAAAAAAAAAAGGGGAAACCAACGTTGGAAATAGGTTAGATATTCTCAATGATATCTACCAAAAAAAAAAAAAAAAAAAAAAAAAAAAAAATAAAAAAAAAAACAAGCTGCACCTCCCTACATGTGAAAAGGCACATGTCTACAATGCATCATGAAGTGGGGGCAATTTGTAGACAAAGAAATTTTGGGGCAATAAATTCCATTGACAAGAAAATAATTAGGGGTTCGGTGGATTAAATCGTGGGCTCCGTAATTCGCTCACGTGGCGTGTGACTCATCAAAAGCGGATTAGTTGTCAAAAATGACAAATGGCGACATCCGACGGAGTGCATCAAACGGTTCAAGATGAAGACAAAATTAAAGGAAAGAATCTTCTGTGATTGACTTTGATTTAAATCAAATATTAATCAGGTTAATCAATTAAAGATAATCTGGTTAAATTGTCAGATTATGGGAATTGATTTAAATCAAATCAGAATCCCACAAATCAAGGTTTTAAATAGGAAAAGTTATTTAGGTCAAGCAGCCGACAAAAGCCTATAAATAGGAGGCTTCAAGACGAAAGAAGGGGTCTGGAGAAAAACCTAGCACTCAGAAGAAACAGAAAACTCTCTGCATTCTTCGCCCTACTTTGGAAGAGCCACCAAGCACAACCAATACGTGCCGGTTCCTTCACCATAGAAAAATCCCAAACACCAAACAAGCTTCGTGCTACCTGTTTGATCAAGATCAAGTCTCTACGACCCTTGTATCAAACACAAATTTTCTTTAAACACTTTGGAGATCGAATCAGAGGATTCAATACAGAGATTGTAACCCTAAATTTCATTAATACAAAATTATTTTGTACACGTGTTCTTGTCTCGTTTGTCGCAGGAAATTCGTGTTTACAGTCACTTGGGTCCGTGACTTGATAGTATACGATATCTCTTCCTATGTTGTTGCTCATCTTCCCAGAAAATCCCACCGAGCATAACGCAAGTTCCTGGCGGTTCCTTCTCCAATCAGAGTTCCATCTCCAGCAACCATCGATCACGTTCAATTTCAAGCCATCAACTTTGGTTTTCGTAGCGAAACTCGGGTTTGGAATGAAGCTGGCAATGGCGATGAAAAGGCCCAAAACAAAGCACCAGATACTGGCATTGGGACATTGATGACAAGCCATTATATGTGTTTCAAACTTACAGATATAAAAGGAGGAGAATGGAGGGAGAGATATTTATAGCCAGATTTAACATTCGGTAATTGCTCCTAAGTTTGTTTAGTTGTGGAGGATCAGTCTTAATGGTTAGCTAGCTGTCACGAAATGGTATGCACGGAAAATATGAAGGTTTTGCAGTTTCGCTTCTCCTTCTCAAGTTTAGCTCGTTAGCTATCTAATTTTGTGCTCCTTTTTTTGTTAGCTATCTTTGTCTAGCATCCAAAAGAAGGGAGCGATGGACTGTTTAACTGTGTTTAGTGGTGGAGCAATAGAGTCCTATGATTTTCAACAACTACGTAGTTGCATACATCATATATGGTTAAATATGTAGTGAAAATTCCGCCTCCACTAAACAAGTCCTTTAATTAGTGCAGTATACAAGTCCATTAATTAGTGCATTGGCTTATCATTGTGAGAATGTATAGGTAAAAATATCCCACATTAGAAAGCTAGAAAACCTTACAAGGGCATAAGGTGTTGGGCTACTCCCCATTGCCAATTTGCCAATTGATTTTGCGGTGGAACCTCAACCTCCTTCAAGCATAAAGCGAGTTTAGTCCTGTCCAGTTATTTAGAATTCGAATTTCAGAGTTCATAATGAACGTGGTTTCTTCAAGAACAAAATGAATGAAGATTTTTTTAATACATACAATTTCAGAACCGGTCAACTTTGAAGGGATAATCAAGACTATATCTTTAGTAGCAAAAAAAAAAAAAAAAAAATCATTCATTCACTTTCTGAAGACAGAACCCATTCACTAAAAATAGAAACATTGAATGGAAAATAGAAACATCGTTTAAAAAAAATATAAATAGTGGGGATCGAAGGAATCCAAAAGTTGCAAATAGATAGATTCATGATGATAATTCTGCTTCATTGAATCAGTGGTTAAGAAAATGATACTGGGAAACACCTTTTGAAACCTATTATGCATGGATATAGCAAACCCGGATTTCCATAATTGTATACCTATTCTGCTTCATTGAATCACTCATATGCTATGACATTTATTTGGTAGGTCACAACCTATCGAGTCCACAACCGCTCCATGGCTTTCATGCTGAATCAGTGGATGACAGGCTTGAGGGGATAGGCTTTCATATTCGACCAGTCAACAGTAGAATCAAGATCTGCATCTAGTTCCCCAACAATGCTTCTGCAACAATTGGAGGATACATATTTATAGGAAGTACAAAGTCTAATTCAATCCAATTCACTTTCCGCAACCAATGGGAAACTAATGTAAATAGAATAAAGTCTTGACACTTACATGTTGTCACCTCTGATTATATACAATCCCAACACGAGTTGCTGAACACCCTCCTGCCAGTCAGAAATAACAAGAAGTTACCAGTGTCAGTGGGACAATAAAACGAGTATATGTTTTGTATATAGTACTTTGGCAACAATACCCCCATGAGCAGGGTGTCAGGCAGTAGAGAGGAAACACAGTTGCACCAATTAAAACTTAAGATACTGAATGTCCTGAGGAAAATAACAAATGTTACAGTCAAGATGCAAACCTTTGTAGAGAAAACACGTTCATGAGATTCATCGAGAATGATATTCGTAGCTTGGTCAAAGCCTTTCAAGACTCCCTGAATTAGAAACCAAAAAAAAAAAAAAAAAAAATTGTCAGTAAAACTAATTCGATCAATAAGAAGTAAAAGGTGCATTAGAGTATTAGTGTATAATATACCACAATATTCCGTCCATCATTTGTGATAACTGAAATTGTTTCTGCACATAGAAATGCTATAAACAGTTAGAGAGAGAGATCTGAAATGCTCACAGCATAATGCCTCTAGGCTTATGCCCTGCCTTAAATGGGGTAACAATTTGAGATATTTAGTCATATACCCATTCCTAGCACTAAAACTATAAAAAACCCTACATAATTTAATTTCTATAAACAAACCCAAAAAAAACCCAAAAAATGACAGCTGGCCCTATTGAATTTAATTTTGATTATTAAATTACTTTAATGCCCTATTGAGTGTTTTGGGCTTTTTTATGAGGTTTTGGGGTTGGGTTTGTTTTAATAAATCAATGACAGTTTTGTGATTCAAAAGACGTTAAAGGCCTTTTTGTTATGTTGTAAATGGACTTTGGTTGTGTTTCCAAAATTCATTTCATATAGGGTTTTTTTTAATAATTTGGGCTCCTATATTGGGTATAATAGTGAATCTCCCTAAAACTTTGGGTATAGGATACAAAAACTATATTCATGCATAGTAATCAACAACATTGATATTTGATGGAAGTAATAATGGATAGTCGAGATTTTCCATACGATCAACAAGTGACTCAAGACCAGGGCCACTGGACATATTTCAATTCTGAATCTTCTCTGCAGTACTGTTAATGAACAAACTTTTCTGCGAGAGAGAGAGAGAGAGAGAGAGAGAGAGAGAGAGAGAGAGAGAGAGAGAGAGAGAGATTCAGAATGAATAATACCCGTCTAAAGGAAACAAAATACATGACAACACTAAAAATAATCTTCTTCTATTACAATATTTAGGTGTTGGGGGTGTGTGAGGAGATATTCATTCTAAAGTATTGAATTTATAACCAATAATACCAATTCAAACAATCATCAATAGTTTAAGCTATATAACTCTTGACCGACTGGAACATACAGAGTTTGTAAGTTAAAGCATTTTGGAAGGCAAACGTAATTTACGCAATATTCCCTAGAAACATAAAAGGTATATGAAGGTCTATTATATTCCCAAAGATCCATATGATATAACATATGTAAAGGCCAAACACATGAGGCCTAGGCCTAACACCTCCAATCCCAACATGCCCCTAGGAAGTTTATCTAAGGTCAGCTCTAGTTATGGGACCCAGGGGCGAAGCCAGGATTGTCTGGCGGGGTGGTTTTTAACACTACTACAAAAATCGCAATAGACAACGGTGATAAAGTACATATGCAAAAATTGGATCAAGCTCCAACTCTCATGATAAAGTACATATGCAAAGCAAAATGCACACCAAGGAAATCAGCAGTTGAGTAGACAAGGAGGGAACCAAAAGAAGCTCTAAATAGGGAACTGCTAACCTGCATCAAAATAATGTAATTTGTGATTGTTGATAAATGCTTGGTGAACTTTGGGAGACAGACTGCAAGTTTGCAAATGCCACAGGAGCAAATTGAGTAAGATTCAAAATATAACAACTTGATCGTATTAAATTAATGAGCATCAAAATAATAGAAAAAACAAACCACTACAAGTGAAGCACTGTCATACCCAAATAGCAAACCTCCAAAAGCTGGAAACAGAAAGCTAGAATTCCAAGAATTTAGTTATTAAGACAGTTAGAGAAAGCAAGCAGGAACCAGAAAGAGAACATAAGAAAGTAATTATTGGTCAGCAACCATGGGGAAAATAACATTAAAAGACAAAAAAGAGAGTAAAAGAAATAAAATCTCAAAATTTTGAAACAGAACATATTACATATATGTCAGACATGCAATTTAGAACAGGTTGCGTCATTTACTTTAAGGATTTAATCCCTCAGAGACCACAATGCGACTCAAACACCCTCAAATTGTACATCTGAAACAAACAATTAAACTAAGGACTGCACTGCACAAGAAGAATTAAATTAACTGCACGCATTTCAAATAAACGAACCTAAAATCCCTACAAATTAAAAAATAAACTTTCGAAAACGGGGTATATATTATTATTGAGAATATTATGTCGGGAACTTATGAATGGAAGACACATAATCCGCGAACACCCAATACAAATGTGCTGACAATCAGACTTAGGTATCAAATCTTAAGTGAAAACCAACCTACTATCAAAATTTAAAGGAAAATGGTAAATATCCCAGAAACGAATTCGAGCACCTTCTGTCGAAATCGAAACCAGAACCCTAACAATGAAGAGATAGTGCAGGAAAGAAAAAAAGCAATACCTGAAAAATCTGGTTACTTTGGCCTCAGAAAGCCAGGAATTAGAGTTGCGAAGGTTTGCGGTAATAAGTTCACAGTAAAAACCCCAAAGAATTGGGAATTTTGCTCTAAAAATACACTATTTAATGCGGACAAAGCAAAGGAGCGAGGGAGAGCGTTTCGTATTATGAGATTGGGTTGAGGACTTGAGTGGAGAGAGACACAAGCCCACATAGGATAGCATAGAGAGGAAGGACAGAGAGATAGAGAAAGATCAGACGAGTTGAGAGATGTGACCTGGATAGCGCGAGGGAGATGGTGTTTGGGAGATGCGAGAGAGTTGAGGGAGAGGGTTTTTCGCGGGAAATAGCTCAAAATACCACCAATTTTATAATTTTATGTCAAAATACCACCCATTCTCAAAATTTTTAAAACTATGACCTATAAATACATTTTTATTGTAAATTGATTGCACCCATATCACATTTTTAGAAAACCTGAGGGGAACTACGGGTTTAGAATGACTTCGCCTCCGCCTCTTTTCTCGTTCGATCGTCTACGGCCTCCGCTTCCTCTCTCCTTCGTTCTTCTACGCCCCTGCCTCCGCCTCTGCTTTTTCGATTGTCTGCCTTCCTCCTCCTCCTCTGGCTTTTCGATTGTCTACCTTCCTCCTCCTCCTCCTACTTGGCTCTTCTCCTCAGCTATCAGCTATTTCATACCCAGAAGTGTTGGATCCTGAGCAAGCAGTGAAAGGGCTATCTGGTAATCTAATGACTAATACTATTAGTTGGATATGCTGTATGTTTTCTCTTCAAAATTCTAGATTTAGTAGGGTTGGCATACACTATCATGACCTGATATATTTTCAGTCTGTTTTAATTACTGGCTATTAGGGTGTGGTTTGAAACTTTGACTGATGGGGTGGGGGAGCTTGGACGGAGTTTTCTTATTTTTGTGAAATGGGTTTTGGAGGATTAGGGATTTTAGGGGAGTGTGTGAGTTCGCTGTTGTGGTGGAAGATATATGCAGAAGGGTTATGATGATGATGGGGGTGGGTTTTTGTGTTTTGTTAATTCTTTTGTTTGTCGGAAGAAGAATGAGATATTTTTCCAACTCTTATGAGTGAGTTGGGTTCAAAAGCAATTATTGTTGGTTTTATATTTTGATTTATTTGCAACTGTCTTTATAGAATTTAATTTTTAATAGTAATATATGTATTCTTCATGAATGGTTTTGCTCTGTTCAGGTGCGTCTGTCTACATGGGTTTGTGCTTGAAGCATAATGCAAGTTTTGTTAATAAATTCTCTGTTTTATGCTGTGCAGGTGTGAATTGGAATAAATAAAAAAAATTTGCTGGGTTTTTGAGACTTGTGATGTTATTCATCAGTATTCATGCCTGGTTTCTTCTTGCAATAATTTTGTTGATTGTGAGCTTTTCCCTCTAGCGCTTGTTGCTGATACTGATTGTGAAGGTGAATTGGTTGTGCTTTATGATGTTTGAACCTCATTTCTGTTTCTTCTCTTTCATGCCAATAGGTTGTAGGAAACTCCGCTCTCAAACATAGGCAATGAACAATTGAGTTGACATGCTGCTGGGAGAATTGTTTGCAATGCAGAGAAGACTTGTCTCTTACTTTTGTGATGATGAACTGGGTGAGATTCTTTAAGAGTGATGTGTCATATTTGAATTTTTGAATATCATATTTTAGTTTTGTTTTTAAGTTTTGAACTTTGTTCTATTTCAGCATCCTATAGACCTGTGTTAACTTATATCTACATGTGATATGGATATAACTTATGCTTTCAAATTAATTTGACTTGTGTTATATCTTGTTTCGTACCTTTGTTTCAAAAATTTCTTTGTAAAGACCAAAAAGAATAGTGTGTTTTTGTCATGAATGATGTATGGACAAATTGGAATGTGTTGAATATGATGCAAGCTGGTGTTACAGAGCATGATATCCAATATGATGATGTATGGGTGCATGTAATATTAACCCATATTAACTCTGTTAAGGAAATAGAGAAAAAGGCCATGGCATTGAAATCAGTATTGCTAGTCTTCTGTACATCCTATGTATTTATTAAGACGTGGGTATTTGAATTGATCCGATTCATGAAGATCAAGAATTAGATTGATTGGCGGAGTAGGTGATTCCATATCTAGTATTTCTCTCTCCTATTTCAAGCGAGTAATTATGCCATTAAGTGGTCTGGAGAATTGACATTAAATTTGCATATAATCTAATAATCAGTTTTTGTTTGAGTATAAGAAAGAATGTTTTTTTTAATTTCTCTCTGTTCTCATCATTGGTATTAGAACTTTCAATGCCATGGCCAACAATGCTTTGTATTAATCCTGCTGATTATGCTTATCTTGCAGGTTGTAGCAAGCAATTTTGACATAAGAGTTGAGTTGAAATTGAAACTTGCTATTGAACCAAAAGGGAGCTGCTGAAAGTGGGTCTAAGCAGCAGCAACAACAACCCAACAGGTATGTGGTGCTTCTCTGTCACCATAATTCTATGTTCTGCAATTTCTGATAATCAGTTTATGTTTGAGTATAAAAAAGAAAGTCACAAATTATGATTTTGTTCTTGCCAATATTGTTAATGGCAAGGTAGACATGGATCGAAAGAGAAAGAGGAAGATTGTGACAACTCTAGTTGCAGTAGAGTTAGATAAACAACATTTGTGTGCATCCATGATGTCAGTAACTGTCATATATACTTTGACAGATGGTACTATGAAAAATACCATTACCGCATCTGACCAATGGTCTGGATGGAGGGATAGTAAATAGAAAATCTATATGTTGGGGGTTTTCTGGCTAGCTAAAAATCTGTGAGAAATGATGAATCCATCTGATTGCAGCCTATTTAATGTTTAATACCTTCATTAAAAAAAGGTTGTTGACAGTGCTTTGACTATCTTGCAGATTATAATGGCAAAACCAGCAGGTGGCCCTAGTGAGAGAGATCAGCATGCAGGGATGGATGAGGACTAATTTTGTGTGTATGACAATTGACTATCTTTGCTTGTATTGCTCTATGTTAGGGATCTTTTGTTCCATTTTAGTAACAATTTTGTTTAGGAGAAAAAGAAACATATTGCAGTTCATGCTTTGTAAATGCCACTATTATGTTATGATGGACACGTGGTATGCCTTTGTTGGGTAGGTTTTGGATTGAAACCATGGTCGAGTGCTTGAGCCATGTTTAGTGTGAAGCTTGAATGGATTTTCTTTTCTGTTGTATTTGGCCCTTGTCTTTTCAAGCATGCCAAAAATCATCCTAGTTTTGTAATATGTGGTTTGTGTCCAATTAATTTACTGTGGACCTTGCATTTTTGTACCCAATATTTGATAGCTGCCTTCTTTTGAACGAAGATTCATTGAGGGAGAGAATTACTTTCCTTTTGAATATGAATCGATGTGCAACTCCAACTATCATTTCAAAGGTCAACATCAATTCATACTAATATAAGGATGGATAACAATTGTCGTGTCCATGAGATTCGAATTCAGGATTACTTTTCAACGAAGTGGAGACTCTGTTATTAGACCAAATGGCCATTGACATACGATATAATAGCAATATTAGGCCAATACATGTACACTATAGAGGCAATATGGAAGCAATATAACCACAATACGATAGCAATAGTATTACAATATCACCTATAAAAATATAATTATTGTCCACTTATTGCTGATTTTTCACATGTTCAGAAATTTTGTTCTCTCTTAGCTCACTCGGCTCTCTCTCTCTGGCACATCTCTCTCTCTCTCTTTGGTATCTGTCTATCGCAGCTCTCTATCTCTCTCTTGGCTCTCTCTCTCTCTCTCTCTCTCTCTCTCTCTCTCTCTCTCTCTAGTGCAACTCTCTCTTTGCTCTCTTTCTGTAGCGCAGCTCTCTCTCTGTCTCTCTCTAGCTTCGTTCTGCCTCTTTCTCCCCTTATTCGCTCTTTGTCTCTTTATTCATACCTTCCTTTTTTTGTAAATTATTTTTTAGTTGTTATTATTTTTTAAAATAATTTCTTACAATGTCTTACGATGCAATTATGATGCACCTGACTGCCTGTTTTTGAAAGGCATGTTGTTTCTTTCTCCTCCTCGTCTTATTTTTGAATGCAATATGGCCCAAACCGTAAACCCATTGATGAGCCGTAGTCAATATACATACACTAGAGAGGCAATATTAGGGCAATATAATGGCAATACAATAGCAATAGCATTACAATATACATGCAATACGATGGCAATATGCATACAATATGTATACAATACACAGGCAATATTAGTACAATACACATGCAATAGGACATCAATATTAAGTCAATCTACATACAATACACACACATCCATTACAGACTACAATTTAGACATGGAAAATAAATCGCCACCGAACCCTAACAATACTATCCCAAGAAGCAAAAATTATTTCTTTCATAAAACTTGACAATTCAATTGTTATTACATAGTCAACCAATCTTTGCTCTATTACATACATACTTCCTACCTATAATTATAAATAATGGAGAGCTCACAAATTCTACTAATTTGATCTTAACTTCATCAATTTGTTCTTCGTTGTATGAGTTAGCTCTCCCTTCTTGCACATTTTCCAAGTTGTTCTGTTCTCCTCCCGTGTAGCAATATCAGCAACAACAGGTTATCTACAGATCTAAAATCATAACTGCACATGATTCTCAATTAGCAAAGAGGAAAACCTCCAGGCTGGCTATCAGTTGGAGTCTCAGCTTCAACCATAGCAACTGTTTCAACAATCTCTCCAGCCTGAGTCATATGTCCATCCTTCTGCTCTACTTGTGTCTTTTGTTCATCCACATCAACATCATGTGCCTCACGCGGAAGAACAGTATGACCCTCCTCAACTTGATCTACCTCAACAGCTCTTGACTTACCCTGCATTGTTTCTGGATTTACTGAGGGTCCCACTACTGAAATCTTGTTGTCATCTTGAGAACCCACAGATTCTGATGGGCCATCATTCTTAACAGTGGGTTCAAAGGGCTCAACTGGCAGTGAAGATGATTCAGATTCAGATTTTTCAGGCTCTGCTACCACTGTCTCTGTTTCCTCCACCGTCGCAGCATGCTTATCATCTGTTTCTTCCTTGACAACTTCAGTTTCCTCCTTATCAGCCATCTGTTCAGTTGAAGAGTGTTGTAAAGTTTCTGTTTTGACCCCTTCCTTTGCCTCAACAGTAGAGAGTTTTTGTGGAGATTCAGATTCCCCTGATGATTTGTCAACCTTTGGCAGATGCTCTGAAGACTCAGCTTTCTGTGATGAATCAACACTACTTCCCTCATTTGTTTGTCCCATAAAAGATATAACAGGATCAAATAGCAATTTCCCTTCAGTAGACGAAGGCCATAATCCTGAAGCTGTCACACATATAAAGGGGACATCTTACTTTCAACTTTCATGCAAAAATAGAGAACACAGCATAACTACCAGAATTCCTTTTTTCCAAATAAATCCTATCATTGAAAACACTGTTCTACCCGAAACGAGAAACACAATGTAATTAAATACGCTAAGGAAATCATGATTTACAAGTAACGGAAACTGCAACTTATATAACCACTATATATAAGCTCCAAAATTAGTATTTTCCTTTTGCCTTGGTTGTGTAAACCAAATTTGAGTTGCTCAACCATTTTACTTCATGAAGCATAAAATGTAGCTCATTCTCTACCCAGTAATCAATACTATAATTATCATTAACAAAAATACCACCCAAAAAAAAAAACACACTATTCTTTTTGGTCTTTACAAAGAAATTTTCGAAACAAAGGTACGAAACAAGATATAACACAAGTCAAATTAATTTGAAAGCATAAGTTATATCCATATCACATGTAGATATAAGTTAACACAGGTCTATAGGATGCTGAAATAGAACAAAGTTCAAAACTTAAAAACAAAACTAAAATATGATATTCAAAAATTCAAATATGACACATCACTCTTAAAGAATCTCACCCAGTTCATCATCACAAAAGTAAGAGACAAGTCTTCTCTGCATTGCAAACAATTCTCCCAGCAGCATGTCAACTCAATTGTTCATTGCCTATGTTTGAGAGCGGAGTTTCCTACAACCTATTGGCATGAAAGAGAAGAAACAGAAATGAGGTTCAAACATCATAAAGCACAACCAATTCACCTTCACAATCAGTATCAGCAACAAGCGCTAGAGGGAAAAGCTCACAATCAACAAAATTATTGCAAGAAGAAACCAGGCATGAATACTGATGAATAACATCACAAGTCTCAAAAACCCAACAATTTTTTTTTTTTATTCCAATTCACACCTGCACAGCATAAAACAGAGAATTTATTAACAAAACTTGCATTATGCTTCAAGCACAAACCCATGTAGACAGACGCACCTGAACAGAGCAAAACCATTCATGAAGAATACATATATTACTATTAAAAATTAAATTCTATAAAGATAGTTGCAAATAAATCAAAATATAAAACCAACAATAATTGCTTTTGAACCCAACTCACTCATAAGAGTTGGGGAAATATCTCATTCTTCTTCCGACAAACAAAAGAATTAACAAAACACAAAAACCCACCCCCATCATCATCATAACCCTTCTGCATATATCTTCCACCAAAACAGCGAACTCACACACTCCCCTAAAATCCCTAATCCTCCAAAACCCATTTCACAAAAATAAGAAAACTCCGTCCAAGCTCCCCCACCCCATCAGTCAAAGTTTCAAACCACACCCTAATAGCCAGTAATTAAAACAGACTGAAAATATATCAGGTCATGATAGTGTATGCCAACCCTACTAAATCTAGAATTTTGAAGAGAAAACATACAGCATATCCAACTAATAGTATTAGTCATTAGATTACCAGATAGCCCTTTCACTGCTTGCTCAGGATCCAACACTTCTGGGTATGAAATAGCTGATAGCTGAGGAGAAGAGCCAAGTAGGAGGAGGAGGAGGAAGGTAGACAATCGAAAAAGCAGAGGAGGAGGAGGAAGGCAGACAATTGAAAAAGCAGAGGCGGAGGCAGGGGCGTAGAAGAACGAAGGAGAGAGGAAGCGGAGGCCGTAGACGATCGAACGAGAAAAGAGGCGGAGGCGAAGTCATTCTAAACCCGTAGTTCCCCTCAGGTTTTCTGAAAATGTGATATGGGTGCAATCAATATACAATAAAAATGTATTTATAGGTCGTAGTTTTAAAATTTTTGAGAAAGGGTGGTATTTTGACATAAAATTATAAAATTGGTGGTATTTTGAGCTATTTCCCGTTTTTCGCAAACGTTCGCGACAAAGGAGTAAAACTTTTTGTTTTGTTTTTGTTTTGGGGGTCGGTAAGGAGTAAAACTTTAATGTAACAAGTTTCATGCACTTTCTCTCTCCCTCCCTCATCAGAGTGTTTTAGAGAGACATGGTTTTTCGAAAATGTGCAGGTTGTTAGAATTTTAACCCTCCATCTGGAAGAAGAAAATTGCCTCATTAGTGGGGATGGGTACGATTCGGATTAGATTAATTTCACCTCAAAATTACGGTCGAACCAATTATAATATGACGGTTTGGTTTGGTTCGGTTTGGATAAAATTATAAAGGAAACTGAACCAAACCAAACCAATTTAAGACGGATTGGTTCGGTTTGATTCGGCCGGTTTGGGCCTAAGCCCAATTCTCTTTAGTTTTGCATTTTTTCAACATTGTTAGTCCAATTATAATCAAAAAATTCACAACTTGCTTCATACATAAATCATTTTCTAGAGTATGAAACCATCCTAAAGCTCAAAATGTCATAAAACTTCATATTTCACTAACTAATATAGCTGAATTCAAATATTCATATATATATATATATATAAATTAATTAGAGTATTACACATGTAAAATAAAATATAAATAAATAACTATATACATAAACGGTCTGGTTTGGTTTAAGTCGGTTTATAAAAGTTCAAAACCAAACTATGTACGGTCCGGTTTGGTTTTAAAACTATTTGACTTTTTCTTGGTCAAAACCAAACCAAATCGATAATTATGGTTTGGTTCGGCCGGTTTCATCAGCTCAGTCGGATTGATGCCCACCCCTACTCATCAGGGTATTTGAGAGATATATAATTTTTTGAAAAGGTGCGGGCCTCTAGAACTTTAACCCTCCGCGTGCCGTCAGAATCTTGATTATCAATTTCTGATTTTTTCCGCACGTCATTTATTAAGTTTTATGGTACAATGAAAATATCACTTTCTACTAGTTCCCAGCTTTTAGCTAAATCCCGAATTATTTTCCTCCATCTAAAAAGCAACCGACAACCCAACACAATTCAGTGTATTAGGCATCCTACTACAAAGATTATATAACATCCGTCATGTTCTATAAAACCACGAAGTTTTTATATGGCGTCGTGGTTTTACATAATTGTAAATGTAAGAAATTCAAATCAGAAAGGAGAGATACCATACAGAGCCTGTCCCAGATAATCTCTATGTCAATAACAAAAGCCCTATCCCAGATAAAACCAAAACCAAAGCAATTGAACCTACCGTTGTTGTTAAAAAAAAAAAAAAAACCACCAAAACAAAAAACAAAAAAAAAAGGACAAAAGCCCTATCTGATGGAACCCCTGGTCTATAGGCATTGGTGTTGTACTATCCCAAAACCATCACCCCATCGCTTACCTCAGAAAGCCCCTCTCTTTTCGAAATCAATCCTTGTCCACATATGAAAAGGAAATGATGGTCATCCTTTTTGCGGTGGAGAAATAGCGGCCGTACCTCATTGACTCCCACTTCAAAATCATCATCAGCCACCAAACTTAGCGCCACCTTCATGATCAACGTATTACCACACCCGCACAGCACAAATGGCTTGCCAAGTTGCTTGGCTACAATTACACCTTTGAATATCGAGTTGGGAGTCTGAATAAAGCTGCTGACGCTCTGTCTCGTCAGTCCGAATATGTTTCCCTTCTTGCGATCTCTGCTCTATCATTTGATAGCATTATGGACATTCAAGCCCTCTATACTTCCGATCCTGATACGATTGCCATTCTAAATGCTATCAGTACCAACACCAAGGTGCCCACTGACTTATCTTTTCAGAATCAACTCTTGTTGTATCGGAATCGTATCTTTGTGCTACGCACATCACCTTGGTGTCTCAAGATTCTCACAGAGTTTCACTCTTCTCCTGTGGCAAGCCACTTTGAGTTTCTACGCACTTACAAACGTATTACTTGTTCGCTTTTATGGCCTGGAATTAAACGAGATGTTAAACTCTTTGTCGCCTCTTGTGATGTTTGCCAGTGAAACAACTATGAAGCTATTAGATCCTCGGGTCTCTTACAACCTCTTCCTATTCCTCACAGTGTATGGCATGACATTTCCCTTGATTTCGTTAAGGGCCTCCCAAAGTCTGTTGGCAAGAATGCCTTATTAGTCGTTGTTGACTGACTCATAAAATATGGCTATTTTGTTCCTCTAACTCATCCCTTTACAGCTACAAAAATTTCTGACACATTCATCAAGGAGATTTTCGGCTCCATGGCATGCCAAAAACTATTGTCAATGATCATGATCTCGTGTTCATTTCCAATTTTTGGGACTCTTTCTTCACGGCTCAAAGAATGCAACTATGCCATAGCTCCTCCTATCATCCACAGAATGATGGTCAGACTGAAGTTCTTAATCGCACGGTGGAACATTACTTACGCTGTTTCATCGACAACAAACTCTCCACTTGGGTTCATTGGCTCCCGTGGGTTGAGTGGTGGTACAACACCACATTCCAAGCTGCCATCAAAATGAGCCCTTACCAAGCTCTCTACGGTGTTTCTCCTCCAACCGTCGCCCAATACCGTCAAGGCACAAGCTTGGTTCAAGTAGTGGACCAAACCTTATAGCAGCGTGACCAACTCCTCGCTTCCCTTCGCACCAACATGCTCCAAGCTCAGAACCGCATGAAGCTCTATGCTGATCAACACCGCATAGAGCCCGAATTCAATATTGGTGATTGGGTTTATTTGTGCATTCAACCTTACCGACAGACCTCAGTTGCTGCCCCAAAAAATTTCAAGTTATCCCCCAAATACTATGGCCCATATTAGGTTGAAGCACGCATTGGCAAAACTGCGTATCGCCTACGCTTACCACCCTTCGCCAAAATTCACCCTGTCTTTCATGTCTCCCTCTTAAAGCTCAAATTGGGTAAGAACATTCTTCCCTCCCCTAATCTTCCATCTACCATTGCCAGCAACGAATTGCCATGGCTGCCTGAATCAGTCCTTGACCGTCGTCTCATCAAACAAAGCAATTCTCCAGTTGTTCAATGGCTTATCAAATGGGTTGGTCTACCCCAGGCCGATGCCACCTGGGAAGTCGCAGATGACATACTGGCTCGCTTTCTCTCATTTGTCGCCTGAGTACATGCTCCTTCTCAAGGGGGTAGGAATTGATGGAACCCCTGGTCCTCATGGACGGATAACTACCAGCCTAGTCACTACCCGTTGCCATTATGCTTTCCTCAAAGGCTACTTTAGCCATTCTATCCTTATGGATTAGTTGTTTACCTTTTCTTACGTGGCTGCCTACAGGCTGACCCTAACAAACTCTTGTATAAAATGCTACCGCATCAATGAGAAAGATATGTAGAACTTTGTCAATTACTTATTTTGTTTGCTTCTTTTCCTCTATTTTGCACTACTCTGTACTGGTACCTATCACTATCCCAGAGAAAACCAGTAACCAAAGCAATTGAACCTACCGTTGTTGTCAAAAAAAACCACACAAAAAAATGACTTTTCATTATTTCAAGTTCTTGCTTCTCAAAGCATAAGCTTGTGACTAGAAACCCACAATTCTCAAACTCACCATTATATCATCAGGAACGAATGAAACCAAAAAACAAAAGTATACATTTTGTTTTCCAAAAGGCAAAATTGATGCCATAAATCCACAGCACCGAAGGAAAAAGAACTTCCAAACAAATCTATTTTATTACAGTCTAAACTCATAGTACATGTTCAAGCTAGAATCATTTAGGTGGAAAACCCGGGAAACTCATATCTGAAAGAAGAAATACCTTTCAGGAGCAAAACAAGCCTCAAATTTCTTGAATAAGGAACTTCTGAACAGGCTAGTTTGGGACTGTGGGAGCGACTGATATTTCCTACTGCGAGCCAAAAGAGGGATAGTTGAAGAATGAAGAAGAACCCGAAAAACCTAAAGCTTAATAATATGCCTAGGTTCACGCTTCGGGCTGCTCCGAAACAGAAAAGAACACTGCGGGCTGTTGGAGAATGGAATGGGAAAACCCTCTTTGATTTGATGAGCTTGGCTGGGATGAGTTGTTGGTGGGCAGGCTAAGATGGGGTTTTTTTGGCGGAGGGCTGCTAAGTTTAATTTCACTACCTAATCATAGGGGGAGATTCTGTAATAAGTGTTTTATATTAAAGATTAGTTATATATTTCTAATATGAATCGTTGGATTGCATATTAAATCTATTAACATATCTAATGAAGACAATTCAACAACCGAAATTAGAAATATATAATCAATCTTTTAACATAAATATTTATTGAAGAATTCCCTATAATCATGGTATGACAACATTGTCCAAAAAACACGGACCCACCGACAAGATAACCTACCGGCTACAACCGCGCTGTAATTAGAATATTGACAACTTGGTGTTGGGGCAACGACACTGCATTTCTTCCCACGGCCTTTGACATAATTCCTTGCTCCTCACGAAGTTTAATATAAAACAAGAATGAGAATTTCAACTATACACAAATAATATACCTTTCATTGAAATTGAACTTGAATAATATACTGCCTTGCCTGCTAGTGGCAGTGCCTACAAATTAATCCTTGAGAAAATGGGGGCTAAAAAACTAAACTAGTCTAAAAGCTGTCACTTTGTTTAAAAAATATGCCGGATTCTTTGTTGTAATCTATCTGTAATACGTTTCAGGCGGATATTTGCAACCCCCTTGCACACTTCGTCAAACTGTCATAAAATTAATAAATTAAGAAATATTGTGAGACGTGCCTAGGGCTAGAGTAGAGTAGTAGAGATTCAAGTTTAATTTAATCTTTCCTTCCCCAATACCCATGTCTGTCTTACCTGCTGCTTCTTGCCATTAATCCCATATATGATCCATCCATCATCATGAATTTGCCTAAATACGTTTTAGTACTACTAGTTGTTATGATGTTGATTTTTTTGAATCCATTATCAACCATGAATTTCGTTGCATCGGTATCTTCCGAAATTGATGAATACTACCCAGAAGAAAGAGAAGCACTATTGAAGCTGAGAGATTCTCTAAGCTCAAACTCAGATTTGCACGGGAATTGGACTGGTCCTCCATGTATCAATAACAGCAGCAGATGGGCTGGTATTGCTTGTTCAAATTGGCATGTTGTTCACATTGTCCTGCAAGGAATTCAGCTAGCAGGTTCCCTTCCACCTTGTGCATTTCTACATAACATAACTTTCTTGAGCAAACTTAGCCTTAGAAACAACACACTCTCCGGCCCTGTTCCAAACCTCACAAACCTTGTCTACTTGGAATATGTGGTTTTGTCCTACAACCGCTTCTGGGGTTCAATTCCTTTGGAGTATATTGAATTGCCTAACCTCAGAGTGCTAGAGTTGCAGAGCAATTATTTAGATGGACACATTCCACCTTTTGACCAACCCACCTTGAGAGCATTTAATGTTTCTTATAATCATCTTGAGGGTCCGATTCCTCAAACTGCTGTGTTACAGAAGTTCCCCAAAAGCTCCTACGATCATAACTCAAATCTTTGTGGGAGTCCTTTGGAAACATCATGTCCACCTCCGCCTCCAGTAGTCATTGCGCCATCTCCTTCACCCCTTTCCCCAAATATTATTCCACCCAAGAAGAAGAACAATCTCCAAGAATGGAGTTTTGCTTTGATCGTGGCTGCTGCAGCGCTGGTTCTGTTTCTCGTCATATTTGTTTCCTTATGTTATTCCAGGAAGGTGCATAGAAAACAAGCAGCAAAGGAGGAACAACAGACAGGTACGTATGCATTAACATTGATCCTATCATGTCCCAATAATTAATTGCATCTTTTTATATAGTATTCATGTGACTTTAAAGTTGGCGTAGTCTCTGCATTTAAAATTTTGTGTCTTTCGCTTCTTCCGCTTTCGTTTGTCTCCAAATACAAATAGGAGATGGTACTTCAGGGTGGGCACAAACGAAAATGCCACATTTGGAGAGCTTGGGGGATCCTGAAAAGAAGGTTGAGTTGGATTTTTTTGACAAGGAAATGCCAGCAGCTTTTGACCTGGATGATTTACTAAGGGCATCTGCACAAGTGTTGGGCAAGGGGAAACTAGGCACTACATACAAAGTAACACTGGAATCGGGTCCTGTTGTGGTGGTGAAGAGACTTAAAAACATGAATGAGTTGAGCAAAAAGGAATTTACCCAACAGATGCAATTGCTAGGGAATATGAGGCATGAAAACCTTGTACAGATTCTCTCTTTCTACTATTCCAAGGAGGAGAAGCTGGTCATCTCTAAGTTTGAGTCTAGTGGCACTTTGTTTGAACTTTTACATGGTCAGTTTCAATAAGTAATATTCTCTCCCATTAATTAGCAAGCTAGCTATCTTCTATATATACATACAAATATAATTAATAGTTAAAAATATTGCATGAAAATCACAAGAATAATATATATAAATTCAAGTACGTTGGTATCAAATATATCTTAATTAATTTGGGTGCATGCATGGATCCGATGCTAGAGAACAGAGGAGTTGGAAGAGTACCTTTGGATTGGGTAACAAGACTATCAATAATCAAAGACATAGCAAAGGGTCTCACATTCCTTCACCAATCCTTGCCTTCACATAAGGTCCCTCATGCCAACCTGAAATCGTCTAATGTACTAGTCATCCAGCGAAACAGCCAAACCTACCATTTGAAGCTTACAGATTTCGGATTCTTACCACTTGTGCCCTCTCGAAAGTACAATGAAGATCTAGCCATCGGCAAGTCACCCGAGTTTGCTCAAGGGAAGAAGTTGTCACAGAAATCCGATGTCTATTGCTTTGGTATAATCCTATTGGAGGTCATTACTGGCAGGATTCCAGGTGAAATCTCACCGGGAAATGATGAAACGATGGATGATCTTTCTGATTGGGTTAGAATGGTGGTGAACAATGACTGGTCCACAGATATTCTGGATGTAGAGATACTGGCAGCAAAGGAAGACCATGATGAGATGCTGAAGCTCACCAAGATTGCACTAGACTGTACAGACTTGACACCGGAGAAGCGGCCAAAAATGATTCAAGTGTTGACAAGAATAGAAGAGATTGACTGAAGAAGATCCAAGGGATTGGATCAATGATTATTTTTCATATTCCTTTCCTGTATTACGAGCTCTTCGAGCCATGATAGATAATTAACTAGTACGTACAGTCCAGGCCTCCATGGCTATGAATATATATTCCTAGCCTAGGCATGACCCGCCGAGTTAGACAACTTCAATGATTCTTTTGGAAAATGTAGAAAAAAGAAAAGAAAAAGATGAATGTTTAATTTAATTAAATCCAGTTTATAGTAAGGCGGGAAAGGTGAGGTGAGTAATAGTATTTTTATTTGTAACATTTGGTTTAGTCTCTAGTCTTCAGTTGGATTAGTGTTGATCGTGATCAACTATCAAACCTATCTATTTATTTGTACGCCTATCTGTTTTCCTACAAATTTATCACTTGTCTGATTGTAATTTTGACACAACTAGCTCCACTACCTGTCAAAAGAATATCATTGAGTCATTAGTCTTATCCGGTTTCACTGAAGAAGAGACCTTTTATTTTCTTCAAAAGCAAGCAAAAATCTATCGATATGAAGAATGAGCCTAAATATAAGAGCCATACGCAACCAAGGAGGAAAGGCAAAGGGCTTTTCCTTTTTATCTTTTTTATCTTTTCTAAGGGAATGTCAAAGACCTAAAACATGGACACAATTAGGAGAAACTGGTGCCAAATCAAATTAACTCCCTAAACAAATAGAGATACTTTTCTCTTTGATTCTCTTTGCCAAATCAAAGAATGACTCGATAAAAGATTAACTAATTACGAATCCCTCACTATAGGTTACTTAGCGCTATATATAGCCTGTAAGCTTTTAAAAAAAAAAATTTATTATACAATCGATATTCGGGAGGGAGGAAACTAACAGGAGACCTTGAATACAAAGATAATTATTCTTAATCACTTGAGCTACAATCTTCTCGCAAATATGTAATTTAGACTATACTAATTATTAAACAATATAAAATCCCACATCAAAAACTTAAAAAAATAAATAATAATTTCACTACTAACATCATCGGCATATTTCAAATAAAAACACACACCTAACAAATATACACTAAATAGAATGAAGGCATGCAAAAGGATGAATTCAAAATAGTGCAAAAGAGATAGAGACCGTTTCGGATGATGCCATTCCATATTCCAAGACATTTTTAGTACGATTTACCAGCTTACACATGATCCCTACGTGTCACTATGCCTGCATAGCGACTGCCCAAGTGTCCCAGGTGAATACAAGCGCTCCTGGCTAATTTAAGACTAAGGGACTCCACATTTCAAACATGCAAAGACCCTCATCACCTCTCTCTCTCTCTCTCGCTCTCCCTCTCTCTCTCTCGACTCTAGAGATCTGGATTCTTCCTTTCATGTTGATTTCGTTGTTTGCTAAAGTAGCTAGCTAGCCAAGTAAAGTTAGCTTAATTATTATAAGCAACCGGCAACCTTCAACCTGCAACTTGCAAGTGGCAGATCATATATTACTATTCCTGGGGAAAGGTTCAAGTACGTAGTCGTAATTAAGAAAGAGAGTGCTGATAATTGCCTGCACCATGCCACCTCGGAGATATGCCTTTGGGAGGGCCGACGAGGCCACCCACCCTGACTCCATGAGAGCCACTTTAGCTGAATTCGTTGCCACTTTCATCTTTGTCTTTGCTGGGGAAGGCTCTGTTCTCGCTCTTGGTACATATATATATATATATATATATATATATCTGCGTGTGTGGATATAGTGCACAGAATAGTCCTAATCAACCAACCTAGCTTATTGTTGCATATAAATAACCTTCATGATCAGCAAATTAAATCATTCTGTCTGACAATTAGCAGCTCTATAAAATTAATATGCATGCTTCCTTGCTATTCTTGTACAGATCTACATCAGGCATGCCCTCAATTAATAAAAGTTAATTTCTACATATGCAAATACCTGATCCTCCGCTTATAGTTTAATTATTATTATTTTTTTTTGCAACTAATTAATTTTGGCAGGGAAGATTTACAAGGATAGCGGCACATCAGCAGCTGAGCTGATAGCCATAGCTCTTGCACATGCCTTCTCTCTATTTTCGGCCGTCTCAACCAGCATTAACGTATCTGGTGGCCACGTCAACCCTGCTGTAACCTTCGGTGCACTTATTGGTGGAAGGCTCTCTGTTGTTCGCGCCCTTTACTACTGGGTTGCTCAGCTCCTTGGGGCTATTGTGGCTTCCCTTTTGCTAAGGCTTGTCACAAATGGCATGGTAACAAATGAATTATCAAAACAAGCTTGCCGTTTTTTTTTTTTTGGCCAAAGAATTAGCTTGGTTGCTGTTAATTAATTCATTAAATTGATTTATTCAGAGGACAGTGGCGTTCAGCATGGCCTCTGGTGTTGGCGAGTGGCATGGGCTAATACTAGAGATTGTGATGACATTTGGGTTAGTTTACACCGTGTATGCTACTGCCATTGATCCCAAGAGGGGTAGCTTGGGAACTATGGCACCACTGGCAATTGGATTGATTGTTGGGGCAAATATCCTGGTGGGCGGGCCTTTTGACGGGGCATCCATGAACCCAGCAAGGGCATTCGGGCCTGCACTGGTAGGGTGGAGATGGAGGAACCACTGGATCTACTGGGTTGGACCATTTATAGGAGGTGGGTTGGCAGCTCTCATATATGAGTACATGGTGATACCAACAGAGACCCCCCACCACACTCACCAGCCCTTGGCTCCTGAGGATTACTAGTCTCTAGTCTCTAGCCTAGTACTACTACGACTTTACTTTACTCTCGTTGTTTGTTTTAGCCACCCACTACCTACTCTACTGTTTGAGTGTTTATGTTCCATTTTCTGTAATCTTCCTCTTTCGGTTTGACAACTTTTCATAAACACCTCATGTCCATCGCATGCATATGTGATTGTAAAGCTAATAAAAGTGTGCCATTGAGTTTCTTCGGCTAATTTCTTGCTCCACTCTTCTCCCCTTCTCCCCCCTTCTCCATTTCTTCCCTTCTGGGGTAATTTTATTCTCGCACACGCACACACACACACAGACACAGGACAACCTATTGCCACAAATTTATTATCCACCAACGTTAATGTTAAGAAATGAACAAATGAGTGTTTTCATAAACAGAGCCACAACATTCAGAATCAGAACCACAAGGTTTATAGATGAACAGACAGCATGAACAGTGATCACTATATTCAGCAAGTTTATGTAACATGAACAGTGATCACCACATATTCAGCAAGTTTATGTAACACGATAACAGATAATCAACATTTTGTCATGTTTGGTTATAAAATCTGGCAACCCAAGGAGCAAGTTGAGTGTTATGAGGTGTTCGTGGGTTGGTAGAGTAATAATCAGACCAATAACACGGTGAAAGTCTATCAGAAAACTTTCCGTGGCTATAGATACAAAATGGCAACCACTTGTCACCCCCATTCATTCTCCTCTTCCGTTCTCTTGGGTAAGCCAATGGAGCCTGCACATACCTGCATTGTTCATCATTGACTTGAGAGTAACCGCTCATATTATTGGGCACCTTCAGGCTTCATCATTCAGTGTGCAATGCAAACAACCAATTGTGTAGGGGCAAGCGTATCACAGTAAGTGATCGATGCTAAAGAAATTAGGCAATGCTAAACTCAACCAACATAAGAATGACTAGTTGATTGATGCTAAATGCATACTTAACTTTACTTCTCACTAAACTAAAAATGGATTATACTCACTGTAGTCTTCTAGTACACACAAGACAAGATCATGAATCTTCATAGGTTCAGAGGTTTTCTCGGCTATAAATTTTGAAGTCCGTTAGCTAATGTTGCTCATTTGGTTTGTTTAGATGTAATGTGTATATCCACTTTTGCACGTTTTGATGCAATTATGCTGTCTGCGACCTAGCAATTAGTATTCCTACAAGTAATGTACCAATTAAATGAGTTCAATAAAACTCTGATGGCGTGCAAGATGATTACTTGCATGCATGGGCCATTACATGTTGGTAAAACAGGATCAACATGCTCCCATGGAGGTGGCAGCAGAATAACTAGGAAGTTCAAACAGCAATTTAAAATCACCAAAGATTAAACCAGAATATCGTGTTGATAACTCTTGGAGGTCAACATAACCAAGCGAGCTCATTTTCTAGGACGAACTGAATGAAGGTTTTCAGAATGCTTTAGGACCTAAGGTTGTTTCTAAAGTCTGAAAATCTCGTTATCATGAGTCAAGATTCAGGACCCAGGTAGGAATAGTCTATAATAATAAGACATAGGATCATAAACATTGCGCCCAGTCTCTTCTATAAATTACATTATCTAATGTCTCCATAAGAAAGGGACAGAGGTGTAAGAAGAATAGAGCGTGATCGCCATAGATTTACTTAAGCAGGAAAGCTGATGCAGCACGCATCGCTCATAATTTTCTGTTTCAGTTTGACAGGCGTAAGATGCGTAATTAATGTTCTAGGAAACTGTTTTAAGCAAATATTTTTGTTTTCCTATTTCAATTAGAATTGGGAGTTTGGTTTAGGAAGTAAGTTTGTTTTCCTATTTCAGCTAGGGTTTGGAGTTTGGTTTGTTTTCCCCAAGTATAAAAGCTATTTTATAGCTAATTGTAAGACAGTTTTTGACGTTGAATATTAAACTTAGAGAATTCTCTCTATTTTCCTATCAACTTGGTATTCCACTGGAATCAACAAGGCATAGAACCCTTTTGTTCTTGATTATTCTCATCTAGAGAATCAACAAGGATTGAAGGTTTATTGTGTTCTTTTGTATTCTTCATCATTCTTGCTATTACATGCTGTGTCAGTTGGTAATCAAACTCAGGTTTGTTTACCATGCCGCCAAGGAGGGGACTTGGTGGAAGGGGCCGTGGTGGAAACGATCAAGACAATTTTGAACGTTTGGCGCAGCAAATTGAGTACCTTACCCGATAGATGGAGACTTTAATGGTTCGTCAGCAACAGGAAGATGATTATGAGCATGAAACAAACCCTTTTAGCGAAGACAACCACATGGACAAGATTGGGCACAATGACAATTATGGTACGAGGTGTTGGGAAGGGTTTGAGAATTGATATTCCTGAATTTCATGGCAGCCTTCAACTTGAGGAATTTCTTGATTGGCTTAATTCTGTAGAAGAGGTACTAGAGTTTAAAGATGTTCATGAAAATATAAAAGTTTCCCTTATAGCGACCAGATTTCGTGGGTGTGCTTCGGCATGGTGGCAGCAATTCAAGGCAACCCGTCTGCGGGAGGGAAAAGAGAAGATTGAAACTTGGGAAAAATTGAGAAAGCATATGCGGTCAACCTTTCTACCACCCAATTACTCAAAATTAGTGTATCAACAACTTCAAAATTTGAGACAAGGAAATCATACGGTGGGTGAGTATACCACCGAATTTTATGAGTTGGTGGCTAGAAGTGACCTTGCTGAGACAGATGAGCAGTTAGAATCACGATATATTGGGGGCATGAGGGTGCAGTTTCAAGATACCTTGAACCTCTTCGATCCATTCTCAGTAGCGAAGGCACAACAAAGAGCCTTGCAATTGGAGAAACATATGAGTCGAAAGGCAAATAGTGGAGGGGCTTGGTCTGGAAATAGCCCAAATAACCGTGGTGGAGGAAGCAATTCAGCCCCTTTTCGTGCTTCTACTCCACTAGTTCAGAACCCGAAGTCATTTGTGAGTGATCCCCTCGGCAAGGCACAAACTGTGGGACCCAAACGTACTGCTTTTCGTTGTTTTAAGTGTGGGGAAACTGGACATTGTATGGCAGAATGCAAGAAAAGCGATAGAGTTGGTAAGGGTTTATTCATTGAACATGATGAAAATCAGTTACAAGAGTATCATGATTTCGAACATGGTCCGGTTTATGATAATGAACCCAATGATGTTGTGGAGGAATATATGACCGAGGATGATGGCCCATTGCTCATGGTGAGAAAAACTTGTTTTACTCCTCGTGAAACTGAAGGTAGTGATGGATGGCTTCGCAATAATGTTTTCCAGTCCATTTGTACTATTGGTGGCAAGGTGTGCAAGTTGGTAATTGACCCCGGAAGTTGCGAAAACATAATATCTAAAGAAGCAATCAGGAAATTAGGCTTGGAAACACAACCACATCCCCACCCATATAAGCTTTCATGGCTGCAAAAGGGTACTGAAGTGAATGGGGTTAAGAAGGCTCTTGTTCCTTTCTCCATTGGAAAACTACAAAGATAAAGTGTGGTGCAATGTTGTGCCGATGGATGCAGGACATATTTTACTGGGTAGACCATGGGAGTTTGATAGAGCTGTTGTGCATGACGGTAGGAAAAATACATATAGCTTCATGCTCAAAAATATTAAAGTTACTCTTTTGCCTACCAAAGAACAGTTTCCGAAACGAACTCAAGAAAAGGGATCCGCTACTTCGTTGTCAATGAGAAGATTTATGGAGGTGGGGAAGATATGAATTGTCTATTTATAGCTTGGTAAAGAAGAGAAAGATGATGTGACAACTATCCCCGTGCCTGTGCAAGTGTTACTTGAGCAGTTTCGAGATGTTTTCCCGGGATGAAATGCCAAGCGAGTTGCCACCATTAAGGAATATCCAACACCAAATTGATTTAAGGCCTGGTGCAAGTTTACCTAATAGAACACACTACTGAATGAGTCCTAAAGAGCACAAAGAATTGCGTCGTCAAGTGGAGGAATTGCTAGAGAATGGTCATATTAGGCAGAGTATTAGCCCTTGTGCCGTTCCTGCCTTGCTTACACCAACGAAAGATGGCACATGGCGGATGTGTGTACACAGTCGTGCTATTAATAAAATTACGGTACGGTATCGTTTTCCCCTTCCTCGTTTAGATGATTGGATATATTAAGTGGTGCTACAATTATTAGCAAGCTGACCTTAAGAGTGGGTATCCTCAAATTCGGGTTAGAGAAGGAGATGAGTGGAAAACTACATTCAAAACTTGCGAAGGTTTGTATGAGTGGTTAATCATGCCCTTTGGCCTCTCTAATGCACCAAGTACATTCATGAGATGTTTCGTTTGTTTATTGGCAAGTTTTTGGTGGTTTATTTTGATGACATTCTTATATATAGCCCGACAGCGGAATTGCATCTTAAACATTTGGAAGAAGTCCGGAGAGTACTGCGAAAAGAAAAATTTTATGCAGCAGCAAAAAAATATTCTTTTATGACAGATAAGGTGTTATTTCTTGGCTGTGCTGTCGAAAGATAAATTTTTTATGGATGATTCAAAGGTCGACGCAACGAAAAATTGGCTACTACTGCAAAACATACATGAAGACTGAAGGTTCCATGGGTTAGTATTATTTTATAGGCGCTTTATTCATAATTTTAGTACTATTATGGCACCCATAACAGATTGCATGAAGCTTGGGAGGTTTGGTTTATCTGAAGAGGCTACAACTGCTTTTCACAAGATCAAACAAAAGCTTATTTCAGCACCCGTTTTAATTCTTCCAGATTTTAGCAAGACATTTGAGTTGCATTATGATGCATCTAAAGTGGGTATTGGGGCTATTTTAAGTCAAGAAGGATGACATGTAGCGTTTTATAGTGAGAAGCTCAACGGTTCGAAATTAAACTATAGCAAATATGATGTGGACTTTTATATGGTTGTTCAAGCTCTCAAGCACTGGAGTTCGTATCTGGCTCATAATGAATTTATTTTATTCACTGATCATCACCTCAAGCTTCCTAGTCATCTATGTACTGCCGATGTGTTCAATGTCAAACATCACTTTCCTTACCACGGTGATAGTTCTGACGAGGAAGATTTGAATTCGGGGACGAATTCTTCTCAACCTCGGGATGATGATGCAGCACACATCACTCATAATTTTTTGTTTTAATTTGACAGGCGCAAGATGCGTAATTAATGTTCTAGGAATCTGTTTTAAGCAAATATTTTTGTTTTCCTATGTCAATTAGAATTGAGAGTTTAATTTAGGAAGTAAGTTTGTTTTCCTATTTCAATTAGAATTGGGAGTTTGGTTTAGGAAATAAGTTTGTTTTTCTATTTTAGCTAGGGTTTGGAGTTAGGTTTGTTTTCCCTAAGTATAAAAGCTAATTGTAAGACAATTTGTGACGTTGAATATTAAACTTAGAGAGTTCTCTCTATTTTCCTATCAACTTGGTATTCCGCTGGAATCAACAAGGCATAGAACCCGAGTTCTTGGTTATTCTCATCTAGAGAATCAACAAGGATTGAAGGTTTATTGTTTTCTTTGTATTCTTCATCATTCTTGCCATTACGTGCTGTGTCAAAAGCTAAGATAATTCATTACCATTTCAAGAACGACTAATCCTATCATCCATGGTTAAGGGGATAAATCTCCTTTTCAATTCTTACCATGCTAAAAACTGTTGATGTATATTTGATAAAGTTACACTTTCTACTCTATATATAGCCTTCATATTTTTTTGGATTAACTACAGTAAACCTCCCAAACTATGGGAGTCATTACAAACTCATACCCAACGTTTATTGACCCGTTTGACCCTAAACCCTTTATTGACCCGTTTGACCAGTACACAAACTTCACAAAACCTTTCAAAATACACCCTCATTAGGAAAACCATTAAAAAAATTTGTTAAATGTGTGGCAAAATTGAGTTCCAATTTTGAGCTGACGTGGCATCCACAGACTGAAAAGTTAATTTAAAAAAACTTATTAAATGAATGAAAAAAAAGGAAAAAAAAAAAGCTAAACCCATGTTCCTCCTTAATTTTCTCCCCCGCCCAAGACCCATACCCTTCACCGTCACCTCCCCACCGGACATCCGCCACCCACCCACCGTACCTCACAAGCCCACCATCATCCCAGCCACCACACCATACCCACAACCCACAAAACCTAGCTCCATCGCAACCCACAATCCCAACTCCGCAACAAACCCGAGTGGCTTCGACACCACCGTCTTTGTCAAGGCCATGCCATTGTCTTCACCGCCAAGTTCTTCGCCCACCACAACCTACAAGCCCAGCCCTGCAGCAAACCCGTCTTTGTCTCTCTAGTATAAATCTGGGTTTTGAGATGCTTTTGAAAACCCAAGTGGACTTCATCGCCTCAAGGCTAGAATTTGAATATCAACTGGAGATTTTTCAAAGAGATATAGATAAACCTTGTGGTCCATGAAGGTTAAACCACATATCTCCATCAACCCTAAACCACCACCCCCCACCAAACAACAAGACCAACACCAAAAGCAGCGAAAATAACAAAAACCCTTCTCTGCAATTGAGCAGCACCACAAAACCCAGGTGGTCGGGGGCTCTTCTAAAGCTGGAGCCAAAGGCGCTCAAAAGGAGGACAATAAACTAAAGATATCGGTTTCTTTAACAAAAGAAGAGATTGTCAAAACCCACAGCAAACTTGTGAATTCCCATTTGGTTTGGTTCTAAACCCAGATCCCAAATCACCAAATTTGGGTTTGAGATAGAGACGGAGAGATAAAGAAGAAGGCTGGGGGCGGTAGAGAGCTGAGATGGGTCTGTTGGGGTATTTTTTTTGGGGGCTTGAGAAAAAAATCTTGTGGTTGCCGGGTGGGGGCTGTTGTGGCAGTGGCTTGTTGGGTGAGCTAGGTAAGAGGCGCTAGAGGGTTACAGGGGAAGTAGAGAGGTGGACAAAAAGATAGGGTGATTGATGATGGGGTGGGGCCGTTGGATATCTGAGAAACGGATGAGGTCTGAGGGAGATCGACGAGATGGAGATTCTTAGTGGTCCTGCCATGGGTTTAGGGGTTGGAGCTTCATGAGGGTTGTGGTTGCAGGCTGGGGTGAAGGGTGGCTGTGGGATGGGTTAGGGGGTTGGAGCTTGCAGGTGGTGGTCATGGGGAATGGGGGGAGAATAAGTCAACAGGGGAGAGAGAGCGAGAGTAAGAGTTTTCTTTTTTTAATTTTTTTTTGGTTTTTAATATTTTTGAGTTTTTTTAATTAACTTAAATTTTTTTTATTTTTAAAATCCACATGGTATCCACCTCAGCAAAAAAAGCCACATCGGAGCAGCCACGTCATCACTTAACACCTTCACTAACGGTCTGACTAACAGAGTGGCTAATTTGTATGTTTTATGAAAGATCGGGTATGCCCGTGAAAAATTTAAAAGGTTGGCTACTAATTTAAAACAGCCCTTAAAGGTTGGGTACTTTTATGTAGTTAATCCTATTTTTTTAGATGCACTCTTCTCCCTCTTGTTCCCACAGAAGCAGAAATAAATTGTATGAAATCATTATTGCAGAGGTAAGTGAGTTATGAATGTACCTGATACCATGAAGCACAGAATCCCAGCAGAAATGAGTATGACCAAACACATGACATGCAGATGGACTTCCTTCAACCCCATGGATAGACCTTATACGGAACTCAAGACAATCAGAACCGATAATCTTTGGAAGCTTTGGATAGAATAGCATCCTTTTCTCTGGGCACAGCTCTTGCCTGGCGACATGGTATGCAAGCAATTGTCACGCTAACAGAAGACTACTGACCGAATCCATAAACTTATTGACACATGAGATTCAGGGAAAGGACACAAGAACAATGCACACTAAAGTTACAAGGAAAAAAAAGAAGAACGAAAGGTTAATTTGAAAATGGTTTTGACATTGGCCAAAATCCTTTTATATCAAGCAGGTTCAAAGTTTCCAACAATGGAAGCAACTAAGAATTCAGAACCAATGTGGCTTGGCTACTAACTACAGAACCAATAAACCCTAAACAGACAAAAGGGGACTTTCTTTTTTCTTCAGTTTTTGTACCTGAACTGAAAGCCAATCAGCAACATATATGATCTGAGAAGCATTTTTCAAATATTTAAAGTGAGAAAGCAACTAGTCAGACTTAGTATTTTGGAAGGCATAAATCACGATCAACCTGACCTGGGAACAAAATGAGAAAATGTAATTATTTGGTTACATGTGTTCTGGATCTCCTTGATCACACTCTGATTCTTTTCATTCATTGCATCAAAGTACAGGGCAAGTGAGATATCTCCATTTGACAGTTCCTTGGACCACTTGCATGCCTTGAAGTCCTTACATGCCTAAAAATTGAAATAACGAAATATACATAAAAGCATCTATATATTGTTCTGCTCCCCTACATGATAAAGCAGCCATAATAACTGCAGCAATGTAAACTGACAAATCAAGCGCATATAAGGAACACAAATAAAACAGGCAACACAACAATACCAAACCAACAGATAAAAAGAGAGAGAATATAAACCTTCAGCACTACAGACATAAATGCAGACAGGACAAACAATCAATAAACAAGAAAAGAGAATAAAGAAGAAAGCCGAGGTCCTCCATTAAGGACTTTATGACACTATTATCAACTTGGTATGCTAATTAAGATTTTGTTCAGTCACGAACTCAAATAACATTGAGGACAGTAACAAGAATGAGAAAAGAGCAGAAAGTCCGTTATTGCACTTATATAGAGAAAGAATAGCTTCCAGCATGGAAACTTGTATATTATATTAGTCATCAAAATTCTTAACAGTATCATATATTGGTGATACAAGTAGAACTGATGGCCACATGCATTAGAAATCTATAGCAAGTATAATTAAAAACAAGAACTGCAGAATCATGTTATGATCAAACTTTTTACAAATCTTACTAGGATAAAAGAAAGTGAATCACCATCTCCAAAGGCAAAACGTGGATGCTGGTTATTTCCTCCTCCCTATCAAAGCTCTGAAAAATAAGCAAGTCTATTAATTTATTTTATGCTATCTTAAGCGTTACTAAGATAAAGCCATCGATGGTCTGAGAGCTGAAAAACAACATAAAATTAAAATATATGTTAATAGACCAATCACCTCATGGTACCATGAGAACAAAGGAATGATTCCTAAGCCATCTAAAACCATTGGACTGGTCTGAACTCCAAGTCCTCTACACGTGTCAAGCAATTTCTTTAATTTCTGATGGGAATCAAGCTGAAAAAAACAACCACACTGTTGAGCTAATGCTTTCACACATAGGAGGCAACCTTGCTATATCACATGAAGAAAATTGAACGAAAAGCATTGACATGAATCACATTCTGAACCAGATACAGCTATGCCATCATTAATATCATTAAAACTTGAATGTTAAGATGGCACGAACAGACCAACCAGCTTATCTGCATATCCCCATTGGCTTGTGAAGATGTTCTTTTGGTTTCATGGGTGACTATGCACTCCCTGAAACTGAGTGCAAAAAGGGTCATAACTCTCAGTTTAATCTGAGAAGAGACAAAATGCAGTCTCAGTGTTATTTGATTTCACATTCTCTTTACGGGATGGGTCACTAATGAAATTTCCCAACTTGCAACTAGAAATCTGGGCAGATCTGGTTAAAGGTCTCTTCTGCTTGCTTAAAGGCATCCTCGCAAAGTCATCATCAAAAGTCAAAGGAGCTGATTTCAAGTCTGCACTGGGTTAAAATCAATCCTAAATCCTAAACTAGGGAAATATTGGCTTGTTTTGACTCTCTAGCGAGTGGCTGCAGATCAAACAAACGAGCTCTACAGTGCTGTTATATGCAAGTATGATAAATATTATGAACATGTACAGATGGATGTATATAACATTACAAGGTTAGCAATGAGATTCTGTGAACTATTGCAGTTGGAGGAGGTAGTGCATGCACCACAGAGGCCTGATAATTAAAGAATATTTCTCACATAAATTTCTCCCTCGTGACGGCACCAAAGGTCATGGTTGCCAGGCACATACAAGACATGCTCAAATCTGTCCTTCAAGAGAGACATTGTCACGATAAAGTTCTTGTACGTCTCAGCAACATCACCCGCAACAATAAGAACATCATTCTTGTATCTGACAGTTGGTAAGCACTTGACCCATTCCATGTTCTCGGTATAGTCAGTGTGCAAGTCGGAAAGCACAAACACACGTAACCCAACAGCATCTCCAAGAGTAGAAGGCAAAATCTGAGGCCTTCTAAGGCAACCCCTCCGTATGTCTCTTCTATATTTACTTAATGCTATATGCTTTGAAATGTAGTTTGAATTACAGGTTTGTTGAGAAAAACTCAAGCAATAAGGCGCAATGCTCACTACCATGTGGAGTGAAAGCTTTTGATCTGCAATGACACAATTGAAATTGTAATAGCCAATTCAATTAAATTGAAACAAATTAGCTACGTTAACGTTTGACCGACATTCTTTCTAATTTTCGTTTCCCTTTAATTTCTGGAATCAAAACTTTAAAACAGATTCCCATGTTGTGCCCTTATATTTTTAACCTAATCCTGGTACACTTCCTACATAATCAAAATTTAAGCCTACCCACTACCAATTAAACTGTCTAAACTCATCTGTCGAATCCCACCAAAAAAGAAGAAGAGAAAAAGACCTTCATCTGACTTTTGAAACAGTCCTGGAATTACAATTACAATAGCAGTACTAGTAGGCAGAGCTACTTTTCTATTTAAGTTAAAAAATTAAATGAGTGAGAGCCGTGAGTACCTGAACTGAACCTCTGACTGAGAGAGTGCAAACGGACTGACTGAGTATCCGCGTGTATGTATGAACATAAAAGAGGACCGGGACTACCCGCTTGTATTGGGTTCGGGTCAATCGGATTAGCAGATCCTGCCCGCTATTATCAAACTTCTGTTTTGGGTTACATGGGGCCAAGGCCCAAACAATAAAGTGCATACTAGCTTCATCTAAACCAAATTAAACTCTTCACATTAAAATTTGATGACCTATGTGGCAATTTAAAAAGGTTTATTTGCAACTTGAATAATTTTTGCTCCAACAAACTCTTCAATTAAATTAACGAAATATAATGGAAAAGAATGAAAAATATGAAAAATGTGAGGTAAAGAAAAGAAATGGGGAGAAAGGTTTCTTACACACACAAACTACCACGGTGTCATAGAGGTTCGAATCTAAGACCACTAGTCTACAAGTCAAGGCCCTTTTTCATCGGGTTTGACACTGTTTGTAGAGAGTTTTGGTATTAAAATAAGAGTTTTGGACTGGGCACTCATCTGTTGACAAGATATAGGCTTTTCACTCTATAACTAACAAGTAAAATATTGCATTTTCAGATATATAGCACTTTCACTCTATAACTTACTAGTAAGATATAAGCTCATTTCAATCCTAAACAAGTCTTTTCATAAGGAGTGCCCTAAACTTTTGATAGTAAGACCCTAAATTCTAAACCCTAAATCCTAAACAAATGGAAAGCATGCAATGCTAATGCACAAGGACAAGGTACTGTAAAGGAATGCATTCCATGTCAATTCGCAACAAAGGGAATGCATGTGATGTCAAGGCCCATTTAATTAGTGCCTTTAATTCGAAGGCAGATCAACGCAAGTAAGGGCCAAGGCACGATATAGGAACACTGGCGGACCCATAGAGGTGTAAGGAGGTGTAGCTGCACCTCCTCTGCAGGAAAAAGCTTTGAAGTCGCCAGAGTTTACCCATAAGCTCTGCCTTGGAGGTGCCCACCACCTATTCGAATAAATGCCTTAGCAACCGAGCGACTTGTTCTTTTCTTATTGTGATGATGCGCTGTTTTTTTCTTTATTGCGATGAGGCCCAAAAAATCTAAGGTTGAGTCCAAATATATTTCTAGCCCAGTACAACACCACTCGGGAAGAAATCCGACTTGGATACCCAAGAGTTAGTCATATGCGCTTGCACACGTGCCATACCAAGCAAATATGCAACATGCCACGCAGAAAGGTCGTAACAAAAATGTACTGGTTCAATGAACCCATGCCCATTATCCTGTCAAGCGCCATTTTGGCCCCGCCGTAGCCCTTACAAAATGGCAAAGCTCGAGTACAAGCAAGCCAAATAACACGCCACGCCAAGTGAAAAATCTTTATTTTGCACCAAGCCACGCTACAAGCTTAAGTGGGCCCAAGCCACGAGAATGTTTAGGGCTTGCTGAGCGGGTTGTAGTATGGATGATTACAAGCATTCATGAGGCCCATTGATGGGCCAATAAGTGGAAGTTTTGGGTTGCTTGGGAGCCTCAAAACTCAAGCCAATTTCTTGAGCCCAAATATGTGGGTAAACATGAAAGAGAGAAAAATGTAGCTCATTACCTTAGAAAATTGGTTCATCACCTTAGTAAAAATAGTCCATCATTTTAGAAAGTTGGCACATCCCCTTAGTAAACTAGCCATCACCTTAGGAAATGGCCCAAGTGACTTAGAAAATATTTTAAAGTCTTCAGCACATGGCTAGAGACAGAACCACAATAGACCATCTAAAGAACCAAAAGGTATTTGCGTGTACAGGTTGCTGGGAGTCTTCAGCACATGGCCAAAGACAAACCCAACACAAGCCATCTGAAAAATCAAAGGATACTTGAGCAAAACACCCTCCAGACCAACGCCATTACCCATTCCTTTATCCCACTTGCTCTTGCAATAAAATGAAGGAGAAAAGAAGGAGAAATGGTATTCCAGAATAAGAGATGGTCGAAGGGACAGTTGCGAGAAGGCTCTGGAGCCTCCAAAAATCTTGTCTCTGTGTGTTTGGACTGAGAATGATTTCACAAAATAGAGATGAATCAAAGGAAGATAAGAGAAATGGAGGTGGAGACTTGGCTGATTTGGGAAGAACCAGCTAGGGTTTCTTAGGAAGAATGAGCTTTCAGCGCCTATAAAAGAGGCATCTCTTACCCATCATCTAACCACACATCTAGAGAGAGCAAGCATCCACTCTCACTACTTGAACCCTTCAATTTCGAGCCATATTCTTCAATTTCATCTCCTTTTCTCTTTTGGCAAAACACTCAACAGCTTGATGAAGTTTTCGTCAAGCTGCCGGAAATTTACTAAAACCACCCATTCTTCCATCTTCTTCCTCTCTCATCTTAATTATTTATGGGAATGTAAATAACATTTCTCATAATAAATCACTATTTTTTGTTTTTTGGCTTATTTGTTGAAATGCCCTATGTGGTTTTCAAATAGTCTAAGTTTGCCCCCTATGTTCCTTGAACTTCCATTATGTGACCAAAGTTGCCCCATTCAGTTGAAGTGGCATGGGTATTTTGGTAATTTAACTATTAAAAATTAAAAAAGCTTGAAATTATTTTAAATAGGTAAAAAAATAAGGATAAAATGTCCTTTTTTTAATCCATAATCGTCAACTCCCACCATCTTCTCCCTCATCTCAGCCAGCCCCACCAATCAACCAACCCACACCCAGAAAAAATCCACCCCACCTTCTCCTCTCTCTCTCTCTCTCTCTCTCGTCAACCCCTCCCCCCAATTGTCAAAAGGCTCATAACCCACAAATAAAATCACTAAATTGACTTCAAATTTCGCATATGTGACAGTCCAAATCTCCCTCGGTGGCTGCCAAAGAAAGAGAAAGAATTGGGAGGAGAGAGACATATGGTGAATTGTTGGTTAGGGTTTGATGATGTCGAAGAGAGAAGGAGAGGGTGGAGGGCGAGTTGGATTTTTAGCTACCAGAGAGAGAGAGAGAAGGAGGAAGAGATACTAGAATTTTTTTTGGTACCTTTGTTTTGACAGGGGAATGGGGAGGAGGAAAGAGGTTGTTTGGTTGGTTGGGCAGTAGGGCTGGTTGAGATGAGAAAGAAGGTGGTAGGGCTGACGATTGAGGGAGAAAAAAAGAGGAGTTATTTTTATCTTAATTCTATTTTAAATAATTTTAAACATATTTTTATATTTATTTTGAATTTTAAATTTTTGAATAATTAAATGGGAAATATGCTGATATAATCACTTTTCATAAGTGGTATTCTGAAATAATCAGGTTACAAATTGTGTTCTGATATAATCACTTTTGAACGTGAAATGACCAAACTGCCCTCCATATAAAAGCACATGTATTGGGGAGTTATTGGCCTTTGATTGGCGACCTAACGCACCTGGCTTCTCTCCCTTTCTCAGCGCTCAGTCACGGTTCTCTTCCTCTGTCGGCGGTTTCTGTGTCCATCGACCACCACCACTCTATTTCTCCCTCTGTCACGAAAACCTAAGCAGCACTCTGTCGTTCTCTCTCTGCAGTCAATGTTAGGGTTTGGTGAGGGGGCTCTTGACGGTGAGAGAGAGGGTTTAATCGTTAAATGCTCTCTCCCTTAAACGATGTCTCAGTTCCCTCTAAGTTTGAGTCTTGAATCGACGTCGTTCTCTTCTTCTCTGCTCCTTCAGGGCCTAAAAAAACCCTAAATTTTGGTTTCGGTTAGGACTTTGTTCACAAACGTCCTCCTCCTTCTCAATCCTGTGAGAGTCGGTTAGGACAAAAGTCGCGATTTGCTGTAGGTGTTGCTGGGATTTCGAATTCGGTTCTGTGCAGAGAAGGAGTGATTCTAAGGTGGGTTTTGTATTTGTTATTGACTAGTTTGTGTTTTTGTATGGTTATCATTTGAGAAGGATAATTTCACTAACCTCTGACTGAATTTGTGAAGTTTAGTAATTAGAGAGATTGCAATAATAATGTAATTTAACTGTGAAGTAGATCATGCTGGGATGAAACTTGTATTGGTGTATTGATTTTGCTCTATGGACGATGCAGTGCCTCAAATTGCTATTTGTCATATAGGATTCGTTCGTTTGTGATGCTTGTTTTCACTTCCATTTTATGAGTCATATTTAGTGTGGGAAATTATTCTGGTGGCAAGGGCTATTCCATTATAACACACCATTACCTCAGTAGGCCCTGAATTAGGTGTTGAGTAATAATGCACGAGTAAATTTGTTGGTATCATTGGTGTTTCAGCACGTAGTAGCATATTTTGCACCCTTCCAGTGTTAATGGTTAATTATGTGATTTTGAAATACTAAAGTTAGTTGGCGCGGAAATTTTCTGTTCCCTGTGGTATAAAACCTGCTAAATTGTGTTGTTATTCCTTGCTTGCAGCTTGTGATATATGTCTGAAAATGGTATTTTATGGGGCTTCAGTATCTGTTTAGAAATTGCATGTTCATCCATCTAGGTTTAGCAGTTGCAGTTGCAGTAACATTTTGACGTGTCTAGTTTGCACACAGAGTCCATAACTGTGAATACTGATGTTCCATGTGTGGTACTGTATTGCATATGAGTAGATTTTAGTAGGCATTGATGCATTTGGAGTAATTCTTGTAGCCATTTCGCCCAAACCCTGTATGAAGTGGATCCGTGGTTGATGAAATTGTTTTCAGACTTGGGTGGTATTTGGTTTTTTGATGGAATGGGATGTACATTTGGCAGAAGGGAATGTAGATAAGAGGAGAGTGTGGAGAGAGTTGGAGAGTAGAAAAGAGGCTTAAAAACATTTATGGTTTTGTCATATGTATATACATATATCAAAATGGGTTGAAAGTATTAGTTTGAGTAATGTACGTATGAAATATGGGTAACCAATGATCCATATGTATGATGTTGTTGTGCAGGGAACTTGAGAATGGCTTGTAAAGCAAAGCTTATGATTCCTGAGGATGAGAAGTACGAAGGAAAACCATTTGCCCTTTCACACACAAGGACCGCCATTACAACAATAAAGGCGAAGTTCAATACGCAGCAGTTACAGAGGTTCGAGGGAAGTTGTTTTGGTCATCTATTACTGATAGAGGACCTGAAGTGGAATTCACAAATTGTCCACGGCCTGTTGATGAGGAAGGCTGATCCTAAGACAGTTACACAGGTGAACGGGATAAAATTCATTGTGGGTAACAAGTTGATACAATTCACAGCCCAACAATTTTGCCTCATCACGGGGCTAAGGTTCGGAAAGCTCCCTTTCATTCCGAAGGCGACAAATGAAAATTGCTCGTTAAAGCGAAAATACTTCAGCAGCAATAAACCTGCCACCCTTTCGGACCTACACACCGCCTTCATCGAGTGCACAGATGATGAGGATGCGTTCAAGCTTGGAATGGTCTATTTTGCCAATTTTGTTCTATTGGGTACTGAAAAGCATGTGCTTATTGACATGCACTATTTGAAGTTGGCTGAAGACCTAGAGGAGTTTGACAAGTATCCATGGGGCGCAGTGTCATATGCAATGACAAATGCTTCACTGTTGAGGGCAGTTTGTGCTGAATACCAACGAGTCAAAGTGCCCCAAAAAAGAAAAATGCCCAAACAAAGTGGAAAGAGAGCGCAGAGAAGAATGCGAAGTGATAGACCAAGAGAGTACATCATAAGGGGGTTTGGCTTCGCTATTCAGGTGAACACATATCCAGCAATTAACTATTTGATGTAAATACATTTACAGATATTGATGTTTCATTGTTGTGAACAGATTTGGGCTTTTGAAGTGTTCCCAGCATTGGAAGCATTGCATTTCACGGTCCATGAAGACAATAGGCACATCCCTCGAATATTACATTGGAGGAGCAACACGGTGGCCCGTTTTCGGGAGGTTATGAGTCAGGTTTTTGAAAACTTTGAGGTTAGATCTGTTTGTATTAGTGATGTTATGATTAGGAAAAATTACAAAGTTCACTGATTTTTTTTTATGTGTTTCAATCGGAGGTTGATGTGCAACTTCTCCGGCCAACAGATATTGAGAAGCAACAACCTTACTGGAGTTGGGGTGATGATGACAACGAAGAAGAAATGGTTGAATTATTTGGGGATGAGGCCGAATAAAAAATCGGCACTTCTAGTGAAGAAAAAGACGCGGATGTTGAGGAAACAGCCACCCTTCCCTCCTCTTCTAAGGTGAGCATGACCTTTTTCCAATGTTGTGAAAATATAGCGAATACGATAGGATTGAAGTGGAAATAGTTTCCTGGTTTTTTGTAAGCTTTCTAACTGTTGCATTCATGAATGTATGCAGGCCAAAGGGTCTGTTAATGACGTTCGCAGTTTGAAGCATCAATTACGCAGCATTAAGGATCAGTTGGCTAAGCTACGTAGTTCAAATCGGGGGCTTAGGAACAGAGTTCGTGACTTGGAAGCTATTGTACAGAAGAACTGTTTGAAGCATGAGAACGAGTGTGACAGAAATAAAAAGGCTATTCGGGATTTGACCCTAAAAATTGCTGAAGTCGAACATTATTTGAAGTTGGAGATGGAGGAGTTAAAAAAAAATTATGGTGGAGAAGGCCATGAGGAAGTCTGTACTGCTCAGATGAATGAAGGAGGGCAGAATGAATTGTCACCCTTAAATGAACCTACTAGTCCGACTACAGCAGCACCTAAAATGGACACTCAAGTTCCAGCTGATGGAGTAGAAGCCTTCCCAGGCATGCATACAGAACGGGGTGAAATGGAAGCAGCAGTCTGTGGTGATGGAGTGGAAGGCTTTCCAGCCTCAGATCAAGAAGGGGCTGCAAGGGAAGCAGAAGTCCCTGCTGATGGAGTAGAACCCTTCCCAGCCATGGAAGTCATAGACACTGAAATTGAAACTTCAGTTCGTGAGAGGCAAGTGGACCAACAACCTCACAAGGTTCCTACCTCTGAAGATGTGAAGCTTCCTAGTGTTGAAGATGCCCTCCTTCCTACTCCGGAAGATGGGAATGGGTATAGAGTTATTTGTAAAACGATGTTACATTTGTTAGAGGATTGGAAGAAGACAAAAATTGAGGGGGTGGGATGCAAGGTCAGGCCTCCCATGAAATGTAACATAAGTCTGGTTGGTGATGAAGGGGACAACGAGGTTACTGCCATGGTTCAGAAACCAGATGTTGAAGGTAAAGGGTGCAGACTTAAGCGGGCTGCGACACCATTGTTGAGTCCATTCACCGATCCCTCCAGGAAAAAGAGGAAGGTTACTGATTTGCATGCACAGACACCTCAGCCCCGTTTTAATCCAACAAAACCCGTGGCCATGGACGATGTGAAGGCTATCATACAACTTTGCAGGGCTTGGAAAACTGACATCAGGTTAGGATTTGTATCTTGGCAAAACCAATATACTTGTTTTTTGATGTATGCAAACAATTTATATGCAGCTATACTATACATGTGTGTGTCATTGTCATATTATACAAGGTGTTCCACTTGTCTATTATATTTCAATTTACCTTTGCAAGTGTTGTTTTTGTAGTGCGGAGCTGGAGCTCGAACCATTTGAAGTTGGGGCAGATTTTTTTTACAAACTGTTAGATGAAACTGCATGGATGAGCTCGAGGGTAACAATTTGAACCCGGCTTTATTTCGAGCAATCTCTTATTTGATGACATTGACTATGTGTCATTTGTTGTGATATTGACGCGGTTGTTGTGTTCTGAAATAGCAGCACCTTGACATGGCCATGTTTCTAATACGCAAAAGACAACTCTCTCATCCGCAACTATTTGGAAGGGAGTGGACAACCGCCGAGTTTTGTCTGCAGGTATTTTTGTATCCATACTATGTGTCACTGCAGTTCTTGCATTGGTAGGAGTCATGTAGGTCTCTCCTTTTGGTGCTTTGGTTTGGGTTTATGTAACGTGTCTTTCACACTTGGTTGCAGCAATTTTTACAGCCGTTTGCAATGCCAAGTGGGAAACGAGTCACGAGGAAACAATATGCTGCAAGGACCGTTGACCCTCCCCCTAACTACCTCAAAAATGTACACCACTTTGTCAATGGGTCATGGTAACATGGGTATGCGCAAGCATGGACGAAAGTGCGCAAGGTCTATCTCCCGTATAATGTTCGACAGTCCCATTGGGTGGCAGTAGAAGTCGACTTTGTGCGACATACTGTCACTGTCTATGACTCGTATTCTGATTTTACCTCCAACAGTATGCTTGTCCGATTCATGGAGCCTATTACCCATACGCTTGCAAAGGTGCTGCATGAAATGAGGTTTTATGAGAAATCGGAGGTTGAAGCGGTGAAGAGAAAGGGGACTGACATGTCAAACTTTAACCCATTCACAATTTGCAGAATTTCCGATGTTCCTCAACAAAGTGATGGGTAAGCTGTGTTCTTTTAAATCACTATACTCGGATGTTATCAATAGGTGCACTTCTAACTTGTCTACTGCTCGGGTGGACAGTACTTCATGTGGCATTATGACAGTCAAATATATCGAGTACCTTAGTGCCGGCATTCCTTTACATACCATTGACCCATCCAAGTTTGGCTACTACCGATTGAAGCTTGCAATCGAGGCTTTCAGGGGGGAGGCCTATGTATGAGGTAAAAGTCCTAATCTGACCTCATTGCTGCTTTATTGTTAACTACTGCCTTTGGAATTGCATTGTTATTTACTTCATTGTAGTTACGTCGTACGTACTCACCTGTGATGTCAGTGTTCATTTAAAAATGTCTTACATTATGTTGGGAACTTGTCCAACTGTGATTACTAAAAATGGCTACTTTTGTTCATCAAAGTTTAGGGTATTGGGGATTTGAACACTATAGATGGTAATGTCAATGTTTCGCAACTGGCATCTGATTCACGTATGTCATATGTTCTGAACTCCGACTGTGTGTAATCCAACACTTGTTTCATGTTCTTTATGAAAGGTTCAAACAATTACTTCTTCAAATTGAACATGTGTTATGACATCTCATTTTCCCTTTATATGAATGCTGAAGTGGCACATATGTCGTCCTTCTGCAGGTGGTCCTTCCAGCTTCATACCCATATTGACATCTCAGATTATGTACATGTATGTGAAAGAAGTTGCAGGATGTTTTGTCGTATTGTGAATCTTGAAACTTAGTATCAGTTTTTGCGTAACATGGCACATTTTTTGACATGTTGCTCACCACGCGATAAAGTGGGGTGATTTTGTAGTAGGTTGCAGGGTGTTCATTTATGTAACGGAATTCAACTCTACTTGTCTTCCATGGTAGAAGGGCTGTATTCACTTTCCTTTGTTAGAACTAATTGTTGACATTCTGTGCTTAACAAATTCCTGTAAATCCATAATTTGGCACAAGTTGCAGCGAATGCAATTTTTTGTGGCCACCCACATTGTAGCTTTTTCCATTATTTTATCGCCACTATAGCGAAATATTCGACTCTCATTTGGCAATATATTAGGGTGTTCATTTTCGTGACAGTTGAAAGTATATATTGGGTGGCTATGTCATGGACCTGTAAACATGAGACGACAGTGCATTGTCGACTGTTTAGTTTAGTTTAGTTAGGTTGAATACTTTGTTTTGTATATGCATTTTTGAAATCCGATCCGGACGGAAATGTCGGGGTTCGTTAGCACAAACATTATCATTAACGCTCGGCTGGGCCAATTACAAGCTCAAATATTCTATTGTTTGACGTCATTGAGTTGTAGTTTTGGGAGGTCCCTCACCGTCAAATATTTAGTTATTTCTCATGTTTACGTGGAATAATTGGTGTGACGATTGAGGCTGCATAAGAGTTGATACCAAAATACCTGAGCCTGGGGTTATTGGCTATGCCTTTTGTGTTTGCCTTTTCAAACCAAGATGAAACCAATAGAAAACGACCATCTCTGCCATCACTGATTTATATTAAATAAAACCTGTTCCATTACATCCATAACCTAACCAACTTTAACCTGCCAACTGTAGATGACCAGGAGTCCTATTACATTTGGAAAACAACAAATACATGACCATTCCAACCAAGAAAACAGAGACCCAAAACCATGGGTTTTTCATCTTTCCTTTTCCAGCGTTTTGTTCTTCTTCCAAGCGGTTTATTTTCCTAAGCAAGCCTGGAATGATGTGCTTCGATCTGTCACACATCTCTGGGTCAGCCCATTCCCAAAATGTACATCCATTCCTCTGCAGAAACGGAAGCAATGTTTTCAAACAAAGACAGCCAGCATCAGATTTGGAATACAGACAATTCCCAAATGTCAGCTAAAACTTACACGTTTATTAAACTTACCCTTGCACATACTTGAAACCTCCTTCCAGGATGAGAAACCGTCCACGATGTATGCGTTTTGACAACGTTCCCACAGTAGCACAGCCGTGAACACACTGAACTCGCAGCTTCCATTTCCCAGCGAGATCTTGAAGTCGCGTCTTGACCGGGCAACCGAGACGTCACTGACTCACCCTCACCGGGACGGAGGCTCCTCCTACTCATCTTCTTGTTTTTAAGGGTATGAATTATTGTTCACGTTGTGCGATATTTAGGGTGCTGAAGAGGGTCATCCCAAATTCAAAGGGTTACACTTGCATGTGCACAATGTTTCAGTAACATGGTGTGAGTGCACAAACATGATACCTGGAGTTAATGGGGTGTTTTTAAAAAGGAAAAAAAAAAATTTCCAATATTTACCATTGCCAACAGTAAGTATAGATTGGGCCCAATGTTATTCATAGCCTTAGTTTATGACAGATACGGCATGGTATACACTTGCATATACAGTACATGCCATTCTTAGTTGTCTGTATATTGGTTGATGAATGACGTATTGGTAGGACAGTGGCACTATATTGGTCTCGTATTGTAACTTTATTGTATCGCTATTAATTTGTATTGGTTTTATAATGCCCAATATTGGTGTTATATTGGCATTCCAATGTAACCTCAGCATTATTTGAAATTGGTACAGCTATTATAACATTTTTTATACTGTCTTGCGTATTGGTTTTGCAATGTCATTGAACAAGTCTACAAATCCGAACTATGTGGAAGGTAATTACATTATATCGAATATGAAATGAATGCAGCCAAACTACATCAACTGCAGTTATCAAAGTTCCTGCATACAACACAAAAGAAAGGCACCTGAAACGTACATATAATACGAAGGCCACCTCAACCTGGCAGCATACAAAATAAAATAACAATCCAGGTGAAACTTACACAAGACAAAATTTACAAAGAGGTGACCTCAAACTTACAGAATACAATCTTAACAAAGACGGCACCTGCAGCTTACATTATACATATGTACCAACGAGGCCCCCTTTCCCCAACAGAAAACAAACGAAATAAAAAAAAGGGCACCTCATACGTATATATTACAAAAACAGGGCACGTCAAAAATTCCACTGTACTGGGTTTGTCCCCAATAGTAGCCATGGTAATATTACAAGGCAAACCCTCTGGCTGTGGCCGAATTTCGAGTTGCATACCCGTCAAATGCGGCGACCGCGACCCATTAAGTTCATGACCCCTCCCACAGTGATGTCCCACTTTCCTTCTGCATCCACAATTTGTGCAAACTTCCTAAATAGTTCGAAGCCGGATTCCAGTTGTTGTCGCTTCAGCTGAGCCATTTCGTCTGATTCTTTGAATGCAATAACTGCACTGGCAGGGGCATTTTCAAGTCTAGCTCTGACAGCCTTCATATGTAGGAGATGCATCCGAGCTTGATAACGCGCCCGAATTGTGCGCTTTTTTATGACACCCCACCTAGCTTGGCCCTCTTTAATTTTGCTAACTATGTCTGCATGGAGATTTTTCCAGAACATGGTATTGGCTCGACATTGCTGCAGTCCATGGACCCAGTCTTCAGTGTCTTCTGTTGCTGCTTTGTCAGGTGTTTCAGTGTCCCTTCCTTCAGTAAGGGTTGGGTTTGGTGTGGGGTTGGGGTCCATGGGTGTTGGGTATTTACTGTGGGTTGGTGTGGCCATTAGTTTGACCAAACTGCCATTCATTGTGATGTAGGTGAAATAGCTGCGCAGGCAGGGGGGGTTTGACGGAGTAAGTGTGATGGAAATGTTGGGTGGATGCAGCTGGGTTACAATTAAATAGTGGGAGGTATTAATGACCAGGAGTAAATGACTGTGCTGAAGAGGCGGGAGTTATTGGCGGGAGTTGTTGGGTCCAATTTTAGGCGGGAGTTATTGGCGGGAGTTGTTGGGCAACACATTTGACTTGGGCTGTGCATAATAACAGCTGTATACAACTATTGTTTACCATTGGTTGGTGGTTGTTGTATGGGACCCTTGTTGAATTTGCAATTTATTCCTTTTGTCCTCTTTCCCCAATTTCCCTCCTGTACCAAAACTACAAATTGTCCCAAATATATGAGTACGGTAAATTGACAATGAATTGGCCAATTACAAAAATGGACCATGAAAGTATTTGTGTTTCCAATTTCCTGTTTCAGGGTGCATGTTTTCCTTGATATGAGTTCCATTTTTGTATATAACGGTGAATTCCTAACTCTTATTTTGTACCATGTGAAAATATTTGTAGGTGTATTCATCCCACCAGACGTTTTATTCGCCTTTAAATTTCGGAAGATGGGACTGTATATGACTGATTTGGTGGTATTATTTTGTTTTTAGATGGACTTGCCTATTGTCGTCATTTGTAGGGGATACTTTGTAATTTATGAACAAGTCTGTACAGTTGGTAAAATGAGTTAATGGGGAACTTGCTACTAAGGGAGTTATTCATATGGCAGCACCTTCAATATTAATATAGTATAGAATTGTGATGAAGATTGTGTGTAATTTGTGTAGTCACTGTTGTTCAGGTGTGTATATTGGTACGGCCGATTATTCCAACGTTGACAGGTGTGTATTTTCGTATTTGGTCCGACTGTAATGGGCAAGTTTACAATGCTGTCAGTGACAGAGAGGAGTAATGACTGAAGACTGATTTTGTAATGTAGTCATTGAAAGCAATATAAAACAGACAACTTCGTCTATATAAGAGGGTCTAACCTACTCATTCAATTCCATATATATCAGACACGAAAGTTGTACTAAAGCTCACCCTATTGTTGGTAACGAAAAGGAAGGTCCAGATTGATTTTGTAACGTTAACTGTTTTTCAGGGTGCATGTGTGCATTATCCCCATTTGAAGTTGAAGATGTCAGACGTAATCCCTCCAAACGAGGTTGTTAGTTACCCAGGAGACCAGCCATGGCATGTCCCTTTCCCATCTCCACCTGGGACTCCAAATAACGATCCCACGTCATCCGGAAGTGAGGCAGACAACATTGATCCGCTAAAGAAAATAGCTGAAGTGAAGCATCACCTCCAATATTTGTGTACGGCAACGGATTGGTGGGAAACCAAATGCGATATTCATGGCCAGGTGATGGGCAACTTGACGAACAAGCTGAACAAAGCATTTGCTAGAGAAGTTAAGCAAACAATGAAAGCCCAAAGTAGAAGCGCGAAGTTAGCCTCCTTGACGTTACAATTGGAAGAAACAAAGAAAGATGCTGTCCAAAAATTCACTGACTCTGAAGAATTTAACCATGAACTGGTTGAATGTTTTAACAATGGGTTCGAGATGTTCCGGGATTATGCTTCCGTCGTGTCACCAGACTACAATTGGAGCGAAATAGATGTTGGTGGTGTCTGGCAGGTGCTGAATAAGGGTGGCCAGGGAATGGCTGATCATAGCCTTGTGCATGCAGCGAGGAAGAAGACCAAAGAATTGGATCTATTCATGGACCTGTAAACATGGTGATTTTGTGGAAGGGTTTCTGTAGCTGGGTCAGGGTAAGTACGGGTGGAATCATTTTGTATGTATTTGGTGGCTTTTGTTTGAATGTGGTGCCTTGTTTACGCCTTCCTCTTATTCTCACTGTTGAGTGGGAAATTACTTAGTTTGTATAAATATGAAGTACTGTAACGTGGAGGTGTGCTTATTAAACGTTTATTGGCCTCATATTACAAGCATTAAGGATGTATATTGTGGTTGTATTGTATAATTATTGACACATATTGTAATCGTATTGTGCTTATAGTACGGTTTTATTGGTGCTTTATGGATATACACCTCATATTATAGCCTCTACATCTGAGTAATTATAAACAGTGACTCTAGCAATGGTCGTGTATATGGAGGGTTTCGGACAGATCGATGGTTATGACGCGCGGAATATCCATGGAAATATGGGACATGTATTGATACCTTAAGGCAATTGGATACAAACCACGGACACTGTGACCAACAATATAGAACACTAATAACTGACTTTGTTATTTTGCAAAACAGGTTGGATTGGAAAAGTTATAAATACCAGAGTCCATAGGCACTAATCACACACCAATGGGGAAGGGTTTGTTCCTCTGTGTGTGTGACATGAAGTGAATAATTAACTATTTGAAAAGTCCATATAACGATAGTAGTGATGTGTTCACCATGTGTAGCTGCATGGATAGTTTCCCAAATAATTACATTTTAGTTAGCCTTCTAGGCCCTTTCATTTGGGACAGAAACCGTTTTCATTACACTACCAATAGCCGTGCAACAAAGGTACAATACAATACCAATACGATGGCAACAAAGGTACAATACAATACCAATACGATGGCAACAAAGGTACAATACAATACCAATACGGCGCATATAAAGACAGGACATAACGTTGTGTAGGAAAGGAAACCAAGTGATGCGAACGTGACTACAATCACATTTCACAACAGCAAATCGAATACAATTTAAATGAAAATAAAAGGTACATCACAAACGAATAGAAATGCTAATCTGTAAGACACATTGGCCAGTGGAACACTGTTAAATAACAGCTGGTTTCCATAAAACAGGTGGAACTGTATGTTCACAAATTGCTACTAATAATAGGCTCTCATTGCAAGGAACTTGTTACCTTGTTCCATATGCTTCACATGACCGTTTAATTGACGGACTTCCATGTATGCAGCATCACCGAACCTATTCATGAACTTCACAGTTGATGACAACTGAGGTACAAACTGAACAACTGTACAATATGCGCAATTAGACACTTCAGTTCTTGAGAGGGACAGATTGTTTGCATGTATTTCGGTAGTGGCCCTTCACACCACACCTTGAGCATTTTTTTTGCCGGGAGTCCTCTCCTTTGGAAGGTAGTCTTTGCATTTTGCGACGGCCCGGCATAACCTTACAAACAGGAGGAAGGATTTTGACATTGTTCAAATGTTCGGGAATAACCCATGTGCCTTTAGGTGGTACAGGATAAATAGATTCAGCATATGCCGCTGCCCATGTAGCTCGTGTATAATAAGAAGAGGCAAAGGAGTAGGGGTTCAAATTCAAGTGCCGACATACCGCAATAGCATGCTTGCACGGGAGTTGCTCCAAGTCAAACTTCCTGCACGTACAACTACGGTTTGCCAAGTGCACCAGACCGTTCAAATCACCATCTAGAACATTATACTCAACATCATTGATTTTGACCACATTCATCCTTGACGCAGCGTCTAACCTCTTCCTTAACTTCTGTTCACCCAAATCAGGGCACAATGTAGAATGACATTTCATTGCTAAATCTCGACGTTGACTAAACCAAGTGAGAAGTAAATTTGTGATTTCATCGATCAAGTGTAGGACCGGAAGCATCCTTGCAAAACGAAGAACTGAATTAATGGACTCCACAATATTCGTTGTCATCACATTATAGCGTCGTCCATCACAGTGGGCCCGAGACCACTTCTGAACGCCTGCACGTAGTAGATAAGTTCGCACTCGCTCATTGTTTATCATCGAGAAGTGACGATTGAACTCCGCTAGACGATAAGACTTCGCTGCCCTTATAAAATACCCCAATATCGGATCCCGTTGCTTCAAGTGAAATGAGGCTTTCATATTGCCCTTCAAGTGATAAAAGCAAATACCATGGCTTGCCCCAGGAAAAACTCTACGCAACCCATGTTGTATGCTAACATTGCGATCAGATATGACAACAAGATTCGAGCAATCACTAATTGCACAATGTAATTTTCTCAAAAACCACTCCCATGCTGCATCGGTCTCCAAATCTCCAATCCCAAAGGCAACAGGATATATGTTGCGATTTCCGTCAAATGCGGTCGCAACAAACAAAACACCTTTATACTTGCACTTCAAATGGGTAGCATCAACAGCAATCACGGGCCGCATTGACGACTTAAATCCTCGTATGCATGCACCAATTGACATAAAAAAATATAAGAAGTGGTCGGCTGCATCAGTCTGAATGTATGTCAAAGTTCCCGGATTTGTACGCTCCAACTCATAACAATAGGAAGGGAGAAGGGAATACGACTCTTCTGCAGACCCTCTCATTGTTTTGAAAGCTAACTCTCGGCTTCTCCAAGTTGTAGAGTAGCTTATGCTGACACCAAATTTTTTTTTCACATCTGTCTTTATATCAGCTGCAGTATAAATGCTACGCGAATCCTGAAATCTCCATTTAACACAGTCAGACACCAATTCGGCCGTAGCTTGAGGATGGTGACTACTTACAAACCTCAGATCACATTCATGAAGTGGATCGTATTTAACAACTTTAAACTCATGTAATCCAACCTTATATGCCCGAAGTTTCCAAGGGCAAGGCACCTGCCAACAGCGAACACAAAACCGACGCTTCCCAGATTGGACTGTTCTGAACCGAAAGTGGCCTCTAATTGCTGCTAAACTGATGGTTTTTAAAAGGGCAATCTTATTTGGATAAACTCGGCCAACCTTCAAATTTGCTTCCCAATTTATGCACGAAAGGCTTCCACCATAACCAATATATTCCACACTCTCACCATGCTTCGAATCAACCCGAATTGTATGCATTTCACTCGAACTTGATTGCCGGGGAGGTTCAGATTGCACCTGTCTACACTGCACAGTGGAGGGTTCCGCACTGCTGTCCTCATGAGGATGCACAATTGGTGCAGAGTACGGTTCCTCTTCATTGCTAGGTTGATACAAATCAGCAACTATGTTTTCACCGCTTTCAAAATGAACTTCTTCAACCCAATCACTCCAATTAAAACCATTCCCACCATTTTCAGTTTCATTGTGCGCAATTGCCACATTTCTTCGTTCCACAACAAAGGTAGCAGGAGCATTGCTACTCTCAACGCTTATAATGCCATTGCACCCTTCAATACCATGACCTTCGATATTTTTCAAGCTTGCTACTAAAGGGGTTACTTTAGAGGCCATAACATCTGTGTTGTACTTGAGAAAATATTGAACATCATCATTGTCTTCAACCCTTATCTGCTTACTGACAGATGCGGATACAGGAACTGAATACTTCAATGTGACACTATATTTCGTGGGCTCTGCATCCATGATCTTATAAATGCGTTCAACAAGTTCGGAAAACGTTACGTTCCGTGACACTATTATGCCTTTAGCCTCCCCACCTTCATAACTCTCAATGTTATCCTTCTTAACCCAACTTCCATTGTAGCATACCAAAATTCCAACTGTATCCATTTCTGCAAAAAACATAAATAATTACTACACCGATTCATAACACTAAAAAATACAAAATAGATGAATAAAAACATGCACAACAATCATTCCACTACACATATCATCTTCTAAATCCTCAAATCTTCAAACTCAAATTGTAGCTGCTTCAACAATTAACTTTTATTCCTTTTTGTTTTTTTTCTGATTTTGTACATATCTGTGGGTTCCAAGTTATTAACAAACTAGCATACACATACAATGGCAGAAATATGAACCCTCTAACCCTCCAAGTCTTTTGCACAAATGTAAACGCCTTCAACAAAAGGATCAGGTTGTGATAGAAAGCGTATAATGTAGTACAAGCTCAATTACCAAATTCGAAACCAAAACACACAAACTATACTTCTTACCAAAACAAACCCAGAATGCCAATAAATTCCCCACATTAGCATCTAAATTGAGCCTAACACTAGCCGTATTTACAAATTTTTAGGCCAGACAAAGTTAACATATGATTTTTCTGTGTGCTGTTATTTTCACCATTATCAAACACATTGCACTACATTATACACGCATTCGGTCAATTTTAAACAAAATTCAAGTTCACCAGACAGCTCCCACTGCAGATAATATCACAAACTATGAATTTCAACATATCACAACAAGTGCAAACTGAAAATTTAAGCTTTTATGCCCTCTGTGGTGAAAAAGGGCTGAACGATTTCATAATACACATACACTACCAAACCAATATCACAACTCACATCCGTTCACAACGACACCGGAAGTCGCCACTTTCCCTTCTCTGTGGAATCGCAGCAGTCAGCTCGATCTGGAGGTCAACAATGGAGGCCGTGCCTTCCAGCTTCGCTGCGCCCAAACTAGGGTCCCAAATTTGAGGACATCTGGGTTATGACGATGGATGGGTTGCGAACTGGATTGCTCAGTGGGAACATGTCTCGCAACCTGGAGTTCCCCCAATTTTTGCCAACCTTCCAACACAGAGGAGAGAGAGTTGAGCTGAGTTCAGACAAGTTCCCTTTCAGAAAAGGGGTGGCAACGGGTTGCTACATGTGCTTTTATATGGAGGGCAGTTTGGTCATTTCACGTTCAAAAGTGATTATATCAGAACACAATTTGTAACCTGATTATTTCAGAATACCACTTGTGAAAAGTGATTATATCAGCATATTCCCCTAATTAAATTTATCAAAATATCCATGCCACGTCAACTTATTTTAAGATTTTTATCTGAAAACTAACGTAATGGGGCATCTTGGTCACAAAATGGAAGTTCATGGGGAAAATTGAGTCATTTGAAACGGCAAACTGAGACTATTTGGAAACCATAGGCTGTTCAACAAATAAGCCCATTTTTTTTTTTCCCTCAAAATCACTCATGTTTGTTCGTGGGTTATGCATACGGAAAAACTATATGTAAAGAGGAAGCATCCGCGGGAGAACCTGATTCTTGAGTTCCCGATTGTAGCAAATTATGTTATAATACACACAGCATTAGCAGCTGTTGAGGTTCCTCCGAGTCTGGCTGATGGATCTGATATGATCAAAAGGCTCAAAATTGGACTTGGAATTCTAAATTTAAAGGGAAATAGGATAAGAAATGTGGAGTTGCTTGCTGTGGTTGAGTGTTGGGTTTGTGGCCGGGGTTGTGGCGATTTTGGCCGCGGAGGTCCTGGTGGTGTATGTTGTCGTCAACAGATTACAACACAAAACCAAACAACACCAAGAGAAAGAAGCCATACAAAAATCTCAAGAAATAGAATCCAAGCCAGACCTACACCCTCGTCAAGCCCTAGAATTCGCTTCCATCAAGGAGGTATGTACCACTTACGTATTCATATCAAATGTATTCCTTCAATTTCTAGTTGTAAAATTATCCCCTGCCTTTCTGTTGGTAGTTTCTTTTTTGCCTTTAAAACTGAACAACAACTACTAAGAAATGAATTCCCAAATTCAATTAACTCTGTGGGAAGTAGGAAGGGCAATTGGAATTGGTACTCTTTATGATCATGAATATCTAAGTTGAATTGATGATATGGAATAATAAAAGAAAAATTAACATGGAAGTTTGAGGGAATATCGAGTTGATTAAATGACAGGCGAATTGTCAATTTGAACAAAGTATATTTTCTACTGTTTCTCCGTTTGGCGCATTTCAAGAATCTTAAGGCTTTATGACTGTCGAAATGTATATAATTGAGAGTAATTGTTTATAATTCTGAAATACAGAAATATGAAAGAGACAAAATAATATATATATATTTTTTATATTTATATGATAAAATCATGTAATAAAACATTTTGTACTTTATCCAGCTTTCTTCTCAAAACAAGAATCTTTCTAATTAAAAGTTGATCAAACTGAAACAACTACATTAAGGATTATAATAAAGATTTCGTACTAAAGGATGATGATTTCTGTTTCACTTTTAAAATTGAAAGTCATAAACAAGAATGTGTTGATTTGAAACTTTGCTGTGCTCTTTTTTATTTAGCATGAGGCACTGGGAGACACATATCATCAGCACTTATATTTATTGTCTGAGGTTGCACATTTCCATGTGGTTGACTGAAAGGACAGACAGCTTAGATATATATTTTGATCCAAAATTTAGTCTTATTACTGCATAAAACCAAATTACCTTTTGTTTGTACTTTTGCACATTTGGCATTGAATTTTGGGACTTGTCGATTAATTGAAATATATATCCATTTCGGAAAATGAATATGTTTATCCAACTTTTGCTCCCCACTTCCCTCTTTTGAGGAGCTAATCAATCTTCAGCTGTTTCATTGTTCATTTAGGCTTATGTTACTTATACATAATTCATGGCTATGCATTGTGTTGTCTTTTTAGCTTTCCCTCTCATTGCATAGTTTATTTGTTGAGTCTTAGGGAGCAGTTTGGGTTCTAGACCCAGAAAAAGTTCCCAAAAATTGGCAAGAAAAAGCACTGCGAGAGCAAAAGAGAAAGAAGGAATTCTTTGAGGTTTCTCCTGTAAAAAAATATGCAAAAATCAAGAACCAACTACTCATTCTGACAGAATCAGATGGCTCCCAGACAGCTATCCAGTTAAAGGGCTGCACCATTGAAGCTGTTTCCGCAACAAGTCTACCTTCAAGAAAATGGTAACTGGCCTTTGCCTCCATCCTTTTGATAACTTTCCTGGTGTGTTTTAGAATTGGGTTGGGTATTTTGTGGAAGAGGATAGGGTCAAAGGCTTTTCAGCTTCTAACCATTCTTCATCTTAGATTTATGTGACAGGTTTCTTTATTAATCCAGATGTTCTAGTAAAGGACAGTCGTGCTTTATATCCTTGCTATACATTTTTGTCTTACCTCTAATCAGTCTGAAATAGAAGAAGGGTATGGTCATATAAAAAGATAAAACAAGGGGTTATCATTTTTCTTTTTCTCTTTTTAAATTTAATCAAATGGGGATGGTCTTCACTTTAATTATCATTTTAAGAAAATATTTTACTATTTTGCCCAAATTTTCCCATTACAAAGTGCAGTGCCAAAAGTTTTCTGACGATATAAAGTTCCAATATTTATTTTTTAAATATATAAAGTGCCATAATTCCTCTTTTTATTTTGAAAAATAAAATAAAAGTTGTCTGAGTTCTTAGCTATTTACTGTATTTCACTACATTCTTGAATAGGGGTTAACGAACTTAAAATTTCTTTCTGTTCTTAGGGCCAAAAGGTTCCCCATAAAATTGGATAGCAAGTCCACCATAATATACAAAGGAAGTAAAGTCTTTTACATTTATCTTGAAACTTCATGGGAGAAGGAATCATGGTGTAAAGCTCTTCGTCTGGCATCTAGCAATGACAAAGAGAAACTTGATTGGTTCGCAAAGTTGCATGAAGAATTTCGCTGTTACTTGACATTGTTAAATGCAGGATATCCTTCACTCATGAAACACTCTGGAGGGTTCTCTTCTGCTGAACCCGTAGATAGGGAAAATAGAATTGATGGTTCTTCCTCAAAGGTTCGTATGTTCTTGAAAAAAATCACAAAGAAGTATTCTAAGGTTGGTCCAGATAATAAGTTGAGCTGGACTTCATCCTTAGGCCGTGAAGAAAGAAAGATAAGTGAGAAGAATCGTACATGTCAGGATTCTATTTCTTTCAGTAGCTTGGTAGATGCTAGTCCACCAGTGAAGAGGGCTAAGAGTTTCACAGAAGGGAATTTGGCAATTCCGCCTTCATCAACCTTAACTCATTCTGGTAGCCAAAGTCATATATCTGTCATCTCTGATGCGGACTCTGATGAAAAGTTTAGTACTGATGAGGCAACACTTTGTTGGAATTTGTTAATTTCACGGCTCTTCTTTGATGCCAAAAGCAGTGTGGAGATGAAAAAAACCATAAAAGCTCAGATTCAGGTTTACCATATACCATTAAGATTTTATTATTCTGCTAGTGTACATGTATGCACCTTCTCATAATTGCATTGAGGCAGATACACATCATGCAAAACACATGTAAATTCATACACACACATATGCACAACACATGTAAATTCATACACACACATATGCACACACAATATTTCAGACACACACATTTAGGTTACGTTGACTTATTTATTTTGTAAGGGACCTGCAATTATTGTGTTCATTTCATGTAACTGGGCCTCATTTGGATATCCTGAATTATGATGCGATGATTTGAAGATTTGTTTAAAAAAAAAAAAAAAGAGGCTTGGAGTTAATGTGGATATTATAATTGTATATGTGCAAATTCTGGCCATTCTTTTGTGCAATTGCGCATTTCTCTTTTATTATTTGTTTGTCAATGCAGATGTAAATTTTATTTGTTTATGTGATTTTGCCTATGACAGAGGACATTGTCCAATATGAGGACCCCAAGTTACATTGGTGAAGTGATTTGTACAGACATTAATACTGGGAATCTCCCACCTTATATCCATGGTATGAAAGTTCTGCCGACAGACATGAATGATGTATGGGCTTTGGAAGTTGACATTGGATATTATGGTGGTGCGGTGTTAAACGTTGAGACGAGATTGGAAGTCCGGGAACTAGACTTCCAGAAAGGCAGCGAGGATTCAAGTCCAGAATCAGGCTCTGTTAGGGATGTGTCAACCGAACTTCTTGAAGAATTTGAGTATTTCGGGAAGCAGTTAAATCTTGCTGAAGGGACAGCTGATGTGCTAGAGCATAAGGAAGAGTGTGACCCAAAACCTGGTGAGATAAAATTTAGATCAATAATTTTTTTGTGCATTCTGCAATTTTCCATATATACCTTTGAAACCCTTAATTGTTGCTCGCATATATGCAGCCTCTGGGCTCATAATACATTGAGGGTTGTATAGTAGTGGTGTTTCCTAGTAAACAGTTAATGAATGGTGGCGCTCAAAACTTTAACCCATGGGGTATAAATATAATCTTGTTACCTTTAATGCTGATTGCTATAGGTACATCACTCACCTTGAAACATAGTTCATTGAGCATTGGATGATTAAAGCAGCCATGGACTTTGGGTTGCCTATGAGCAAGGGAGCAGGACTTTGGGATTTAGACTTCAAACATCAAGGTTTAAATGGTAGTCTAAAGGCTAGGGATGGAATAAATGTCAAACGGAAGGATATTCAGTTAAATTACATACCCCTAAATGATGAAAATCCGAATAAGATAGATACCTAATCTATATACTATTATAATGTATGATCTATGGAGTAGTTTACCTAGCCTTGCCCAGAAAAGGGTGGAGGGTATAAGGGCAGGAAAAATAGGTAATCCCTTGTTTGGTAGAAGTGGAAAAGTGGAGAGTGAGGCATCCACCTTCCCGACGTTTTTTATGCTTGAACCGTTAAGCAGATTGAACAAAGGAAAGTATACAGAAAAGAACAGTTCTTTTCTATTATATTAGCATTTTCAACGGTGCAACTCGATGATTTGTGGGCTTGGGACTGGAGTTCCTTCGCAGGGTACACCTTTCCTTTATTGTATACCAAATAGAAGAAAAGACAGTATACAAGGTTGGGGTTTAGGGGTTGGTAAATAGATGGTTTGTATATAAACTTTTAAGTGTGATGAGCAGGAAGAAAATGAAGGGTGGTGAAGAAGGAAACAAACAATAGAGATTGGGGAGGGAGGTCCTAAGGGATGACATTTGTTGTTATGAGACTTGACTTAGAAATGGCATTTAAATCCCTAAAATTAAGTGTTAGTGTCGACATCTGAGAAAAATGCATTCCCAAATAAAAAATTAAAGAGGCTCATCTCTTACTTTTAGTGAGACCAAAACCTCTCACCTCGACATCTTGTGTTCTATAAGGCTTGTAATTAATGATGAAGTGCTTTTACTGTTTTATCCCGCCATCTTTTCCCACCTCCCTTTAGTTTTGTATTTATTTTGATAGTCACTTTGCTCTTTCCCACCAATATTTCCAAGTTTTAAAATTAAAATCTTTCAAATCATATTGCTCTATCAGCCCTGGTTGTTTTTTGTTCCTCTTAAGAATTCAAGCTTTTCCTTTTAGGTAATGCTATTGCTGGAAAAAATTGTAATTAAATCTTTTAAAGGGGGTGGGGTAAGCATTTTGACGGATGATAATAGAAGCACTCTTAATTTTATTTGCATCTATCACAAATAGTAGAGATGATATATTAGAGTTGATGTTTTCTTCCCTTAAAAAAACACTTATGTACATGTATGATCATTCTCTTATCCGTATCTAAATGATGCACCCTTTGAATGGCACTGGTGGAGCTTTAAAAATTGCCAAAATGCGCTTGTTCGTTGGTTAGGTTTTAGTTCGGTGTTGGGCCCATACCGCTCACTGTATTGACAAGTTCGGTGAGCACTGTCGCCGGACGAACACCGACAGAAGATGGGTGTTCGCGAACAAATTGGTCCACCGAAATTGCAGTCCGGGTGGGTTGGTTTGGGCGAGAGGTGGAGCAGCGGTCTGCAAGGTGGAGGTGAATTGCGAAACTGCGATTGTGATAGAGGTAGCATGGTGGAACTGAGATGGAGATTCTAAGACTGCAATTGACTAGAGGTCAGAGAGAGAGAGAGAGAGAGAGAGAGAGAGAGAGAGAGAGAGAGAGAGAGAGAGAGAGAGAGAGAGAGAGAGAGAGAGAGAGAGAGTGTGTGTGTGTGCGTGTGTGTGTGTGGCGGAGGCAGGTTGATGAAGATAGAGGAATATTATTACTCCAGATTTTGAAGATCTAATCTAGTGTACGGATCTGATAGGGCAGGACCTAGTGAAGTGAATGCCAGCCAATGGAATGGAGCCATGTGGAAAAGTAAGTTTTGAATAAGAAGAATAAAATATAGTCATATTGCTTCGGTTGGAAATAACATTGATTCAGGAGTTTTAAGATCGATTTTTTGACCCATTCAACCGGTTCAGTTTGGCCAGTTCTCTTGATTTTGCTGTAGAAGTGCCCACCCTCAACTGCCCAGAACTTGAGAGTTAAAACCTAAACTTTAAACTCTAAATGGCAATTTCACACCTTAAGATAACCAATCATGTGGGAAACCGCATCTAAAACTACAATAATAACAATAATTGAGGCGTTGTTTGACCCTCCAAATGATGCATTTTGAATGGCACAACGTCCGGATACGGACATAACTACCCAAAAAAAATTTCTATATGCATGGACAGGTGATCTAATGAGGGCCACTCAGTAATGTGGTTCCAATAGTTCCAATCGTGCACTTTTTAGGTTCATTTAGAATATCATTCTTGCAAAAGGTCTGCTATCTATAGGCTTGTAGTAGAGAATGAAAGAAACCTTCAAGCATATTCACAGGAACTTAAAGCATGCAATTATTTCCAATTTGACATTAGCTAAATATTATTTCCAATTCAATTTCACACCACAGTAAAAGCTTCAAGTTATATAATGGCAGTTCAACCTGAAACGTTCCGTTGCAGATGGATCAAAGAGCTCTAAGAGCAATATGTCTTCATCAAATTATGGATCCAGGTGGAAGTCACTTCTAAATTCCATTGCCAAACAAGTTTCACAGGTTTGTAGATGGGCTATCTGACCTGTATGTGTACCGTAGACTTTTTTGTTTCTATGGCTTGATTCCATGCGAAACATGGCTATTGCTTATCTCCATAATAGCTGTCCCTTCATTGAGGCAGATATTTGGTGGTTAGTTTTTTGTTTTGAGCAATAATGTGTGTATTTGAGTTGGCCCTTTTTCTCTGTAGCATCGTCTTATAAGACATGACAGTAGAGAGAGACGATTAGACCATGAAGAGTAAACCAACTGTTGGATAGTTGAGTTGTATCCAAGTATCTGGAAAAAAAGTTTGAGCGTAGTCATTTGAAAATTGAGTTTGTATTTTCTAGAGAGGGGCATCGCCAAAGGATTTATAATCACGAATCGATACTGGTTATAAGTTTCTTTGAGTTAATGTGTTTGTCATCTGGACTCTCTCTCTCCCTCCCCCCTCCCCCTATTTATATGTGTATGTATTCATCCAAAAAAAAAGGTTATTTATCACAAGAGCTTCTGCAGTTCACTGACTGACTGATTCTATCTAACTAAAGGTGCCTCTCTCTTTGGAAATAAGAATAGCATCCCTTCGAGGAACACTGCGGTTACATATCAAGCCACCTCCTTCAGACCGGTTATGGTTTGCCTTCACATCCATGCCTGATATAGATTTCAGCCTGGACTCGTCAGTGGGAGACCACAAGATTACTAGTGGACGCATAGCTTTGTTTCTGATCAGTCGACTTAAGGTACATTCCATCTTCGCTAATTTTCCTTCTATTACTTTTTTGATCTCAAAACATGCCTACAACTCAAGCATGAGACACCATGATTGTTACTTTGTTGTCTAACTACTTAATGTCACCTTAGTTTAAACATGGTTCTAATATCTCTCTTATTTTTCAAATATAAGCTCGTAAATAAGTTATTGTTGCTTTCGGAAAGATCTATCTATAAGTGTATAAAGGCTACTAAGCTCAGCTCAACAGAACGCCTTTTCACCATAAATTTATGGTTTTATCTTTTATCCTTTTTTGTTACTGTGTAGCTACTCTCTGTCGTTCCAATGTTTTGATTTGATGAAGCAGGATAGGGAAGTATTTTCCCTTCCATTGATCTTAAACTTTGAGCATCTTTTTTGCAAATATTTTTCTAGTGTCAATCTTTTGCTTAGATTTTTCGCTAAAAAAACTCAAGTGATATGTGGAAGCAACAAATATTGCTAGGTGCTTCTGCTGAAGCTTCATTTTACTTGTACAGACAGCAATCCGAGAAACTCTAGTTCTTCCAAACTTCGAAAGTGTATGCATACCATGGATGCTAGCAGAAAAGGATGATTGGTTACCCCGAACGGTTGCTCCTTTCATATGGCTTAACCAAGAATGCGTGAATGATCCCACCACTGTATGTGAAGTACCCATCTGCCAACCTACTGAAGGAAAATACAAGACAGAAGCTAACAAGGGAACCTCCAGTGATCATTCACAACCCAAGGATAAAAAACTCAAGAAGGCCGAGTCTATTGGACAGCCAATTGGTGAATCCTCAGATGCATTAGTCTTTTCAGCGAGTTCCAATGATCCGTCCGCTGGGAGTACTGATGCGACTATTCAAGAATTGAGAACCCCTTTATTGGGGAATGGTGAACCACAAGACACTTTCAAACACAAGCTAGGGGAGACACCAGAGAGTCAATCACCATCACCATCGAGGTCTACTATATTGTTGGATAAAGAGAATCATACCATTGAAGAAGATGAATCAAGGCGAAAGAGAATGGGGAGAAAAGCAAGGATGCTTGATCTGGGGAAGAAGATGGGGGAGAAATTGGAAGAAAAGAGGCGGCACATTGAGGAGAAGAGTAGAAACATCGTTGAGAAGATGAGAGGACCATGAAACAGCCGGCGTAAGAGACATAGTTGCATTGTTGATAGTTGTTGCATAAATTATTTGTATATTTTTTTCAGTTGTCTAAAATGCCTTGAGTACGGAAATCTTTTCATATTCTTGCTTGCAGAACTGGGACTGTTTGCACTTGCACAGCTGTTCTGCGGATGTTTTAGCTTGAAGTCATCCGTTCCTGTTGTAAGTTTTACAGAGCAATAGGAGAGAATTTACCTTATGCATTAGCTAACATTGTAAGCCAAGTTCTTTTAACATACCATCACCCCCATGCGAGATTTTGACTCAAGCCTTGGGCATTCTCTTAATAAGGGGAAAAAATGTGTTGAAGAGCGAGTTGGGGAGGGTTTGGGCCCAACAAGTTAACAAGTTATTTTCCATGAGGTCTGGAGTGGAAGTTAGTGGGGTGGTGGGGTGATGCGTTTGTGGAGCTTGGGGAAGGTGGAGGTTATGCCTGTTGGGAATGGGCCGGGTAGGTTTTTTTTACTTTTGAAGTTTATGGAGTGATTGTTTAAATTTTTTTTGGACAAACTACAAAAGACCTCCTAAATTATATTCATAGTACCTTTGGGGACATTAACAAATATATACTGAAATTCCCAGAAAACATACAATTTATCCCTTCCGTTACCTAAACCGTTAATGAATTTGTGAAATGCATACGTGGCAAAAATTAACCCCATTTTTTGATGACATGGACTTCCATGTGGACAAAAAATAAAATTATTGTATTATTTAAATTAATAAAAAAAATGAAATTAAAATATAAAATTATTATTATTTTTTAAAAATAACCTAACAAATCCTAACATCCACCACCAGCACAACCTATCTCGACCCAACCTCCCCAACCCACCCTCTGCACCACCACATCACCCACCATCGCATCACCACCCTCACAAGAACGTCAGGTGTTACAGTCGCCCGGGTGGGGTGTGTGGAGTTTTGGTGCAACTTGAGTTTGGTTTTTGGGTGGTATAGTAGGCGAAACAGTGGGGTCGTGGCTTCATGTTTGTGGGTTGCGGTAGGGGATGTTTTAGAAGATATTTTGTGTCCCTTTGAATTCCCAATCTCTAATATGAATTCTCATATTTTTTTCCCATCAAATTGGCCACAACTAGCCTTTGACTCAGCCAACCCTAGCTGGTATATACTATATTGTTGAAATGGTTCAATTTTTTCCATTTACGTTTTAGCAAATCTTTTGTGTTCCTTTGAATCCCCAATCTCTAACTTGCATTCTCATATTTTTCCCCATCAAATTGACAACTCCTTGCCTTTGCCTCAGCCAACCCTAGCTCATGGTACAGGTTGGTATTGTAGAAATGGTTCAATTTTTCTCATTTATGTTTTAGCAGAAATTTGGTGTCCCTTTGAATCCCTAGTCTCTAATATGAATTCTCATATTTTTTTTCCCATCAAATTGACTACTCCTAGCCTTTGCCTCAGCCAACCTTAGCTCACAGTACATACTGATATTGTTGAAATGGTTCATTTTTTTTCATTTATGTTTTAGCAGATCTTTTTGTGTCCTATTGAATCCTCAATCTCTAATGTGAATTCACACATTTTTTCCCATCAAATTGAAAACTCCTAGCCTTTGCATCAACCAACCCTAGCTTACGATAAAGATCTGTGTTAGTGAACCGGTTCAAATTTTTTCATTTACGTTTTAGCAAATATTTTGTATCCCTATTATCCTTAATCTCTAATATGAATTGTCATATTTTTTCCCCATCAAATTGACAACTCCTATCCTTTGCCTCAGCCCACCTAGCTCAAGGTACAGACTGGGATTGATGAAATGGTTTAGTTTTTTTTTTTTTCATTTATGTTTTAACAAATCTTTTGTGTTTCTTTGAATCTTCAATCTCTACTTTTAATTCTCACATTTATTCCATCAAATTGGCCATCCTAGCATTTGCGTCACCGAACCCGAGCTCCCGGTATAGACTGGTATAGTTGAAATGGTTCAATTTTTTGCGTTATCAGATATATAGGTATTTTACACTATAACTTTTCGATAACATATGATGTTTTAAGAAAAATAGGCTTTTTACTCAATAAATTACGGGTAAGATATTGCGTTCTCAGATATACAGGCATTTTACACTATAACTTACCGGTAAGATATGGTGTTTTCAGAAAAAATAGGCTATTCACTCAATAAATTACGGGTAAGATATTGCGTTATCAGATATATAGGCATTTTAAACCATAACTTACCGGTAAAATATGGTGTTTTAAGAAAAATAGGTTTTTCACTCAATAAATTATGGGTAAGATATTGCTTTCTCATATATATATATATGCATTTTACACTATAATTTACCGGTAAGATATGATGTTTTAAGAAAAATAGGCTTTTCACTCAATAAATTATGGGTAAGATATTGCGTTATCAGATATATGATCACTTTACGCTATAAATTACCAGTAAGATATGGAGTTTTCAGAAAAATAGGCTATTCACTCAATAAATTATGCGTAAGATATTGCGTTCTCAGATATATAGGCATTTTACACTATAACTTACCGATACGATATGATGTTTTTAGAAAAATAGGCTATTCATTCAATAAATTAAGGATAAGATATTGCGCTCTCAGATATATAGGCACTTCACACTATAACTTATTGGTAAGATATGGTGTTTTTAGAAAAATAGGCTTTTGACTCAATAAATTATGGGTAAGATATTGCGTTATCAGATATATAGGCACTTTATACTATAACTTACTGGTAAGATATGGTGTTTTAAGAAAAATAGGATTTTCACTTAATAATTTATGGGTAAGATATTGTATTCTCATATATATAGGCATTTTACACTATAACTGGTTGGCGAGATATATATCCTAGTCCTATTAGGATATTTCTTTCTTATTCTATTGGGTTTTTGTATAGATATTATGTAATTAGGAATTTTTCTTATTTCATAGTATAACCCTACTAGGGTTTGTAACCTTGTATTATAAATACCTCATTTCGAAGAATGAAATATATCTGAAATATTCTACCCATATTGTTTGACTTGGTATCAGAGCAAGGTTTCTGGTGACCTGTGTGTGTTGTGCCCACTCGTATTCTACTGTGTGCCCTAATTCATTTTAGGGTTCTTGTGCCCGTGTTTGTGCTATGTTTGTCGTATCAGCTTCGTGTTGTGTTTTTTTTTTCCGCTGCTATCATGAGTGATGATTCGAAAGCCATGGTGAGTGCTAGTGCGTTTGCAACAAAGAAGGAACATCCCTCGTGTGATTACTCTACCCTGATTACTTCTGACAAATTGGATGGCAACAATTATGCCTCTTGGTCTCGTAGTGCGCGTATTACAATTACTAGTCATCGTATGGCCAGTTGGATCAATGGGAAGAAGCCTGCTCTGTCTTCAAATTCTGCTGCCTATGTCAAATGGGAAGAAGATAATTGCCTGGTGCAGTCATGGCTTCTCAATTCCATGACTAAGCCAGTTCGTGCCTTGTTTGAACATGGTGATACTGCTTTTGATATATGGGAGGCCGCTCGGAAGACCTATACTGTGACTCAGAATAGTTCTCGGTTGTTTCAACTCCGACGGCAGTCCATACTTACATGTCAGAATGATGAATCTGTCAAAGTGTTCTATGAAAAACTCCATGCTATGTGGTAGGAGATTGATTGTCTGTGTCCACATGAGTTTAGTTGTGTTGATGATGGGGGTCGTCGTCTGAAAGAAGTTAAAGCCGATCGAGTTTATGATTTTCTTGGAGGACTTGATCCACCATATGATGGTGTCCACAGCCGTATCCTTGCTCTTAGTCCTGTCCCACCCCCTCTCGAAGCCTATGCCATGGCTATGGAGGAAGACATCCGTCAGTCCGCTATGCTTGGAAGAGGTTCAATGGCCCTCAAAGTTGACCCAACACGTCAACAATTGGTCACACAACATGACACGACTGATCGCTCTTTATCCAGAAAATTTTCTTCTTCCACTGGGTCTCGTCATTCTGGCTCTACCCCTAGCTTTCTTGATAGTCCTTCTAAGTGTCGTCGTTGTAATGGGAATCATTACTCTAAGAAGTGTTTTAAGGAGCATGGTTATCCTGATTGGTTTGCCGATTAAAAAGTTCGTATGTACGGTCCCAAGGCCGCCTGCACTATGACTTAAGATGAGGCTCGTCCTCCGGCCTCGTTTGCAAATCTATGTGCTTTCGATACCATGCCAGGTATGGGTTCTAATACTTGGATAATTGACACTGGTGCTTCTGATCATATGACTTATAATGATAATATGTTTGATGAGTTGTCTCATAACCTTAGTAACCCCTATATTACTAGTGCTAATGGTTTACCTTCCCCAGTTACCCGTGAAGGTACCATCCACCTCACTCCTTCTTTACCTCTGTCCCATGCACTTTTGATTCCAAATATTCATTGCAATTTTTTTATCTGTTGGGCATTTACTTGATACACTTAATGCTTTTGCTACTTTCTATTCTACCCATTTTTTTTTCCAGGATCTCAAGACTCACGAGAAGATTGGGCATGGTAAACGGATAGGGGGGTTGTATTACTTACAGTTATCGACTGCAGCAGTTCGTGGTTGTGTAGCTAATAAAGTCCAGAGTGGCAGTGTCAAAGACAAGCAACAACTTTGGCTGTGGCATCGTCGCTTAGGACATCCATCATTTGGTTATCTTAAACATTTGTTTCCTTCATTATTTAGTTCGTGTGATGAGTCTAGCTTCAAATGTGAGACTTGTGTAATGGCCAATAGCCACCGTACTGTTTTTCCCTTGAGTTATAATAAAGCTGCATTGCCTTTTGAGTTAGTACATTTTGATGTATGGGGCCTTGCCCGTGTAACTTCTCATGGTTTCCGTTGGTTTGCCACGTTCATTGATGACTGCACTCGCTTAACATGGGTATACTTTATGAAGCATAAACATGATGTTGCCTAGATTCTTCCTATTTTTTGTGCTCTGGTGTCTACTCATTTTCATGCAAGTGTTAAAGTATTTCGGACTGATAATGGAGGTGAATATGTGAATCATACTTTGACCCAGTTCTTCCATGATTAAGGTATCATTCACCAAACTACCACTTCATTCACTCCTCAACAGAATGGTGTGCACGAACACGTAAGAATCGTTAGTTACTTAAAGTTGCCCGCTCCCTTATGTTGGATATGTCTGTTCTCCATCATTTTGGGGACATGGTGTTTTGGCCGTGCCTATTTGATTAACCGTACTACTAGTCGGGTTCTGAATTTCAAGACTCCGCTTGATGTGTTTTGTACCCATACTACTCTGGTTTCGGTCTCTAAGCTACCTCTAAAGGTGTTTGGGTGTGTTGCTTATGTTTATGTCTACTCTCATCAACCGAGTAAACTTGATCCGTGTGCTCTCCGCTGCGTCTTCATTGGCTATTATACCACTTAGAAGGGTTACAAGTGCTATCACCCTCCTTCACAGAAGGTACATGTTACTTTGGATGTCACCTTTCATGAAGAAGTACCGTATTATGTCTTTTCCCCTTGTCCAATTCAGGGGGAGAGGGGGAGTGAATTAAAGAGTTTCAGAATCGAAAAACTTGGACGTAAAGAGGCATGTGAAGGAATCTCTGACGAAGTGCCAACGACCGGTCGCGTAGAGGAAACAACCGGTCGCCAAGTAATCTGCCTGGAAGCGATCGGTCTCCCAGAAGAAGTGATCGATCACCAAGCAATCTACCTGGAACAGACCGGTCGGTCCGACGGTGACGACCGGTCCCACGCCTCGATGACTGATGACTGCTAGGAAATGGCCGGTCTCCCAGAAGAAGCGACCGATCACCAAGTAATCTGCCTGGAACCTATCGGTCGCTCAGAAGGTAACGACTTGTAGCCGGTTGAATTTTTGGACAATTTGCTCCTTGCGAGAAGAACATGACAATGATACTAGTGACTCTTGTGAAGATGAGATCGATATAAGACCCCCCTCTGCCCCAATCAACTCGTGATATTGATGAGGTACTTTCTAATGATGTGTCTACTTATTCATTACCCCCATGCACTACTCATGGTAAACCTAAGGTACAATACTCTCCTGATATACACGCCAAATCTAGATATCCCATTAACCATTATGTGTCAACTCATCGTTTATCTAGGTCATATGCATCATATTTGTGTCAATTATCTAGTGTATGCGTACCAACTAAATTGCAGGATGCTCTATCTGATCCAAAATGGGTGGATGCAATGCATATTGAGATGGAAACCTTGAACAAGAATGCCACTTGGGAGCTAGTTCCTTTACCGAAAGGAAAAAAAGTAGTTGGGTGCAGATGAGTGTTTACTTTGAAGCACAAGGCTGATGATTCTATTGACCGTTACAAGGCAAGATTGGTAGTAAAATGTTATACTCAGATCTATGGAGTGAATTATACGGAGACCTTTGCGCGTACTCTTGTCCTTGGTTGCTAATCATGATTGGCCCATGTTACAATTTGATGTCAAAAATGCATTCCTTCATGGTGACATCAAGGAAGAAATATACATGGATCCTCCGTCGGGTATCCCTGTGACCTCTAAGAAGGGTATGGTGTGCAAACTACAGAAATCCTTATATGGATTAAAGCAGTCTCCAAGAGCTTGGTTTGGAAGGTTTGCTGCCTCTATGAGGAAGTCTGAGTATGTACAAGGTAATTCTGATCATACTTTGTTTCTGAAGCGTAGCAAAGGTAAATTGACAGCTTTAATAATTTATGTTGATAGATTGTAACTGGAGATGATCAAGCAGAAATGCAGAATCTCCAGGAATATTGGGCGTCTGAGTTTGAGATAAAATCATTGGGTGACTTGAAGTACTTTCTTGGGATTGAAGTTGCCAGATCTAAGCATGGTATCTTTTTGTCTCAAAGGAAGTATGTTTTGGATTTACTTGCAGAAACTGGAATGTTGGATTGTAAACCAATTGATACTCCTAGTGAACAGAACCACAAGTTAGGGTTATATTATGATCAAGTGCCCACTGATAAGGAGCGCTATCAACGGCTTGTGGGGAAATTAATTTATTTAGCTCATACACGTCCTGCCATTGCGTATGCAGTGAGTGTAGTTAGTCAGTTTATGCACTCGCCTAGTGAAGACCATATGGAAGCTGTGGCACGTATTTTGAGATATCTCAAAGTAACTCCTGGCAAAGGGTTAATGTTTTTCAAGTATGGTTATACAGATGTGGAAGGATACATGGATGCTGATTGGGCAGGTTCAGCTACTGATAGGCGTTCTACGTCTGGGTATTTTACGTTTGTTGGTGGTAATCTTGTTACTTGGAGAAGCAAGAAACAAAAAGTGGTGTCTCGATCTAGTGATGAGGCCGAGTATCGTAGAATGGCCCATGGTGTATATATTGTGACAATAAGACTGCGATTGCAATCGCTCATAACCCTGTACAACATAATCGTACAAAGCATGTGGAAGTTGATCAAAATTTCATTAAAGAGAAGTTGGATGCGGAGATTGTTTCCTTCTCCTTCATCAGTTCTGAGTATCAGTTAGTCGATGTCCTTACGAAAGCTGTTTCTACAAGAATCTTTCCCAACTCGCTTGATAAGTTGGGCATGCATGACGTCTTTGCTCCAACTTGAGGGGGAGTGTTGGCGATATAGATATCCTAGTCCTATTAGTATATTTCTCTCTTATTCTATTGGGTTTTTATTTATTCCTTTTTTGTATAGATATTATGTAATTAGGACTTCTTCTTATTTCCTAGTATAACCCTACTATGGTTCGTAACCTTGTATTATAAATACCTTCTTTTGGAGAATGATATATATCTGAAATATTCTACCCATAATGTTTGACTTAACTTACCTGTAAGATATGATGTTTTCAGAAGATTAGGCTATTCACTCAATAAATTACGTGTAAGATATTGCATTCTCAGATATGTAGGCACTTTACACTATAACTCACCGGTAAGATATAATGTTTTAAGAAAGATAGGCTTTTCACTCAATAAATTACGGGTAAGATATTGCGTTCTCAGATATATATGCATTTTACAGTATAACTTACTGCTAAGATATGGTATTTTAAGAAAATAGGCTTTTCACAAAATAACTTACGGGTAAGATATTGCGTTCTAAGATATATAGGCATTTTACACTATAACTTACCGGTAAGATATGCTGTTTTAAGAAAAATAGGCTTTCACTCAATAAATTACGAGTAAGATATTGCGTTCTAAGATATATAGGCATTTTACACTATAACTTACCGGTAAGATATGGTGTTTTAAGAAAAATAGGCATTTCACTCAATAAATTACGGGTAAGATATTGCGTTCTTAGATATATAAGCATTTTACACTATAACTAACCGGTAAGATATGATGTTTTAAGAAAAATAAGTTTTTCACTCAATAAATTACGGATAAGATATTGCGTTCTCAGATATATAGGCATTTTACACTGTAACTTATCGGTAAGATATGGTGTTTTAAGAGAAATAGGCTTTTCACTCAATAAATTACGGGCAAGATATTGAATTCTCAGATATAGAAGAATTTTACACTATAACTTACCGGTAAGATATGACGTTTTAAGAAAAATAGGCTATTCACTTAATAAATTACGGGTAAGATATTGCGTTCTCAGATACATGCGCCTTTTACACTATAACTTACCGGTAAGATATGGTGTTTTCAGAAAAATAGGCTATTCACTCAATAAATTACGGGTAAGATATTGTGTTATCAGATATATGCGCATTTTACACTATAACATACCAGTAAGATATGGTGTTTAAAAAAAAAAAAGGCTTTTCACTCAATAAATTACGGGAAAGATATTGCGTTGTTAGATATATAGGCATTTTACACTTTAACTTACTGGTAAGATATGGTGTTTTAAGAAAATAGGCTTTTCACTCAATAAATTCTGGGTAAGATATTGCGTTCTCAGATATATAAGCATTTAACACTATAACTTACCCGTAAGATATTGTGTTTTAGGAAAAATAAGCTTTTCACTCGATAAATTACGGGTAAGATATTGAATTCTCAGGTATATAGGCATTTTATACGATAATTTAATGGTAAGATATGTTGTTTTAAAAAAAATAGGTTTTCGCCTAATCAATTACGGGTAAGATTTTGATTTCTCAGATATACAGACATTTTACACTATAACGTACCGGGAAGATATGATGTTTTCAGAAAAATAGACTATTCACTTAATAAATTACTAATAAGATATTACGTTATCATATATATAGGCACTACACACTATAACTTATCGGGAAGATATGGTGTTTTAAAAAAAATAGGCTTTTCACTCAATAAATTACGAGTAAGATATTGCTTTCTCAGATATATAGGCAGTTTACACTATAACTTACCGGTAAGATATGGTGTTTTAAGAAAAATAGACTTTTTAATAATTAAATTAAGGGTAAGATATTGCGTTCTCAGATGTATAGACTTTTTACACTATAATCTACCAGTAAGGTATGGTGTTTTCAGAAAAATAAGCTATTCACTCAATAAATTATGGGTAAGATATTGCGTTCTCAGATATATGCACATTTTACACTATAACTTACCAGTAGAATATAGTGTTTCCAGAAAAATAGGCTATTCACTCAATAAATTACGGGTATATTATTGCGTTCTCTAATATATAGGCACTTCACACTATAACTTATTGGTAAGATGTGGTGTTTTCAGAAAAAGAAAAAGCTTTTCACTCAATAAATTACGGTATGATATTGCGTTATCAGATATATTGTCATTTTACACTATAACTTACCGGTATGACATGTTGTTTTAAGAAAAAAAAAGGCTTTTCACCCAATAAATTACGGGTAAGATATTGAGTTCTCAGATATATGGGCATTGTACACTATAACTTACTGGTAAGATATGATATTTAAAGAGAAATAAGCTTTTCACTAGATAAATTAAGGGTAAGATATTGAGTTCTAAGATATATATGCATTGCACACTATAATTTACCAGTAAGATATGGTGTGTTAAAAAAAATAGGCTTTTCACCTAATAAATTATGGGTAAGATATTTAGTTCTCAGATATATAGGCATTTTACACTATAACTTACAGGAAACATATGGTGTTTTCAGAAAAATAGGCTATTCACTCAATAAATTACGAGTAAGAGATTGCGTTATGAGATATATAAGCACTACACACTATAACTTACCGGGAAGACATGATGTTTTCATAAAAATAGGCTTTTCACTCAATAAATTACGAGTAAGATATTGCCTTCTCTAATATATAGACATTTTACACTATAACTTAACGGGAATATATGGTGTTTTCAGAAAAATAGGCTATTCAATCAATAAATTACAGATAAGATATTGCGTTCTCAGATATATAGGCACTTTACACTATAACTTTTTTGTATGATATGGTGTCTTAAGAAAAATAGGCTTTTCACGCAATAAATTACGGGTAAGATATTGCGTTCTCGGATATATAGGTATTTTACACTATAACTTACGGGTAACATATGGTGTTTTCAGAAAAATAAGCTATTCACTCAAGAAATTAAGGGTAAGATATAGCGTTCTTTGATATATGCGCATTTTACACAATAACTTACCAGTAAGACATGGTGTTTTCAGAAAAATTGGCTATTCACTCAATAAATTACGGGTAGGATATTGCATTCTCTGATATATAGACACTTCACACTATAACTTATTGGTAAAATATGGTGTTTTCAGAAGAAAAAAGGCTTTTCACTCAATAAATTGCGGGTAAGATATTTCGTTCTCAGATATATTAGCATTTTACACCATAACTTACCAGTAAGATATGGTGTTTTAAGAAAAAAATATTTTTACTCAATAAATTACGGGTAAGACATTGGGTTCTCAGATATATAGGCACTTTACACTATAACTTACCGGTAAGATATGATGTTTTAAACAAATAGGCTCTTCACTCAATAAATTACGGGTAAGATATTGAATTGTCAGGTATATATGCATTTTACATTGTAACTTATCGAGAAGATATGGTGTTTTCAGAAAAATAGGCTCTTCACTCAATAAATTACGAGTAAGATACTGTGTTCTCAGATATATAGGCACTTTACACTATAACTTACCTGTGAGATATGGTGTTTTAAGAAAAATAGCATTTTCACTTAATAAATTACGGGTAAGATCTTTAGTTCTCAGATATATAGGCATTTTACACTATAACTTACTGGTACGATATGATGTTTTCAAAAAACAAATAGGCTTTTCACTCAATAAATTACAGGTAAGATATTGAGTTCTCCGATATATAAACATTTTGCACTATAACTTACCGTTAAGATATGGTGTTTTAAAAAAAATAGGATTTTCACTCAATAAATTACGGGTAAGATATTGCGTTCTCATATATATATATATAGGCATTTTACACAGTAACTTCTCGGAAAGATATGGTGTTTTCAGAACAATAGGCTTTTCACTTAATAAATTATGAGTAAGATATTGCGTTGTTGGATGTATATGCACTTTACACTATAACTTACCGATAAGATATGGTGTTTTAAGAAAAATAGACTTTTTACTCAATAAATTAGGGGTAAGATATTGCGTTCCTAGATATATAGGCATTTTATACTATAACTTACCTGTATGATATGTTATTTTCTGAAAAATAGGCTATTAACTCAATAAATTACGGGTAAGATATTGCGTTCTCAGATATATGCACATTTTACACTATAACTTACCGGTAAGATGTGGTGTTTTTAGAAAAACAGGGTATTAACTCAATAAATTACGGGTAAGATATTGCGTTCTCAGATATATACGCATTTTACACTATAACTTACCGGTAAGATATGGTGTTTTAAGAAAAATAGGCTTTTCACTCAATAAATTTTGAGTAAGATATTGCTTTCTCAGATATGTTGACACTTTACACTATAACTTACCAGTAAGATATGGTGTTTTAAGAAAAATAGACTTGTAAATCAATAAATTTCGGGTAAGATATTGCTTTCTCAGATATAATGGCACTTTACAATATAACTTACGAGGAAGATATAGTGTTTTAAAATAAAAAAGGCTTTTCACTCAATAAATTACGGGTAAGTTGTTGCGTTGTCAGATATATAGGCATTTTACATTTTAACTTACTAGTAAGATATGGTGTTTTAAGAAAATAGGCTTTTCACTCAATAAATTACGAGAAATATATTGAGTTGTCAGATATATAGGCATTTTACAGTCTAACTTTCTAGGAAGATATGGTGTTTTAAGAAAATAGGCTTTGCACTCATTAAATTACGGGTAAGGTATTGCGTTCTCGGATATGTAGGCATTTTACACTATAACTTCCCTGCAAGGTATTGTGTTTTAAGAAAAATAAGCTTTTCACTCGATAAATTACAGGTAAAATATTGAGTTCTATGATATATAGGCACTTCACACTATAACTTATTTGTAAGATATGGTGTTTTTTGAAAAAACTGGGTTTTCACTCAATAAATTCGAGTAAGATATTATGTTCTCAGATATACAGGCACTACACACCATAACTTACAAGGAAGATATGGTGTTTAAAAGAAAAAAAGGCTTTTCACTCAATAAAATACGGGTAAGATAATGGGTTGTCATATACATAGGCATTTTACACTTTAACTTACTAGTAAGATATGATGTTTTAAGAAAATAGGCTTTTCACTCATTAAATTATGGGTAAGATATTGCGTTCTTGGATATGTAGGCATGTTACACTTTAACTTCCCCGTAAGGATCGTGTTTTCAGAAAAAACAGGCTTTTCACTCAATAAATTCGGGTAAGATATTATGTTCTCAGATATATAGGCACTACACACTATAACTTCCCGGTAAGGTATGGTGTTTTAAGAAAAATAAGCTTTTCACTCAATAAATTACGGGTAAGATATTGAGTTCTCTGATATATGCACTTCACACTCTAACTTATTCGTAAGATATGGTGTTTTCAGAAAAACATGCTTTTCACTCAATATATTCGGGTAAGGTATTGCGTTCTCTGATATATTGGCACTACAAACTAAAACTTACCGGGAAGATATGGTGTTTTCAGAAAAATAGGCTATTCACTCAATAAATTACGGGTAAGATATTGCGTTCTCAGATATATGCGCCTTTTCCACTATAACTTACTGGTAAGATATGGTGTGTTCAGAAAAATAGGCCATTCACTCAATAAATTACGGTAAGATATTGCATTATGAGATATATAGACACTTTACACTTTAACTTATTGGTAAGATATGGTGTTTTAAAAAAAATAGGCTATTCACCCAATAAATTATGGGTAAGATATCGCGTTCTCAGATATGTAGGCATTTTACACTAAAACTTCCCGGTAAGGTACGGTGTTTTAAGAAAAATATGCTTTTCACTCAATAAATTTCGAGTAAGATATTGCTTTCTCAGATATATTGACACTTTATACTATAACTTATCGGTAAGATATGGTGTTTTGAGAGAAATAGACTTTTCACCCAATAAATTTTGAGTAAGATATTGCTTTCTCAGATATATTGGCACTTTACACTATAATTTACCAGGTAAGATATTGTGTTTTAAGAAAAAATAGACTTTTCACTCAATAAATTTCGAGTAAGATATTACTTTCTCAGATATATAGGCACTTTACACTATAACTTATTGGTAAGACCTGATGTTTTCAGAAAAATAGGCATTTTACTCAATAAATTATGGGTAAGATATTGCGTTATCAAATATGTAAGCATTTTACACTATAACTTACCGGTAAGATATGGTGTTTTAAGGAAAAAAGGATTTTCCCTCAATAAATTACGGGTAAGATATTGCGTTCTCAGATATATAGTCATTCAATCTCTAATTTGAATGCTCATAATTTTTCCAATCATGTTGGACACAAATAGCCTTGGCCATAGTCAACCCTAGCTCACAGTGTAGACTTGATTTGTTGAATCGGTTTGGTTTTTTTTTGTTAATGTTTTAGAATATCTTTTGTGTACCTTCGAATTCTCAATCTCTAATTTGAATTCTCATAATTTTGGCAAACAAATTGGCTACTCATGGCCTTTTCCTCAGCCAACCCTGGCTCATGGTACAAACAGGAACTGTTGAATCAGTTCAGTTTTTTCCATTAATGTTTTTGCAGATCTTTTGTGTCCATTCGAATCCTCAATCTCTAATTTGAATTCTCATACTTTTTTCAATCAAATTGGCTACTTCTAGCCTTTTTTTTAGCCAACCCTAGCTCACGGTACATGCAGGTATTGTTGAATCGGTTCTTATTTTTTCACTCATGTTTTAGCAGATCTTTTGTGTCCCTTCGTATCCTCAATCTCTAATTTGAATTCTCATACTTTTTCCAATCAAATTGGCCACTTCTAGCATTTTCTTCAGCCAACCCAAGCTCACAGTACAAACATGTATTATTGAATCGGTTCAGATTTTTTCATTCATATTTTAGCAAATCTTTTGTTTCCATTGGAACACTCAATCTCTAATTTGAATTCTCATACTTTTTCAAATAAAATTGGACACTCTTGGCCTATGCAACAGTCAACCCTATCTCATGGTTTAGACTGATATTTTAGAATCGATTCAGTTTTTTTGATTTATGTTTTAGTAGATGTTTTGTGTCCATTTGAATGCTCAATCTCTAATTTGAATTCTCATACTTTTTCCAATCAAATTGACCAATTCTAGCATTTTCTTCAGACAACCCTAGCTCACGGTACAGATAGGTATTGATGAATGGCTTCAATTTTTTTTCATTCATGTTTTAGCAGATCATTTGTGTCCATTTGAATCCTCAATCTCTAAGTTGAATTCTCAAACTTTTTCCAATCAAATTGGCCACTTCTTGCCTTTTCTTCAGCCAACCCTAGCTCACGGTCTTGAATCGCTTCAGTTTTTTTCATTAATGTTTTATCAGATCTTTTGAGTCCATTCGAATCCTCAATCTCTAATTTTAATTTTCATACTTTTTCCAATCAAATTGGCCACTTTTAGCCTTCGCTATAGCTAACCTTAGCTCACTGTACAGACTGGTATTGTTGAATCGGTTCAGTTTCTTTGATTCATGTTTCGGCAGATTTTTTGTGTCCATTCGAATCCTCAATCTCTAAGTTGAATTCTCATACTTTTTCCAATCAAATTGGACACTGCTAGCCTTTTCTAGCCAACCCTAGCTCACGGTACATACAGGTATTGTTGAATCGTTTCAGTTTTATTGATTCATGTTTTGGCAAATCTTTTGTATCCATTCAAATTCTCAATCTCAAATTTAAATTCTCATACTTTTTCCAATCAAATTGGACACTCCTAGCCATTTACGTTGCCAACCCTAGCTCACGGTACGGACATGTATTGTTGAATCGGTTCATTTTCTTTGATTCATGTTTAAGCAGATCTTTTGTGTCCATTCGAATCCTCAATCTCTAATTTGAATTCTCATACTTTTTTCAATCAAATTGGACACTCCTAGCCTTTGTTCCAGCCAACCCTAGCTCACGGTACAGACTGGTATTGTTGAATTTGTTTAATTTTTTTTATTCATGTTTCAGCAGATCTTTTGGGTCCATTCGAATCCTCAATCTCTAATTTGAATTCTCAAAGTTTTTCCAATCAAATTGGCCACTTCTAGCCTTTGCTCTAGCCAACCCTAGCTCACGGTACAGACAGGTATTGTTCTATCAGTTCAGTTTTATTTATTAATGTTTTGGCAGATCTTTTGTGTCCATTCAAATCCTCAATCTTTAATTTGAATTCTCATACTTTTTTCAATCAAATTGGCCACGTCTGGCCTTTGCTATAGCCAACCCTAGCTCACTGTACAGACGGGTATTGGTGAATCGTTTCAGTTTTTTTGATTTATGTTTTGACAGATATTTTGTGTCCATTCAAATCCTCAATCTCTAATTTGAATTATCATACTTTTTCCAATCAAATTAGCCACTCCTAGCCTTTGCTTTGGCCAACCTTAGCTCACGGTACAGACTGGTATTGGTGAATCGGTGTTGTGAAGGATCTTTTGTGTCCATTCGAATCCTCAATCTCTAATTTGAATTCTCATACTTTTTTGAATCAAATTGGACACTTCTAGCCAATTTGATTGAAAAAAGTATGAGAATTCAAATTAAAGATTGGGGATTTGAATGGACACAAAAGATCTGTCGCTACAGGAATTAACAAATTTCAGCATATGCAACAAGACCCGGCTGGACCGTGAGCAAGGGTTGGCCGCTTAAAAAGGTAGGAGTGAGCACTTTGATTGGAAAAAGTATGAGAGTTCACATGGGATATTGAGGATTCGAATGGACGGAAGAGATCTGCCAAAACATGAGTCAAAAAAACTAAACCAATTCAACAATACTTGTCTCTAACTTGAATTCTCATACTTTGCTGAAACAAATTGGACACTTCTAGCCAATTTGATTGAAAAAAGTATGAGAGTTCAAATTAGAGATTGAGGATTCGAATGGACACAAAAGATATGCCAAAACATGAATTAAAAAAATTGAATCGATTCAACAATAATTATCTGTAGCGTGAGCTAGGGTTGGCTAAAGCAAAGGCTAGAAGTGGCAAATTTGATTGGAAAAAGTATGAGAATTCAGATTAGAGATTGAGGATTCGAATGGACACAAAAGATCTGCCAAAATATGAATTAAAAAAACTGAACCGATTGAACAACACTTGTCTATAGCGTGAGCTAGGGTTGGCTAGAACAAAGGCTATGAAGTGGCCAATTTTGATTGGAAAAAGTATGAGAGTTCAAATTAGAGATTGAGGATTCGAATGGACACAAAAGATATGCCAAAACATGAATTAAAAAAAACTGAACCGATTCAACAATAATTATCTGTAGCGTGAGCTAGGGTTGGCTAGAGCAAAGGCTAGAAGTGGCAAATTTGATTGGAAAAAGTATGAGAATTCAAATTAGAGATTGAGGTATCGAATGGATACAAAAGATCTGCCAAAACATGAATTAAAAAAACTAAACCGATTCAACAATACTTGTCTGTAGCGTGAGCTAGGGTAGGCTGGAACAAAAGCTAAAAGTGGCCAATTTGATTGAAAAAAGTATGAGAATTCAAATTAGGGATTGAGGATTCGAATGGACACAAAAGATCTGCCAAAACATGAAGAAAAAAAATTGAACAGATTCAACAATGGCCGTCTGTACCGTGAACTAGGGTTGGCTACGTAAAAAACTGGAGTGTCCAATTTGAATGGAAAAAGTATGAGAGTTCACATTAGATATTGAGGATTCGAATGGACACAAAAGATCTGCCAAAACATGAGTCAAAAAAACTAAACCGATTCAACAATACTTGTCTGTAGCTTGAGCTAGGGTAGGCTGGAACAAAAGCTAGAAGTGGCCAATTTGATTGAAAAAAGTATGAGAATTCAAATTAGAGATTGAGGATTCGAATGGACACAAAAGATCTGCCAAAACATGAATTAAACAAACTGAACCGATTCACAACACTTGTCTGTAGCGTGAGCTAGAGTTGACTATAGCAGACGCTAGAAGTGGCCAATGTGATTGGAAAAAGTATGAGAATTCAAATTAGAGATTGACGATTCCGAATGGACACAAAGATCTGCCAAACATGAATGAAAAAAACTGAATCGATTCAACAACACTTGTCTGTAGCGTGAGCTAGGGTTGGCTAGAGCAAAGGCTAGAAGTGGCCAATTTGATTGAAAAAAGTATGAGAATTCAAATTAGAGATTGAGGATTCGAATGGACACAAAAGATCTGCCAAAACATGAATTAAACAAACTGAACCGATTCAACAACACTTGTCTGTAGCGTGAGCTAGGGTTGGCTAGAGCAAAGGCTAGAAGTGGCCAATTTGATTGAAAAAAGTATGAGAATTCAAATTAGAGATTGAGGATTCGAATGGACACAAAAGATCTGCCAAAACATGAATTAAACAAACTGAACCGATTCAACAACACTTGTCTGTAGCGTCAGCTAGGGTTGGCTAAAGCAAAGGCTAGAAGTGGCCAATTTGATTGGAAAAAGTATGAGAATTCAAATTAGAGATTGAGGATTCGAATGGACACAAAAGATCTGCCAAAACATGAATTAAAAAAACTGAACCGATTCAACAACACTTGTCTGTAGCTGTGAGCTAGGGTTGGCTAGAGCAAAGGCTAGAAGTGGCCAATTTGATTGAAAAAAGTATAAGAGTTCAAATTAGAGATTGAGGATTCGAATGGACACAAAAGATTTGCCAAAACATGAATTAAAAAAACTGAACCGATTCAACAACACTTGTCTGTAGCGTGAGCTAGGGTTGGCTAGAGCAAAGCCTAGAAGTGGCCAATTTGATTGGAAAAAGTATGAGAGTTCAAATTAAAGATTGGGGATTCGAATGGACACAAAAGATCTGCCGAAACATAAATCAAAAGAATTGAACAGATTCAACAGTACCCGTCCGTATCGTGAGCTAGGGTTGGATATATATATCAGAACCCAACATCTTACACGTAATTCGTGGAGTAAATAACTTATTTTTGTGAAAACACCGTATCTCAACGGTAAGTTATAGTGGAAAAGTACCATATATATGAGAAAGCAACATCTGACCCGGAAATGATGGAGTAAAGAACTTATTTTTCTAAAAACATCGTATCTTACCGGTAAGTTATAGTGTAAAAGACCTATATATATGAGAACCCAACATCTTACACGTAATTCGAAGAGTAAATAACTTATTTGTGTGAAAACACCGTATCTTAACGATAAGTTATAGTATGAAATGCCTATATATCTGAGAACACAACATTTTATCCGTATTTTATTTAGTAAATAGTTTGTTTTTCTAAAAACACTATATCTTACCGGTAAGTTATAGTGTAAAAGGCCTATATATATCAAAGAAAGCGACATCTTACCCGTAATTGATGGAGTAAAGAACTTATTTTTCTAAAAACACTATATCTTACCGGTAAGTTATAGTGTAAAAGGCTGATATGTTTAGGAACGCAACATCTTACCCGTAATTGATGGAGTAAATAACTTATTTTTCGAAAAACCCCATATCTTACCGGTAACTTATAGTGCAAAAGGCCTATATATATGAGGACCCAACATCTTACCCGTAATTCGTGTGGTAAATAACTTATTTTTGTGTAAACCCCGTTTCTTAACGGTAAGTTATAGTAGAAAAGACCCATATATCTGAGAACGCAACATCTTACCTGTAATTGATGGAGTAAATAAGTTATTTTTCTAAAAACACCATATCTTACCGGTAAGTTAAAGTGTAAAAGGCCTATATATCTGAGAACCCCACATCTTACCTGTAATTCGTGGAGTAAATAACACATTTTTGTGAAAACACCGTATCTTAACATAAAGTTATAGTATAAAATGCATATATATCTGAGAACACAACCTTTTATCCGTATTTTATTTAGCAAGTAGTCTGTTTTTCCAAAAACCTCATATCTTACTGGTAAGTTATAGTGTAAAAGGCCTATATATCTGACAACGCAACATCTTACCCGTAAATGATGTAGTAAATAAATTATTTTTCTAAAAGCACCATATCTTACTGGTAAGTTATAGTGTAAAATGCCTAGATATCTGTGAACCCAATATCTTTCCAGTAATTTGTGGAGTAAATAACTTATTTTTGTGAAAACAACGTATCTTAACGGTAAGTTATAGTATGAAATGCCTATATATCTGAGAACACAATATTTTATCAGTATTTTATTTAGTAAATAGTCTGTTTTTCTAAAAATATCATATCTTACCGGTAAGTTATAGTGTAAAAGGCCTATATATCTGAGAACTTAATATCTTACCAGTAATTCGTGGAGTAAATAACTTATTTTTGTGAAAACACCGTATCTTAACTGTAAGTTATAGTATAAAATGCCTATATATCTGAGAACACAACATTTTATCCGTATTTTATTTAGTAAATAGTCTGTTTTTCTAAAAACACCATATCTTACCGGTAAGTCATAGTGTGAAATGCCAAGATATCTGAGAACCCAACATCTTACCTATAATTTGTGGAGTAAATAGCTTATTTTTATGAAAACACCGTATCTTAACAGTAAGTTATAGTATAAATGCCTATATATCTGAGAATACAACATTTTATTTGTAATTTATTTAGTAAATAGTCTGTTTTCCTAAAAACACCATAGCTTACGGGTAAGTTATACTGTAAAAGGCCTATATATCTGAGAACGCAACATCTTACCCATAATCGATGGAGTAAATAATTTTTTTTTCATTCTAAAAACACAATATCTTATCGGTAAGTTATAGTGTAAAAAGCCTAGATATCTGAGAACCCAACATCTTACCCGTAATTCGTTGAGTAAATAACTTTTTTTTTTGTGAGAACACCGTATCTTAATGGTAAGTTATAGTATAAAATGCATATATATTTGAGAACACAACATTTTATCCGTATTTTATATAATAAATAGTCTGTTTTTCTAAAAACATAATATCTTACCGGTAAGGTATAGGGTAAAAGGCCTATATATCTGATAACCCAACATCTTACCTGTAATTCGTGGAGTATATAACTTATTCTTGTGAAAACCCCGTATCTTAACAGTAAGTTATAGTATAAAATGCATATATATATGAAAACACAACATTTTATCCGTATTTTATTTAGTAAATAGTCTGTTTTTCTAAAAACACAATATCTTACCGATAAGTTATAGTGTAAAAGGTCTATATATCTGAGAACCCAACATCTTACCCGTAATTCGTTGAGTAAATAACTTATTTTTGTGAAAATACCGGTTCTTAACGGTAAATTATAGTGTAAAAGGCCTATATATCTGAGAACGCAACATCTTACCAGTAATTGATGGAGTAAAGAACTTATTTTTCTAAAAACACCATATGTTACCGGTAAGTTACAGTGTAAAAGGTCTATATATCTGAGAACGCAACATCTTACCCGGAATTGATGGAGTAAAGAACTTATTTTTCTAAAAACACAATATCTTACCGGTAAGTTATAGTGTAAAAGGCAAATATATCTGAGAACCCAACATCTTACCCGTAATTGATGGAGTAAATAACTTATTTTTCTAAAACCACCTTATCTTAACGGTAAGTTATAGTGTAAAAGTCTTATATATCTGAGAACGCAAAATCTTACCAGTATTTTATTGTGTAAATGGCCTATATATCTAAGAACACAACAATTTATCCGTATTTTATTTAGTATATAGTCTGTTTTTCTAAAAAACACCATATCTTACCGGTAAATTATAGTGTAAAAGGCCTATATATCTGAGAACCCAACATCTTACCCGCAATTCGTTGAGTAAATAACTTATTTTTGTGAAAATACTATATCTTACCGGTAAGTTACAGTGTAAAAGGCCTATATATCTGAGAACGCAACATCTTACTAGGAATTGAGGGAGCAAATAACTTAATTTTCTAAAAACCCCATACCTTACTGGTAAGGTACAATGTAAAAGGCCTATATATCTGAGAACCCAACATCTTACCCGTAATTAATGGTGTAAATAACTTATTTTTATGAAAACCCCGTATCTTAACTGTAAGTTATAGTATAAAATGCCTATATATATGAGAACACAACATTTTATCCGTATTTTATTTAGTAAATAGTCTGTTTTTATAAAAACACCATATCTTGCCGGTAAGTTATAGTGTAAAAGGCCAATATATCTGAGAACCCAACATCTTACCCGTAATTGATGGAGTAAATAACTTATTTTTATGAAAACCCCGTATCTTAACAGTAAGTTATAGTATAAAATGCCTACATATATGAGAACACAACATTTTATCCGTATTTTATTTAGTAAATAGTCTGTTTTTATAAAAACACCATATCTTACCGGTAAGTTATAGTGTAAAAGGCCTATATATCCGAGAACCCAACATCTTACCCATAATTGATGGAGTAAATAACTTATTTTTATGAAAACCCCGTATCTTAACAGTAAGTTATAGTGTAAGAGGCCTATATATCTGAGAACGCAACATCTTACCCGTAATTTATGGAGTAAATAACTTATTCTTCTCAAAACACCATATCTTACCGGTACGTTATAGTGTAAAAGGCCAATATATCAAAAAACGCAACACCGTACCCGTATTTTATTGAGTAAAGAGCGTAGTTTTCTGGAAACACCATATCTTACCGGTAAGTTATAGTGTAAAAGGCCTATGTATTTGAGAACGCAACAACTTACCCGTAATTTATGGAGTAACTAACTTATTTTTCTACAAACACCATATCTTATCGGCAAGTTACAGTATAAAACGCCTATATATCTGAGAACTCAACATTTTATCTGTAATTTACGGAGTAAATTACTTATTTTTCTAAAGGCACCATCTCTTACCGGTAAGTTATAGTGTACAAGGCCCATATATCAGAAAACGCAATATCGTACATGTATTTTATTGAGTAAAGAGCCTTTTTTATGAAAAGACGGTATCTTATCGGTAAGTTATAGTGTAAAAGGCTTTATATCGGAGAACACAATATTTTATCCGTATTTTATTTAGTACATAGCATGTTCTTCTGAAAACGCCACATCTTACGGGTAAGTTATTGTGTAAAATGCTTATATATATATATGAGAACGCAACATCTTACCCGTAATATACGGAGTAAATAAGTTATTTTTCTCAAAACACAATATCTTACCGATATGTTATTGTGTAAAAGGCCGATATATCAGAAAACACAACATTGTACACGTATTTTATTACGTAAAGAGCCTATTTTTCAGAAAACACCATATCTTACCAGTAAGTTATAATGTAAAAGGCCTATATATGTGAGAACGCAACATCTTACCCGTAATTTATGGACTAAATAACTTATTTTTCTCAAAACACCATATCTTACCGGTACGTTATAGTGTAAAAGGCCAGTATATCAAAAAACACAACATCGTACACGTATTTTATTATGTAAAGAGCCTATTTTTCTGAAAACACCATATCTTACCGGTAAGTTATAGTGTAAAAGGCCCATATATCTGAGAACGCAACATCTTACCCGTAATTTATGGAGTAACTAACTTATTTTTCTAAAAACAACATATCCTACGTGTAAGTTGCAGTGTAAAACGCCTATATATCTGAGAACACAACATTTTACCCCTAATTTACGTAGTAAATAACTTAATTTTCTGAAAACACCATATCTTACCGGTAAGTGATAGTGTAAAAGGCCTATATATCTGAGAACGCAACATCTTACCCGTAATTTATGGAGTAACTAACTTATTTTTCTAAAAACACCATATCTTACCGGTAAGTTATAGTGTAAAAGGCCTATATATCAGAGAACGCAACATCTTACCCGTAATTTTTGTGTAAATAACTTATTTTTCTCAAAACACCGTATCTTACCGGTACGTTATAGTGTAAAAGACCGATATATCAGAAAACGCAACATCGTACCCGTATTTTATTGAGCAAAGAGCCTATTTTTCTGAAAACACCATATCTTATCGGTAAGTTATAATGTAAAAGGCCTATATATCAGAGAACGCAGCATCTTACCGTAATTTGTGGAGTAAATAACTTATTTTTCGCAAAACACCATATCTTACCGGTACGTTATAGTCTAAGAGACCGATATATCAGAAAACGCAACATCGTACCCGTATTTTATTGAGTAAAGAGCCTATTTTTCTGAAAACACAATATCTTACCGGTAAGTTATAGTGTAAAAGGCCTATATATCTGAGAACGCAACATCTTACCCGTAAATTATGGAGTAACTAACTTATTTTTTTAAAAACACCATATCTTTCCGGTAAGTTATAGTGTAAAAGGCCTATATATCTGAGAACGCAGCATCTTACCCGTAATTTATTTAGTAACTAACTTATTTTTCTAAAAAAACCATATCTTACCGGTAAGTTATAGTGTAAAAAGCCGATATATCTGAGAACGCAACATCTTACCTGTAATTTATGGTGTAACTAACTTATTTTTCTAAAAACACCATGTCTTACCGGCAAGTTATAGTGTAAAAGGCCTATATATCTGAGAAGGCAACATCTTACCCGTAATTTATGGAGCAACTAACTTATTTTTCTTAAAACACAATATCTTACCGGTAAGTTATAGTGTAAAAGGCCTATACATATGAGAACGCAACATCTTACCCGTAATTTATGGATAACTTATTTTTCCCCAAGCACTATATCTTACCGGTAAGTTATAGTGTAAAAGGTCCATATATCTGAGAAAGCAACATCTTACCCGTAATTTATGGAGAACTAACTTATTATTCTAAAAACAACATATCTTACGTGTAAGTTACAGTGTAAAACGCCTATATATCTGAGAACAAAACATTTTACCCCTAATTTACATAGTAAATAACTTAATTTTCTGAAAACACCATATCTTACCGGTAAGTGATAGTGTAAAATGCCTATATATCTGAGAACGCAACATCTTACCCGTAATTTATGGAGTAACTAACTTATTTTTCTCAAAACACCCTATGTTACCGGAAAGTTATAGTGTAAAGGCCCTATATAACTGAGAACGCAAAATCTTACCTGTAATTTATAGAGTAACTAACTTATTTTTCAAAAAACACCATACCTTACCGGAAAGTTATAGTGTAAAAGGCCTATATATCTGAGAACGCAACATCTTACCCGTAATTTATGGAGTCAATAATTTATTTTTCCCCAAACACTATATCTTACCGGTAAGTTATAGTGTACAAGGCCCATATCTCTGAGAACGCAACATCTTACCCGTAATTTATTGAGTAACTAACTTATTTTTCTAAAAACACCATATCTTACTGGTAAGTTATAGTGTAAAAGGCCTATATATATGAGAACGCAACATCTTACCCGTAATTTGTTGTGTAAATAACTTATTGTTCTCAAAACACCATATCTGACAGGACCCGACCCAATTTCCGCTTTGAAATTAGGGCCAAGTCCTGTGCGTGTCCGACACCTGACGAATGTCGGGCACAAAAGACCTTCTTACCCTTCTCGTACAAAATTCTTTTAAAATTTCCCTTAGACTTCTGCCGAAAATTCGGCAGAGTCTCCCTTGTAATTTGACCAAACCCAGATCTTTCCACCTGTCCAACAAACAAATAAACAAATCTACACCAACTGCCAGAAGAGAATAACTAAGTATTCACCAGCTCCAGTTTTCCACTAAAACTAGATATCAGAGCATTTTCTATAAAACTCTACCTTACTTGGTGGCGCGGAAGCTATGAATGGCCCGGTGGTGGATCCTGCGTACTTCTACGGCCTGGGGGCGAAAAACAGGTTAAAAATGTGAGTGGACCAAACATAAGGTTCTGGAAAACAGTTTACAATCATAATAACCCCCATAGTAAAAATAACTTGATAAGTAAAGCTAAAGTTCACCTGTGTTTAATATAAAGTATTCCTCTGAATATAAATATGTAACAGTATGTATATAGATTCGTAAAGCTGAACAATTATATGAAGAGATAAAACATGCACGTTTATTGAGAAAACTGATATAAGATGATTGAAAAACAATAGCTGCATAAAAGTGCTCAAATTGCTTTAAAACTACCACCTGAGTGTACTCCTGAAAATTCGTCAATTCCCTTGGCAGGTCTCGGGCGTCACGCAGGCTACCCGAGCCGCAAACTGGCGAAATCAGGGGACTATGGTCAGCCTGATCCGCCGGCAGGTCTCGATGACACCAAGTCGACTCGAGCCGCTCTGGCAGGATGCAGGGGACCGTAGTCAGCCTGATCCGCAATCCTGGCAGGTCTCGGGGACACAGAGTCAGCCGAGCCGCAATCCTGGCAGGTCTCGGGACACCAAGTCTGTCGAGCCGCAAATCCTGGCACTCACGGTCCGAGCGTCCCCGAAACTCATGAGGCAAAGTCAAGTGCACTGACGTAACTGAAATCAGACTGGATGTCCGTAGACATCGGTCCGACTGTGGGTAATCACCAAAGATAATGGGTACACGGTGGTTCTAAAATAACTATCTCTGATAAATTCTGATAATCCACTGTATTCTGGTAAATCTGAGCTAAATTACTATTTCTGTATCAAGAATCTCAAATCTGTTTGCTCGGCTAAATTTTATAAAAATAAAGATATTTCACAATAAAATTCATGCTATAACACTTATTCAAAATCAAATAGAAAATATAATCATAAAACCGTTTAAGAAAGAAAAGTCCACTCACAGTTGGTCCGAGCTCGCTGGACCTCTTGAAGGTCCCTCCTGTAGGTCGACTGGACTTCTGGTGCCTGATTAACCATGAATAATAAATTAATAAACTGCTGAATAAAAAGAATTTAAATTAAACACCCTGCCCCCGGCTCTTAGAAATACGCGCACTCGTTATAAAATTTCTCTTATACCCACATTAGCCTTTCAGACTCTTAGATCAGTTTTGGAAGACCCGACGCTTAGTTAAGCGATCAGCTGCCAGATCGGCCGACCCGGGACCCGTGGGGTCCATGATCTCCGATGGCCAATCTGGGCTTCTCTGAAGATTCCTCATAGAGAAGGAACCATGTTCCGCGAATTCGGTCCGAAACGGACGGTTGGATTAGCCGAAATCGCGTTATCGCTTAAAATCCAAACCCTAGCCCCAGGGTTCGCGATTTCGGAGTATCCGGGACTCCGATTCGCAATCCGTTGAATCCTACACGATCCTGGAATCATGTAGTACGACATAGCCAAAATTCAGTGCGATCCGACGATTAGACAACACTGCACCCAAGGATCGCGCGATATGAAAAATCCGTTCGGGGCTCAAACGGACTCCGAATCGAGATCCGCGAAATCCTACGCGCTCGTGACGACATGAGGATCTCAAAACTGCCCAGAGTTACTCCACCACTCTCGCCCACGCGCCGCCTCGTGCGGGCAGATTTGGGTGTCCTAAGCGATTTTGGTGGTCGAAAAATCTCAGAATCAAGACTCCAAACTCCTATCCTAGGTAAAACACCCCATTTGGAGTCACTTTTGTTCTTGGACATACCCCAAAAAGTGACCAGAAATAGTAGATCATGGCAGCCGACGTTTCGACTGAGTTTCAAGTTGAAAATCGAACGTTCTAGAGCCAAAATCGATCGAAACCCATATATCCATCAGTTAGACCACGAAAAATAGCTGAGAAACCATACCTTACTCGATCGATTTGGTGGAGAATTGAAGGAGAAAACTGAGCTGGAAGTTTGAACTGAAAATTCGGCAACAATGGCGTTTTCCGGCGAGGTCCGGCCACGGCAAGGGCGGCGGCTGGTCAAGAAATGACGACGGTCGAGTGATGGTTCGTTTGGCACCGATCTCGGAGATCGGCTCCACGTGTGGTGGCCGGTGCGACGTCGGGAAGGTGCGGGGGTCATGGGCTGGGGCGAAATCAGGAGGAGAGATGGAGAGGAGAGAGAAAATGAGGAGAGAGAAGGGGAGGAAGGGATAAAAATCTGACTTTTTGATCAAATTACCATTTTGCCCTTCGCGGTATTTTGATCGTATTTTCTTCGTTACAACTCCGATTCGGGTCTACTCCGTGTCTGCGGAATCGTTTCGCCGTGATCTACGCAATGGCGCAAACGGAATTTTCAAATTCTTTTTCGATCAAAAGAACAATTTTTTCTCCTAATAAAATATGCGAGGGCAAACTTGTCTTTTTGCTAGAAGATATTAATCCTACTTTTTAGATATTTTATTTCTTTTTAGATATTTTGTTTTGGGTTATTACAATATCTTACCGGTACGTTATAGTGTAAAAGACCGATATATCTGAAAACGGAACATCGTACCCGTATTTTATTGAGTAAAGAGCCTATTTTTCTGAAAACACCATATCTTACCGGTAAGTTATAGTGTAAAAGGCTTATATATCTGAGAACACATCTTACCGTAACTTGTGAAGTAAATACCTTATTTTTCTCAAAACACCATATCTTACCGGTACGTTATAGTGTAAGAGATCGATATATCAGAAAACGCAACATCGTAACCGTATTTTATTGAGTAAAGAGCCTATTTTTCTGAAAACACCATATCTTACCAGTAAGTTATAGTGTAAAAGGCCTATATATCTGATAAGGCAACATCTTACCCGTAATTTATAGAGTAACTAACTTATTTTTCTAAAAACACCATATCTTACCGGTAAGTTATAGTGTAAAAGGTCTATATATCTGAGAACGCAACATCTTACCCGTAATTTATGGAGTAACTAACTTATTTTTCTAAAAACACCATATCTTACCGGTACGTTATAGTGTAAAACGCCTATATATCCCTCGAATGCAACATCTTACCCGTAATTTATGATGTAAATAACTCATTTTTCTCCAAACGCCATATCTTACCGGTAAGTTATAGTGTACAAGGCCCATATATCTGAGAACGCTACATCTTACCCTATTTTATTGAGTAAAGAGCCTATTTTTCTGAAAACACCATATCTTACCGGTAAGTTATAGTGTAAAAGGCTTATATATCTGAGAACGCAACATCTTACCCGTAATTTGTTGTGTAAATAACTTATTTTTCTCAAAACACTATATCATACCGGTAAGTTATAGTGTAAAAGGCGTATATATCAGAGAACGCAACATCTTACCCGTAATTTGTTGTGTAAATAACTTATTTTTCTCAAAACACCATATCTGACCGGTACGTTATAGTGTAAAAGACTGATATATCAGAACAAGCAACATCGTACCAGTATTTTATTGAGTAAAGAGCCTATTTTTCTGAAAACACGATATCTTACCGGTAAGGTATAGTGTAAAACTCCTATATATCTGAGAACGCAACATCTTACCTGTAATTTCTGGAGTAAATAACTTATTTTTCTCAAAACACCATATCTTACCGGTACGTTATAGTATAAATGGCCGATATATCAGAAAACGCAACATCGTACCCTATATTATCGAGTAAAAAGCCTATTTTTCTGAAAACACCATATCTGACCGGTAAGTTATAGTGTAAAAGGCTTATATATCTGAGAACGCAACATCTTACCCGTAATTTATGGAGTAACTAACTTATTTTTCTAAAAACACCATATCTTACCAGTAAGTTATAGTGTAAAAGGCATATATATATGAGAAGGCAACATCTTACCCGTAATTTATGGAGTAACTAACTTATTTTTCTAAAAACAACATATCTTACCGGTAAGTTATAGTGTAAAAGGCATATATATATATGAGAAGGCAACATCTTACCCGTAATTTATGGAGTAACTAACTTATTTTTCTAAAAACAACATATCTTACCGGTAAGTTATAGTTTAACAGGCCTATATATCTGAGAACGCAACGTCTTACCCGTAATTTATGGAGTAAATAACTTATTTTTCTCCAAACACTATATATTACCGGTAAGTTATATTGTAAAAGGCTCATATATCTGAGAACGCAACATCTTACCCGTAATTTGTGGTGTAAATAACTTATTTTTCTAAGAACACCATATCTTACCGGTAAGTTATAGTGTAAAAGGCCTATATATCAGAGAACGCAACATCTTACGCGTAATTTGTTGTGTAAATAACTTATTTTTCTCAAAACACCATATCTTACCGGTACGTTATAGTGCAAAAGACCGATATATCAGAAAATGCAACATCGTACCCATATTTTATTGAGTAAAGAGCCTATTTTTCTAAAAACACCATATCTTACCGGTAAGTTATAGTGTAAAAGGCTTATATATCTGAGAACGCAACATCTTACCGTAATTTGTGGAGTACATAACTTATTTTTCTCAAAACACCATATATTACCGGTACGTTATAGTGTAAGAGATCGATATTTCAGAAAACGCAACATCGTACCATATTTTATTGAGTAAAGAGCCTATTTTTCTGAAAACACAATATCTTACCGGTAAATTATAGTGTAAAATGCCTATATATCTGAGAACGCAACATCTTACCCGTAATTTATGGAGTAACTAACTTATTTTTTCTAAAAACACCATATCTTACCGGTAAGTTATAGTGTAAAAGGTCTATATATCTGAGAATGCAACATCTTACCCGTAATTTATGGAGTAACTAACTTATTTTCTAAAAACACAATATCTTACCGGTAAGTTATAGTGTAAAAGGCCTACATATCCCTCGAATGCAACATCTTACCCGTAATTTATGATGTAAATAACTTATTTTTCTCCAAACGCCATATATTACAGGCAAGTTATAGTGTACAAGGCCCATATATCTGAGAACGCAACATCTTACCCTATTTTATTGAGTAAAGAGCTTATTTTCCTGAAAACACCATATCTTACCGGTACGTTATAGTGTAAAAGGCCTATATATCAGAGAACGCAACATCTTACCCGTAATTTGTTGTGTAAATAACTTATTTTTCTCAAAACACCATATCTTACCGGTACGTTATAATGTAAAAGACTGATATATCAGAAAACGCAACATCGTACCAGTATTTTATTGAGTAAGAAGCCTATTTTTCTGAAAACACGATATCTTACCGGTAAGGTATAGTGTAAAAGGCCTATATATCTGAGAACGCAACATCTTACCTGTAATTTGTGGTGCAAATAACTTATTTTTCTTAAAACACCATATCTTACCGGTACGTTATAGTGTAAAACGGCGATGTATCAGAAAACGCAACATCGTACCCTATTTTATTGAGTAAAGAGCCTATTTTTCTGAAAACACTATATCTTACCGGTAAGTTATAGTGTAAAAGGCTTATATATCTGAGAACGCAACTTCTTACCCGTAATTTATGGAGTAACTAACTTATTTTTCTAAAAACACCATATCTTACCGGTAAGTTATAGTGTAAAAGGCCCATATATCTGAGAACGCAACATCTTCCCGTAATTTATGGAGTAACTAACTTATTTTTCAAAAACCACCATATCTTACCGGTAAGTTATAGTGTAAAAGGCCCATATATCTGAGAACGCAACATCTTACCCGTAATTTATGGAGTAACTAACTTATTTTTCTAAAAACACCATATCTTTCCGGTAAGTTACAGTGTAAATGGCCTATATATCTGAGAACGCAACATCTTACCCATAATTTATGGAGTAACTAACTTATTTTTCTAAAAACACCATATCTTACCGGTAAGTTATAGTGTAAAAGGCCTATATATCCCTCGAATGCAACATCTTACCCGTAATTTATGATGTAAATAACTTATTTTTCTCCAAACGCCATATATTACAGGCAAGTTATAGTGTACAAGGCCCATATATCTGAGAACGCAACATCTTACCCTATTTTATTGAGTAAAGAGCCTATTTTTCTGAAAACACAATATCTTACCGGTAAGTTATAGTGTAAAAGGCCTACATATCAGAGAACGCAACATCTTACCCGTAATTTGTTGTGTAAAAAACTTATTTTTCTCAAAACACCATATCTTACCGGTACGTTATAGTGTAAAAGACCGATATATCAGAAAACGCAACATCGTACCAGTATTTTCTTGAGTAAAGAGCCTATTTTTCTGAAAACACGATATGTTACCGGTAAGGTATAGTGTAAAAGGCCTATATATCTGAGAACGCAACATCTTACCTGTAATTTATGGAGTAAATAACTTATTTTTCTCCAAACACTACATGTTACCGGTAAGTTATAGTGTAAAAGGCCTATATATATGAGAACGCAACGTCTTACCCGTAATTTATGGAGTAACTAACTTATTTTTCTAAAAACAACATATCTTACCGGTAAGTTATAGTGTAAAAGGTCTATATATCTGAGAATGCAACATCTTACCCGTAATTTATGGAGTAACTAACTTATTTTTCTAAAAACACCATATCTTACCGGTAAGTTATACCCCCCAAAGGCCTATATATCTACCACCCCCACATCTTACTCGTAATTTATGGAGTAACTAACTTATTTTTCTAAAAACACCATATCTTACCGGTAAGTTATAGTGTAAAAGGCCTATATATCTGAGAACGCAACGTCTTACCCGTAATTTCTGGAGTAAATAACTTATTTTTCCCTAAACACTATATCTTACCGGTAAGTTTTAGTGTAAAAGGCCCATATATCTGAGAACGCAACATCTTACCCGTAATTTATGGAGTAACTAACTTATTTTTCTAAAAACACCATATCTTACCGGTAAGTTATAGTGTAAAAGGCATATATA